>NW_011495022.1:2642184-2645606 GCF_000754665.1 Bison bison bison | reverse complement strand
CTGCTATAAGGATGGTGTCATCTGCATATCTGAGGTTATTGATATTTCTCCTGGCAATCTTGATTCCAGCTTGTGCTTCTTCCAGCCCAGCGTTTCTCATGATGTACTCTGCATATAAGTTAAATAAGCAGGGTGACAATATACAGCCTTGACATACTCCGTTTCCTATTTGGAACCAGTCTGTTGTTCCATGTCCAGTTCTAACTGTTGCTTCCTGACCTGCATATAGGTTTCTCAAGAGACTACTTTATTTTTTTTTAATGAAATTCTCATTTTGTGTTTTCTTCTAAATTAATTGCTCACGTTTCTAGCTGCTGAAGTCCCTTAAAAATTAAATTGTTCTTTTAAGATGCTAGTACATGGTGGAACAGGCCTCATGCTAAAAGACAGCAGCCAAAATGATGAAATGAAACTGTTTCTTGTATCTTCATCTTGGAAGAAAATGATAAATTTAGGGAACAGTGCTTAATGATGTTTGTATCTACAGACAGGTAGAGTCCAGAAGGCAAGAAATTAAAGCTAATGTTGCCTTGATTGTGGAGCTGGATCCAGTCATCACCATGTTAGAGAGTAGCGATAACTGTGGTGGTGATGTACCTCCTGTCATAAGGAATATTAAGTGCTGTTCTGTCATGATACCATCTTCTTGGATGTGCAGCTCTCAGGGGAGTTTGATGTCAGAGAGGTTTGAGTTCCATGTGGGCCAGCTAACCCTGGCGACACAATCTCCACTAACTTCAGATGGCCATGTCACTGATGTGTGCTGCGGGATACACAAGGAGATCAAGTGACACTGTGATCAGTGAACCTTAACAGAGATAATACTGATCAGTAAGTGATCTCTGAAGACTGATGCTGGTGGGAATATATTAAGGATGGTGCAATGTAGGATGCAGTCCTTCCTGCCCCCACTGGATGTCAGAATTCGTCTACAGCCATGGCTTTGTCTTGGACCTCATCATAATTTGAAACAATTTATCCTCCAACATATGAGACCCCAAAGAGTTACTATCTTTGACCTTGGCTTCCTACCACTCTTTCTCCCTTCATTCTTCCTCCTACCCAACTGGATGTCTGTCCGTCCCATGGCACCCAGCCTCCTTTCTGTCTTCTCAGCTCATCTTCTTTTGGCATCATTACCATAGCCTGCATATCATGTAAGCCAACTCAGCACGGCTGCCTAGTTTTCTTACCTCTTGTCCTTCAGTGATCCATCTGGCCAGTCCTGACCTTGAGAAAGCTCTGTCATTCTGCTTTGCTTTTCATTTCCATTATCAAGTTTCCCTTGTAGCCTGCTCACCACTCCTTATCTCCATTTTATCACTATTCAGTTGGTCATGAATCAGGCTTCTGACACCACCCGTTACTGAAAATACTCTTAGAGGACCACACTGCTCTTCTGGCAGCCAAATCCAGTGAATGGCCTTTGCTCAGTTACTTAGTTTTTTGCAGCTTTGACACTGTAGCCTCATCTTTAATTGTATCCATGGACAGAGGAGCCTGGAGGGCTGCAGTCCATGGGGTCGCTGAGGGTCGGACACGACTGAGCAACTTCACTTTCACTTTTCACTTTCATGCACTGGAGAATGAAACGGCAACCCACTCCAGTGTTCGTGCCTGGAGAATCTCAGGGACGGGGGAGCCTGGTGGGGCTGCCGTCTATGGGGTCGCACAGAGTCGGACACGACTGAAGCGACTTAGCAGCAGCAGCAGCATTTGAAAAGACCCTGATGTTGGGACGGATTGGGGGCGGGAGGAGAAGGGGACGACAGAGGATGAGATGGTTGGGTGGCATCACCGACTCAATGGACATGGGTTTGGGTGAACTCTGGGAGTTGGTGATGCCTGGGGTGCTGAGGTTCATGGGGTCGCAAAGAGTCGGACACGACTGAGCAACTGAACTGAACTGAACTATGTATTCTTTTGGGTCTACTCCTGTCTCCCTGTTTCCTTTCGATCTCCTTTCTCCGATACTTTCTAAATTCGGGGACTGTCGACCATGTAATCCTCAGCTGTGTTCTTTTTCACAGTTCTTATCCCTTCTCATGTCTCTTCGGGTCACTGCTGCATGGATGACTTCTAAATATAGATTCCATCTCAGCTGAACTCTAGGCTTATGTGTCCTTTTGCCTTTTGGCGATCTCTGCTTGATCTTCTACATGACGCATGAAACACAGTATGTTTTAAAACATACATATGTGTATCTGACAACAAACTCCTGGGACTTCCCTGGCAGTCCAGTGGTTAGGACACTGCACTTCAGCTGCAGGGGGCATGGGTTTGATTCCTGGTTGAGGAACTAAAATCCTGCATGCCACATGGTGTGACTAAAACATAGGAAGAAAATATGTAAGTAAAACTTCTTCCCCTTCCTTCTTTCACTGATTCCTGTTAATGGGCCCAAAGTCCTTTATTTCAGTGGTTCCCAAATGTTTTTGTTTGCACACTGCAACAGTATATAGTTTTGTGCATGTTATTTCCAAAATATGATACTTGTTAATAAATATTATATGTGTATGATAATATTCTTATAAAACTTAGGAAATAGAAATTTTACAAAGATTATGGAAGATGAAATTAATATTTAAAATTTTAATAGTAAAATTTTTGTTCTCTCTAAAAATTACTAATAATTTAATATGCTTCATTTTTTAAAATCCAGATTTAATACCTTGTTATATAGAAATTTGAGTACCGTTTATTTTGATTGTTGATTTTAGTGTTTTAGTTGAAAAAGATATCCTACAAATACATGGGAATTCAAATAGAAGAAGTATATTTTAGCTATACTTGTGCTTAGTCACTCAGTCATGTCCAACTCTTTGTGGCCCCACGAACAGTAGCCCACCAGGCTCCTCTGTCCATGGGATTCTCCAGGCAAGAACGCTAGAGTGGGTTGCCATTTCCTTCTATATTTATGAACTCATAATTCTTGAATAGAATGATGGTTGTCAGGGACTGGGGAGGAAGGCACAGGAATTATTATTTAAAAGAGTACAGAGTTTCAGTTTTGCAGCATAAAAAGAGCCTGGAGGTGGATGATTGCACAACAGTGTCAATGTCCTGAATGCCCCTGCTGTGTACACTTAAAAAGGTAAATTTTATGTTTTTATGTTTTTACAACTAAAAACAATAATTTGCCATAAAAAGGAACACGTTTGAGTCAGTTCTAATGAGGTGGATGAACCTAGAACCTATTATACAGAGTGAAGTGAGTCAGAAAGAGAACGATCAGTACTGTGTTCTAACACATATATACGGAATCTAGAAAAATGGAACTGAAGAATTTACTTACAGGGCAACAGTGGAGAAACAGACATAGAGAACAGACTTATGGACATGGGGAGAGGGGAGGAGAGGGTGAGATGTATGAAAAGAGTAACATGGAAACTTACATTACCAAATGTAATGTAACTTGCTGT
>NW_011495022.1:2616279-2642084 GCF_000754665.1 Bison bison bison | reverse complement strand
AGGGGCTCTGACAACCTCGAGGGGTGGGGTGGGGAGGGAGATGGGAGGGAGTTTCAAAGGGAGGAGATGTATATATACTTATGGCTGATTCACATTGAGGTTTGACAGAAAACAGCAAAATTCTGTAAAGCAATTATCCTTCAATAAAAAATAAATTTCTTAAAAAAAATACTTAACTGAGAACCAGTCATATAATAAGCACATAATAAAAGTTATTGTTATTTCTGTACCACTATCCTTGGTAATCATTTCCACAGGCCCATTCATACTTCTCAAACAGTGTCCTAATTTTGATTCAGTAATTGATCACCCTACCCATTGGTTCAATAATTGATCACATAGTTCCTTATACATACTAGGCACTTAGAAAACAATTATTGAATAAATGATGTGACAGCAATGGATTACAGTTGCTTCTTACTTTTTTCTTTTTACTTTAGGGACCTAATTCTATGACCATGGGCATGGCTTGTGATTAAATATTTAATCCATTTTGATTTGATACTTTAAATGTACTAGTGACATTCTGCATGGATACATACTCATGGCAGAAGTTTATATTTAAGGCAATTAAGCGCATAAAGCACAGATAGGCTTTTTACTCCAGAAATTGTTACTTCATACTGTGTATTGGTCATTTTAAGTTTTATTTTGTGCCTTTAAAAAACATGTCTGATAAAATTGTGCCAAATTAACATGATTGCCTTGGATAAGAGTAGCTTTCAGATGATTTTAAAATATATCTTATGAAAGAGTGATTGAGAAGCTATCTTTTAAAGTAGGTTAGATATGGAAAATGTGCGTTCCCTATAAGAAAAGGGAACGCTTAAGTCTTAATCTTTCGCAGCTAAGACTCCGCGTTTTACTTGCCTGTGTAACAGCATTTGACTCTTCTAATCTCATTTGACAAAGTACCTGCCTGTTCTTTCTTTCCTGAGCAGCTGTCTAGCTCAGCAGCCGCGTTCCAGTAAAATGTAATCTCACTTCCCACATCACTCCTGGCTTCACGGTCTGCTCTCCTCTCTCCTCCCTTTCGCCGGGAATCAGCGGATGTGGATGACGTCATTTTTTCCTTCGGCCGTCTGGCTGGTGTTAAATGTCGCCCTGCCCGAAGTCAAGAGTGACGAGCCTGCTTCTTTAGCGGTTTTTGCTCCTATTTCAATCGGTGGAAGTTTGGAATGAACAAAAAATTTGAATCATGGAAATTTAGTTAAAAGCAAACAAAAATCAACCCAGGGGTCAGAGTTGAATGAATTAGAAGTTCCTGTAACCTGAGACCATAAACCAGTGGCTCATGGAAACAGTGATTGGTACCATCTTGTGAGGTTTTTCAAAATGCTCCTAGTTGGCCACAATGGAAGTAGGATGTTAATGCCATAAGTTTTTATCAAAGAGATGTTACATGAGCTCACTTAATCATCTAAGCCCTGTCTTAAACATTAAAAAAAAAAACCTATCATTTTAAGGTTTTTCTATACTTACAGCTGAGAAACAATATATACAATATATAGACACATAAAGCCTTCAAAAATGTACTTGCATTTTCAGATATAAAATTTATTTATAAATAAATAATAAATAATATTATATATTTTAGAACTATATAAATATACATATGGGGCTTCCCAGGTGGTACTAGTAGTAAAGAACCTGCCTCCCAGGGCAGGTAGACATAAGAGACCCTGGTTCACTCCCTGGGTCGGGAAGATCCCTTGCAGAAGGACATGGCAGCCCACTCCAGTATTCTTGCCTAGAGAATCCCATGGACAGAGGAGCCTGGTGGGCTTTGGTCCATGGGGTCACAAGGAGTAGAACATGACTGAAGTGACTTAGCACCCTTGTAATGTTATATAAGTATATAATTTATAAGCTATATAAAATTGATAACATAAAAATTTATAAAATCTACTACCCTGTGTAGCTGGTACATTTCAAAGACTTCTTCGCTTTCTCAGGATATAAATTGCTCTACTGGAAAATGAGCATTGTTCACAGTTCTTAGAGAGGACCTATGTATCCATCTCCTTGGTTTGCTCCTTGGCAGGGAATGGACTGTGTCTGGAAGTGAGTGTGTGTGCATGTGCGTGCGTGTGCATGTGTGTGTGTTAGTCGCTCAGTTGTATCCAGCTCTTCATGACCCCATGGACTGTAACCCACCAGGCTCCTTTGTCCATGGGATTCTCCAGGCAAGAATACTGGAATGGGTTGCCATTTCCTTCTCCAGGAAGTGAGTAAAAGGGTGGGAATGACTCCTTCAAAGGAGGCTGGACAACCTTTACCTGATGTAGCTACTAACCTAGATCTTAAGAATGAAATGCCACATGTGTTACACTTCTGTTTCATATTATCCCAGCATTTACTTAACATTTCTACCTGGAGATACCACAGATATCTTTAACTTTTTAACAGTTTGGTCAAAACCAGCCTTACTCATTGGCTAAGCCTGGGCCTCTGTCCTCGTGTGAGATAGCTCCCCATTCAGTTAGTTGCTCCAGTCAGAAACCAGGGATCTTGTTTGCTGCCTCAATCGCTCACTGCTCTCCTGCACCCTTATTGAGCAATCCTATCCATTCATCTCCGAAATATATCCCAAGCTCATCTTCTTCTCCCATTTCCATTGCCATAGCTTCCCCATTTCTTATCCTTCTCCATCCATTCTTTAAAAAATACAAGTCCCATTCTGTCTGTACCCTGTTTGAAGCATTTCACTGCCTTCTGTTGCACTAGGAAGAGAAAACGACAAAGCAAAATGCAGATCCTTTGTTTGGCTCTGAATATTTGGTTCCTACCTAGGAGCATCACTTCATTTCACTCCCTCCTGTCCTGGCATACTCTGCTCAAGCTCCACTGGTCTCTTTTCGGGTCTGTAGTATGCCCAGCTCTTTCTTGCCTCAGAACCTTTGCACATGCTGTTCTTTTAGCTAGAGTTTCCCCTCCCACTTTGACCTTCAGTTTTTAGCTTAAATTGCTAATTCCTCCAAGAAGCCATCTTCTCCTCTCGAGTTGAATTCAGTCCCTGTTACTTATTTCTCATAGTACCATATCTTTTCCTTCTAGTATTTAATGTTTATAATCATATGCTTAGCTGTTTAATTTTTTAATCTCTCTCCCCCATCAGACCATAAGTCCATGAGAAAAAGGTCTATTTGGTGTATCACCATATCCCTGATCCCTAACATTGTCTGGCATGTAATAGAGGCTTAATATATTGCATAAGTGGCCAAGTGAATGTCTTCAATAAAAAGAGGATAATAATAACCTCACATTGCTAACATTTCCCCCTTAGAGGTAGAAAGTTGATGGCTCTCTTGAATTAAAGGCATTCAGTAGCTGGTGCTACTGCTTCTGTATGCTCTTAGAGTTTCATGTGATTATGAATATCCTGGTATTTCTATTCAAAGAGAGACTACCACTTATGCTTATTTCATGGTTCCTGACACTTGGTTAACAATTTAATTTTAAATCACTACTGAGATTTGCCTCGAATGGAAAAAATAATTTTATCCAGGTTGTTTAAAATGTATGAGCCTTACTGTACTGCGTAGAACAGCAAAAATAATTTGCTGCTTTGGTTGTGAAATAAAAATTTATTTCTCTGCATGTGTTATTTCTTCCCCCTACCTCGTGTAAGTAACAGATCCAGTATTATCTCCATAATAAGATTTTGATTGAATGGTAGGTAAGGCTCTAGCCTAAGCCATATTAAAACGTACTTTTCCAGAGTATGCTTCGTTTCAGGGCTAAAGGGGATGCAAATGGGAAGTGACATGATGGATTTGACTGCAGCAACTTCTTACTTGGTGATTTGGCAGAACTAGAGCGTGTCTTCCACTCCCTGTGGGTTTCTGCCACTTGAGGGGCTGTGTGGAGGAGTGCCTGTCTCCTTGATCAGCCGGGAGGTAGTGGTTGAATTTTCTCTAGATGTCTTTTCTAGATCCATTGGCTGAGTATGCTTGGAATATGATTGCTTACTGTTTTTGTCTTAATTAAAAAAAAATCGTTGTAACATATGGAAGGCTTTTCATAATTGCACTTCTGCTAATTTGAAAATGCTGTTACAAAGCACTTTCTGTTGTTTGCTAGGAGTCTTACTAAAAACTCAGGCTGGGAACTGAGTTTAGGGATGGTGGTGTCCTTGTGTAGCCCTGAGGGACGTGGAAAACAACGCAGTCTCACACTGTCGTGAGGAGCAGGCTAGTGTTAGTCCAAGTCAGTGCGTGGTGACCTGGGTACAAAATACTCTGTTAAACCCTGTGTGGAATGCACAGAGGTTGAACTAATCCTCCTTTAGTGAGAAATAAGTATACATGGAATAATAAAAGCCAACGATTTATCCCTGGGGCTGTTCTGTCTTTTAAGGTACATCTGCATACATGCCGAGTTTTGAGGCCTTGAAGCGATCCTATGAAGTAGGTGGGGAGTGTGTGTGACTCACAGGGTTCTGCCTAGTTTACTGATGGCAAAACTGAGCTTCAGATGATTTACGACATGTTCGTGGGTATATAGGTGGTAAGTGGCAGGACCAGCACACAAAGCCGTGTCTTAGGCTCTAAGCTCCCAGCCTAAAATTCCATAGAACAGGCCTATAGGAGTTCAAAGAAGGGGAACATGTTCATATGCCCGGGCACCCTGCACAGACCCCGTCCTCCTTGCTCTCACAGGTTTGGAAGAGACCTCAAAGCCTCCGTCTAGACCCTGACCCCTTCCTCTCTTGCTCTACCAGTTCTGTCCTCTTTTGGTGTTTCTATAGTTCTGACCAGAAGGGGGTGACAGGATGAGATGGTTGCATGGCATCACTGACTCAATGGACGTGAGTTTAGGCAAGCTCCGGGAGATGGTGAAGGACAGGGAAACCTGGCGTGCTGCAGTCCATGGGGTCGCAAAGAGTCAGACACGACCGAGCGACTGAACAACAGTAATGGTTCTGCCCTTTCCACTGGTTCTCTCCTGTCTGTCTTCTCCAAGTTTTTCTCTTGATCCAGCTTCCCCTTCCTGTCACCATCCTCTGCCTCCCTTCTTCCCCCAACTGCGAGAGCATGTCCAAAATCTCCTGTGTGAATGCCATTCACCCTTCAGCCTGAAAATTCCTTATCAGTAAGATCTCCAGCGGTGTCTGCGTTCTCGTCTCGGCCCTTCCTCTCTTTGGTCTGCATGGAGACTGCCTCAGTGGGCCAGCCGCCGTTTTCTGAGGGTCTCCTCTTGCGGTTTGAACTCAGGGCGCCTGCTGCAGCTCTGTCTTCCAGTGCTCTTCCTCTCCTCTACCCCTTAAGTATTGACACTGAAGGTCTGGGTATCAAGTTGTCCTCTGAGGCATAAGAACCGAGTTATCCACAGCCATCTCTTCACGTCCAGCGGCTGCCCCTATCAACCAAAAGATGACCATCTCTAGCGTCTCCAGTTCCTGTGCTCTCCTGGGGTTCTGATCTCCACATATCATACCACACGATGCCCAGAATGGAGCAGAAATTCTTTCCATCTATTATGGAATCCTTCCCCCGTTTCCCCAAAATAGCAGCCTTGGTGGCATCTTTATGTGGGGTTATCGGGAAACCCTGATACTCTTTTCTTAGAATTATTTATTATGGCCTCGTAATTAGCCTCCCCTTTCAGTCTCGCCCCACTCCAGACAGTCTTCCATTCTGCTTCTAGAGTTACTTTCCTCTCAATTTAGTCTGATTATATCACTCTCCTGATGAAAGGTCCCTGACTCCTATTTGTCTTCCCTACAGGGCAGGAGCCAGTTCCTTTCAAGTGTCTAGCAACTGGGCCTTGAATGCAGTAGACACTCAAAAATATTTGTTGAGTGAATAAATTTGGTTCCAATCTCGTCTGTCGATTTTCTCTCTCTGTAACTTGTCCCTGTGCTGTTGTGTATCCAACTTCTCACCATTTCCCAAACGTCTCCACTTCTTGACTATTTCCTGCTTTTGTTGGCTTTATTCTTCTGTCCCACTTATTACATTTCAACTCAATCAAACCTGTTTTCTCTTGGGCATCTTGTAAGTTATTTTTCTGTTCTGAAGAAAGCATCCTTTGTCTTTTTCTTTTATTGTCTTTGTTGATTTCAATCAACTCTCATTGCATCTCTTCCTTTTCTGTTCTTTGTCTACTTCTGTTGTTAATTTTTGTATTTCTGATTCTAAGTGTTTTTAATTCTCCAAGTGCTTGTGTGAGAATATTTAATTCAGTTTGAAATGTTGTGTTATGGTTTTCTTCTGTTTCATGATTTTTGGTGGGGAGAATTTTCAGCAGCTGTTTGATTTTGTGCTGATATTTTTCTGTTCCTGGGCATTTCATGAATGTTTCCTGGTTCAGGAGCGCTCGTTTCTGTCAGAGGTGCAGTTTCTTTAAGGGTCGATGGTGGTGCTGGTGGATGGAGAGGATCTGGGGTGTGCAGTATCCTCAATTTCTCCTTCTAATATCCTTCACCATCCTGGCACCACTCCTTGCTTTACTTCTTTCTCTTCTAGAAGCACTAATTTTCTGGGTCCTGGGTCTTTCTCACCTTTAAGCCCTTTCTTGACATGTAGCAAGTGCTGAGAACTACCAGGTTTCAGGCCTGAGTGTGGTGTGTGGGCTGTTAGTGCAGGACTGTCCTTCCCTTTCTGGGGGGTGATTCTGCTTGAACTTCATCTCCGTGTCCCTTTTCTCCTGTTCACAGGGCTTCCCTGCTCTTCACACGCCCTGGATTGTAGCAGCAGCAGGAGCTGAGTTGGAAGTCGGTGTTTATTTCTCCACTCACAGGTAGTTTGAAGCTTGTGGTATTCCCTGTTCCTAATAATGCTGAATGGTTTGGATCTTATGATGATATTTGCCCTCTTATTGATTCTGTGGTCTTTCGAGAAGGGTGTTAGCGTGATTTGAGTCCATGCAGCTGTTATTGTCCTCCAAACCTGAAGGTTCCTGCTAGGAAAGTTTTATTCTCCCCAGTTTTAGATAAGAAAACTAAGAAAAGCGAAATTACTTAGCCAAGGTTGCATGGATACCATGTACTGGAAGAAAAGGAGACCTGGCTCTTTTGCTTCTATCAGAAAGCATTTAATCCCCTGTTGCGAAGCCTATTTATGTAATTTTTCTTGATAAATTTTGAGTGCTATGGGGAAGTGAAAGTCCTCTAAAAATGTTTAACGTTTCTTTAAAATAAATTTCAGGTTTGGTTGTGGGTGTGATGGTATGTAAATATGTACAAACTGGAAGTTTGTGTGACTTTCTCTTTTTACAATGAAACGAATCTTTTTCTATGATTTTCTCTCAGTGTGTGTTGTTGAAGATCAACAAAGAATATCATCCAATTCATGACCCTGATGTCAGTTGTTTTATGGTTAGAAAAGAACAGCATGGTTCTATTTCATGAAAGAAGGCTCAGGAAGTACTGCTGTCTGTCCCTGCAACAGTGTCTGGTTCCTTTTCCTGCAAGGAGGAGAATGGAGATGTTTGTGTCTTCAGTCCCAGTGTTTCTCCTGAGCTTTGGTTTGGGGATTTGAAGACAAAGAGTGTCAGATATTTTTAAGGAAGAGTAAAAATTACCTGGCTTGTTTCATGTTCTTCCTATACAAGTAGCATCTACTCATGCTATATCTGAAAAATAAAAAAGTACAAAGAAAGAAAAAAATCACCTAAAATCTTACTATCCAGAATTAACTTTACTTTTCTGGTATTGTTTGCCCTGCTGTTTTGTGTTTTTTTTTTCTATTATGTATTTTTTTAAAAACAAAACATTGTGCATGCTAGTTTGTAGCCTACTTTTTTGAGGTACCAATAAAATGTGAACATTTTCCCAATAAGTCATCTATGACCTGACGTTTATTAGCTGTACATGTATTTTCTTACATAGATGTGCCACACTTTACCTAATCGGTGTGCTATTGTTGATTTAGGTTGTTTTAGGTCTTTTTTGATCTTTATAGCATTATAGTGAATGTTTTGGCAAATGTATGTTTGTATATATTTCTGATATATAAGGAGTTACTGATTCTCCTGTAAGATTGACTGTCGTTTTTCGGTTTGAAGAAATAGGTAAATGTATAGAACCTTTTTATGTCTGTTGCCTTTCCTTCAACTTTTCAACCTTTGTTTTGTGTTTGAGTTTAGGGAACTCCCTACAGGCTCATTCCTTGACTCTGTTTTTCTTCCTCTGGACTCACTTTTGCATCAAATACTTCTGTTTTCTACAACTTCAGGTGCCATCTTTATGCTGTTGATACCCAGATGCTGACCTGTTAGCAAATTTATAAGTAAATCTTCAAATGCTATTATGAAGTCTCCAACTAGATGCCTGATTCATAATCTCACAGCAGCATACCCAAGCCCTGAACATGCAGGATCCTTTCCACTATCTCCCACCAGGAGAGTTGTGAGCTGTAGAGCCCCGCTATCTACCTGCCTATTGGACATTTTACTAAGGTTGCCGATAAGACATTTCAAGCACAGAATAATAACCATAGCTGCTAATCTTTTACTGAGATTATTGTTTACCATGCTAAGTGTTTCACTTTATACGCATCAGTTTTTTTATCGCAACCGTCACGAAGTTGGTACATAATTCCTGTTTTACAGATGATGAACAAAGAAGCACAGAAGCTTGCAGAGAAGCCAGTAAATCTTACTGTGCTCTTTACAGATATGCTGTGTGGTTTACAAAGTGGAATTCTTGATGCTTCACCCTACAGTATCTTCCAAAAGTATTTCTTATCTTGGTAAATGGTGCGCTACCTACCAAGGAGCTCATGCTAGCAAATCAAGAGACATCCTTGGTACCTCTTTGTCCCTCATTTGTCAGTATATCCCCTGTTGATCATGCCTTCCAGATATACCTTGATTAATGCCTCTGTTCTGCACACTATTGCACGCCTCCCCGCCACCCCTTCCCAAAGCAGACCTCCATCGTCTCCTGGGCCTCTGCTCCTACCCCTCAGGACCAGTCCTCACACATGGATGGTCTCTTCCTCCCCTGTTCATGGCCTCCCATTGTACTTAGAATGAGTAGAAGTCACTGCTCTGATTTAGAAGGGGTTGCTCCTCTTCCCAGCCTCACTCTCACCTCTCTTGACTGAGCCAGACCTTCTCGTCCTTAGGGCTTCTGCACCTGCTCGTCCTTCTGCCGGAAATACTCCTCAGCTCCCTTCTTCACCTGAGCAACTCCTGCTCCTCCTCCTAGTTTCGTTTTAAATGTTCTTCAGTGGAGCCAAAGCCTTCTCAGATCCCTTGATAAAAATGATGAGTCCCCCTTATATTCTCACACTCCTGCTCCTCACCCTCACAATGCTGAACACAGTTTATACCCTCATAGTCTTAGACTCGCTTATAATGTAATTTTAGACTCTGAGGGATTATCTATCTGCTATCTTCCTCCTTGTGCCACTCCACCTATCAATGCCCTGAGAAGACTGGGCTGTTTTTGTTCCCTTTTGAACCTGAGTACAAATCCTGGCAGATAGGAGACATTCTTCAAATATTTGAATAAAAAAAGAAGAATATTGGAGCTTCCCTGGTGGCTCAGGTGGTGACGAGTCTGCCTGCAGTGCAGGAGACCCAGGGTTTGATCCCTGGGTCGGGAAGATCCCCTGGAGAATTCCATGGACAGAGGAGCCTGGTGGGCTGTAGTCCATGGGGTCTCAAAGGGTCGGCCATGACTGAGCGACTAACACTTCACTTCCAGCATATTGAGCTCCGGCCACCCCTGAAGTGAGATGAGCTGGGTGTCTCTCCCTCCAGGGGTGTGGGTGTGTATTTGTTCCTCTTGTTTGTCCAGGGGGAGCCCAGGGACTTAAGGCCCAGGACATACATTTAGACCAACAAGGGGAAGGGAGGGGTGGCCTCAGGGAGTGAAAGACGGTCCATAATGGAGGAGGCAGAACTGAAGGAGGGCGAAAGAGCCTCAGCTCTGCTTCCATCCCAGTGGGAGAGCCCCTTTTGATCCCCCACAGGGGTTGAAGGATTGAATTAGACCCAGTTTTTAAAGTTTTTATTTGGTAAGTCATCTACTCTGTCAATACCGTAAAGCCAAACTTAGCAACAGTTACTATGGTTTTTTTTTTCTTCTTCTTCTTCCTGCTTCTCTCAACTAGAGGAATATCTGTGTTTAATTTTCTGTGGCATAAAATTTCAGTAACCGTGAGTGTGTCATGTCTGCTTACAAGGGCTTTCTGTGGGAGCAGAAAGAAGATTGCAAGGGGCCCTTCGTGGTTGATAACTGTGGAGAAGGTGGCATTCAGCGAAGCCCTCTCAAAAACCATAGTATGTCCTCTGGCCATCAAGTCTGTCCTTCAGAGCATCTGTGTGGAGATCTTTTAAGGCTCCCGGTAGTCTCGGTTTTGAAGATAGTTGTTCTTTCTGATCACACACTCTTCCTGCCTAAAGCAGTGAAACCACAGAACTATGTTGATTTAGATTCTAAATCTCTGTAACAGTGACAGTACCCTCAGAGGCGCCAGCGCCAAATGGAGACAATTTCTGTATTCCTGTTTGACTGCATTTCCCTCATCAGACTACAGATACTGGTGGCAGCAGCCGTCCTACACGTGTGCTTATCACTGTGTAATTTCGTCTCCTGAAATGCTGGACTCTGGGCAGGAAGAAATGTGTTTTCTCATACTTCTGTGCCTGTGTGTTTATCCTTTGGATCCTTAAGAATATCTGAGACTGAGGAGTGGTGTTCCATTGAAACTACAGTTAACTGTATGAGCTACTACACCAAAAACGTTCCCTGGGCACTTGAGAGGTTGCAAAGGCTGAGTTCTTGATTATGCTGGAAATAACTCCTGCATTGGAAAGCTACCATCCATTTTTAGAAAATTGTTGCCCAAAAGATGTAGAGCCTGGAATACTGTCACTTCATTTCTCTTTTTTAAATGTGGGATTAATGTTAGTCATTTACAACTGGGATTGGCAAAGTTTACGGAAGAGGCAGATAGTATATATTAAGGATTTCGTGAGCCATGCAGTCTGTTGCCAACCACTCTGCTGTCGTCGTGGGAAAGCAGCCGTAGATACTACACAGATACATGGGCATGGCCGTAGGTCAATAAAACTTTCATTGCAAAATAAGCAGAGGGCAAGATTTGACCCATGGGCCATAGTCTGCTGCTATAATTAGCATAATTGCCCAAATCAAAGAGAAGGAAATGGCAACCCACTCAAGTATTCTTGCCTGGAGAATCTTGTGGACAGAGGATCCTGGTGGGCTGCTGTCCATGGGGTTGCATGGAGTTGGACACGACTGAAGCGACTTAGCATGCATGCATGCATGCATTGGAGAGGGAAATGGCGACCCACTCCAGTATTCTTGCCTGGAGAATCCCGGAGACAGAGGAGCCTGGTGGGCTGCTGTCTATGGGGTCGCACAGAGTCGGACACGACTGAAACGACTTAGCAGCAGCAGCAGCCCAAATCTAAACAGTTAAAGCAGGAGAAATAATTTGAGTGAAACAAAACATAAGAGCTTTTTTGCTCTCATATGTTCAGTGCCTAAACTCAGACTTTCGAGAGGAGCTCAAGGGTCTTTGTTAAACAACTATGACCAAGTTAGATGCCATCAGTATCATAGATACCAACATTGGTTACTTGATCAAGGCCGTTTGAGTAAAACTAAATTTGTATGTACAGAGATCCTTAATTCCTACTTACTCCTTATGGTTAATGCTAATACTGTAGACTGGCTTTCAGATCAGATCAGATCAGATCAGTCACTCAGTCGTGTCCAACTCTTTGCGACCCCATGAATTGCAGCACGCCAGGCCTCCCTGTCCATCACCAACTCCCGGAGTTCACTGAGACTCACATCCATCGAGTCGGTGATGCCATCCAGCCATCTCATCCTCTGCCTTTAGTCAGCATGAATTAGACGCCTGCTATTTGTTCCCTTCCTGACTTGAAGAGTTCATGGCATATCTCTATCTTAGAATAATTTGGGATCTTTACTAAAATAATATGAGTTTTTGGTAAGCAGTACATCCTGTGTGATTACCATGTGTGATCATGGCCCCTGATGTGATCAGTATGAGGGAGCACTATTTTCTCTGTAACCCCTGAGCATTTCTGATGTGGACTGTGGACAGAATCTGTAGAAGGTAGCAAATATTAGAGAACAATGAAATCACTGTATAAGAGGAGACATTACCACTGGTGAGCTGTGCAAAAATAGGTTTCAGAAATTCTTTTGAAAAAGTAGAAATGGATGACAAATTGAGTTGGTTGGTGATTTGCTTTTGTGAAGAAACTTCTTCCAGAAGACATGAGAATCTCAGACATTGAT
Source organism: Bison bison bison (assembly GCF_000754665.1). Taxonomy (NCBI): domain Eukaryota; kingdom Metazoa; phylum Chordata; class Mammalia; order Artiodactyla; family Bovidae; genus Bison; species Bison bison. The sequence continues at coordinate 2,629,831 of NW_011495022.1, read as the reverse complement.
AACTAAATTTGATAAGGGTAAAGGTTTGTTAATAATTCAGTGGTTTACAGGAATTTTAGATCTGGTCCAACCCTTTCCATTTCACAGTTGGGGAAATTGAGGCTATCTGAGTAATAGCACCATACTCATTTTCTTATTTTCTGTATTGTCTACATGCTATATATTCTGAAGAGACAAATTCTGAGTTAGCAAATCAAAAGTGGATATAGCAGTGTTATGTTTTTTATGTGCATTTTTATTTCATCCATCATTGTAGTGGAGGTGGGCCTGACAGTTGCCGTCATTTAGCAAATAGAAATACAGGACTCTGAGTTAAATTTGAACTTCAGACAAGCAAGGGATCATTTTTTAATATAAAAGTAGAGTATTATTACTCAGTGCTCTGTGCTGACCTAAACAGGAAGGAAATCCAAAAAAGAGGGGATATATATATATCCCTATATATATATATAAATCCAAAAAAGAGGGGATATATATATATCCATATATATATACATATATATAGGGCTTCCCTGATGGCTCAGGTGGTAAAGTGTCTGCCTGCAATGCGGGAGACCTGGGTTCGATCCCTGGCTTGGGAAGATCCCCTGGAGAAGGAAATAGCAACCCACTTCAGTACTCTTGTCTGGAAAATCCCGTGGACGGAGGAGCCTGGTAGGCTACAGACCATGGGGTCACAAAGAGTCGGACACGACTGAGCGACTTCACACACACACACACACACGTATTTTTTTTTATTCACTGTGCTGTACAATAGAAACTGACTTAACAATGTAAAGTGACCATAATCCAGTAAAAATTAATTTTAAAAAGGTGTCATATTAGGACATCCATGGTGGCACAGTGTATAAGAATCTGCCTGCCAACGCAGGGGACATGGGTTCAATCCCTAGTCAAAGAAGATTCCATATGCTGCAGAGCAGCTAAGTCTATGGACCAAAACTACGGCCCCCACACTCTAGGGCCCTCCAGCCACATCTGCTGAGCCTGTGTGCCACAACTACTGAAGCCCGAGTGCCTAGAGTTCATGCTCCACAACAAGAGAAGCCTCTATAATGAGAAGCCCACACACCGCAGTGAAGAGTAGCCCCCACTCGCCGCAACTAGAGAAAGCCCTTCCAAACAACGAAGACCCAGTGAAGCCAAAAAAAAAGAACACAGTCTTTTTTCTTTTAAAGTGTAATATTAAATGCAATATTTGAGATACACTAAATGATTAATTGTTTCAAATTTAACTAGATGTCCTATATTTTATTTGGCAACTCTGAGAGCACACAAGATGAAAATTGAGAAAGGCTAGCTGTGATGGCTACCAGAATTGGCCAGTTTGCAAATCCTAGCACCGACCTCCGGAGAAGGCAATGGCACCCCACTCCAGTACTCTTGCCTGGAAAATCCCATGGATGGAGGAGCCTGGTGGGCTGTGGTCCATGGGGTCGCTAAGAGTCGGACTCGACTGGGCGACTTCACTTTCACTTTTCAGTTTCATGCATTGAAGAAGGAAATGGCAACCCACTCCAGTGTTCTTGCCTGGAGAATCCCAGGGACAGGGGAGCCTGGTGGGAGGCCGTTTATGGGGTCGCACAGAGTTGGACACTACTGAAGTGACTTAGCAGCAGCAGCACAGCACCGACCTCGGGAGCTTATTAAAAGATTCTAGTTTCCAGGCCCATACCAGAGTCTGAATCAGTAGGACTGGGATGTGGTTCAAGTATTAATACTGCTAACAGTGTCCCCAGGTGATTTTGCAGAGCTTTGGGGGCTGCTGTTTTGTACTGTTCACTCACTGGTGTTCTCTGGAACGTAAGTCTTCAGGGAGGTAGCTCTGTCTATGGTCTTGACACCGTTACCCTCCGCTGGCTGAAACTCTGTAAGGGCTTTGCTCCATTTACTGGGTGGTTGCTACTGTGGAGGTTGTCTTGAGGCTTACTTACCAAATTACTCAGGCCCTCACCTTCATTTCCTTCATTCACAGTGTGATATCAGGGCCTGGGTTTAGGGGAAAAGTGGGGACAGATTTGATAAAACGAACTCATTTGGAGAAGGGAGATAACAGAGGAAGGGATCAGCCTAAAATCCTGTAGAGCTTCCTTTCAAACACCCTGTTCTCACTAAATTCCTCTGTTTTCCCACTTGTCAGTGTTTCCTTCTAAATGATAGAACTTCAGTTAAAAATGACATCTGTGGAAGTCATCTGGCCTAAAATCCTTGGAATGAATCCATTCAAGTTTTGGATTTCACATCATCCTGTGGTTTGACCTTGATGTCTGTGATTTCTCTGCTACAAGAGGCGGCAGTCAGGATCTGGGATAAACAGTTGAGAAGTGGAGCTCCTTGATTCAGTGGGCCACACGGCCAGTTACATAGTTCTGTGGACCTTGGGAACCTTTTCTCTTTGGCAGAAAAGCTGTACGGCCCTGTGATGTTTTAGAGGGAAAAAAAAAGTAAAAAGCCGGTGTTTAGAGAAAGCAGCATAGCCTCTTAGGGGAAAGATCCCTCTCACGGATAGGAGGTGTCAAACTGTAAGAGGAAATATGAACTTAGAACCTAACTCTAACTAGGACGTGAAGGTTTTGCTAACAGGGTGATAGCCTGAGTGAGGGTTTTAGCCTCAAGCTTTGCTTTTTCGTGAATTGACCAGTTCTTTAACTGAGATACTGTGTAATGTTCTTTACCTTAACAAAGGAATAAGAAACGGACAGTTTCAGTCATGCTTTTGTTAAGTAAGTTCATAAGCAGCAGTTCAGATGGTCTTCCTTGGGCCATCCTAAAACTCAGGGGTTGGCAGGGTTGACTGGCACTTTTTAGGGATGTCATGGACAAAATGGCCATGGCATTTGAGGCCATCTGAGGAGTGCACTGGGTCATTCATGCAGAACCAAAGGCCACAGGAAGAGCTGAACCAAAAGGAACATGTTCCCCTAACCCAGATTTTAAAAGACATGGGCACAGTACAAGTGGGCACTTGGTATGCACAGCTATCATTTGAAGATAAAATTAATGCAAAAGAATTTATCCAAGTGATTTATTAAAGTATATTTTGAACAAGAATGTGCTTATTTAAAACATTGCTTTGACATGCTTATTTAATTTGAAACTTGGCCCCATGACAGCACACAACCCTAGCCTGTTGTTCTTTCAGGGTACATCTGACTCTTGGAGATTAGACTGGGATATTAGAATAGAACCACGCCTGGAAAGCACACACAGTCTCTCTCTCCCCTGTCCTCTTTCTTTGAGTTGTATTTTGTGATAGTTGTAAGGTTAGCCTAATAGGTTTAAATAAATAAATAAAATAAATGGAGCCCAGATGTCCACTGAGCTTCCTTGAGTTGAGCCTTAAGATTGGAGAGCCAGATGTTTAGCTTACAAAGTATAATCAATTTGCCTTAAGAATTTAATGTTTCTTATCTCTAATGTTGTGACTTTTATATGAACATTGTTTTGGATGGCCAAGCTCAGTGGATTTTGTAAGAATAGATTCTCAATTTTGATCATGTGAATTATACCATCATTTAAAATCCTAAACCATCTTCCTTCTGTCGTCTGGTTTTAGGCATCTTCTTTCAGCCATCAAGTTGATATGTACACAAGACACTCAGACTTTTCCTAAAGGCCTAAATTTTTGCACTATTATGCAAAATAAGTCATATAGTATATTCTGTGACCAAATATGATAACATTTGTGTTATCCATATATAACATAAATAATATTTATGTTATCCATATTTTATACTTAACCACCTTTATTATGGTTTTTTTCAGGTAAGAATTAATGGAAAATGAGTGGATATACCTCGTGTTACTACTGAAAGAAATATATTAATGATCTCTTCAGACATTCTAGGATGGAATGTAGTTTATTAGTAATTACAAATCTTCATTATTATTGATTTTATATATTTGTATATTACTTGCAGTTTAGAAGTTTTATATCCATTGCCTTCCATGATACTTAGCAACATTCCAGGGTTGTTTTGAGTGAGGTGGGCACCACTCCTTATCTCCAGCTTATAGATTAATAAAATGAGGTTCAGAAAAAATCCAGAGACCCATAGCTACGAAGTAGTGGGAGGAGATGAAAGTTCTAGCTTTTTTTTTTTTTTTAAAGACTTTTCTCTTGGAATGTTTCAAACATGTACAAAATAAACAGAATAGTATGGTGGATCCCCATGTACCCATCACCCAACCTCAACAATGATCAATATACTGCCATCTTATATCATCTATACCTTTACCAGCTCTTACCCCCACATGCTAGTGGTTTTCATAGTTTTTAAAGTAAGGTCTACATACACTGCTCTGCTGAGTCGCTTCAGTCGTGTCGGACTCTGCGCGACCCCATAGACGGTAGCCCACCAGGCTCCCCCGTCCCTGGGGTTCTCCAGGCAAGAATGCTGGAGTGGGTTGCCATTTCCTTCTTCAATGCATGAAAGTAAGAAGTGAAAGTGAGGTCGCTCAGTCGTGTCTGACTCTTCGCGACCCCATGGACTGCAGCCCACCAGGCTCCTCCATTCATGGGATTTTCCAGGCAAGAGTACTGGAGTGGGGTGCCATTGCCTTCTCCAGTTTACCAACTTAGTCATTTGCTTTTAAGGCATGCATCCTCACCCCTTAGGCCCTCAACCAATTTCTCCTAATGTATTTGCTTACATGTTCTTGGCACCCTCTTGCTCAAACTCCATTTGAGGTTGTGCTGATTTTTTAAGGTCAAGTACTGATAATTGTAAGATCCAGAAAGTCATTTACTTGTCTCGTCATTTTTAATTAGATTACTTAATGGTTCAGTTTTGCTAATTAAGTAGAAGAGAAATGATCAAAATAGTGGTTCCATTACTATATGCAGATCTTGCTTTTCGTTTCGTTTTATTTAAAAGAATTCAGTGAAGATTCAAAAGTAGAATTAGATCCAAATGTGTTTTTCTTCTGTAGGGAATTTTCTTTGAATTCTTTAATTCAATTATCTCTATTTTAGGTTAGAAAAGAACAACACAGACCAAAAAAAAAAAAAAGGCAGAATGATTCGTTTAGCTTTTAAGGAGGAAATGTGTAAGAATTTATATAAGGAAATTTCATAAGTAGAACAGTGAACTCAAGGAAGAACTAATTTATAGGTGCCTCTGGCTCCTTTGACTGGCAGTGGTTTCTTTCTCAAAGAAAGCTTATACACTGATGTTGCTGAATGACTTGTAGTTTCTTAAAATGATTGGAAAGAAGAGAGCCTGAAAAGTAAAAATAACTTTGGCTTTATTCCCTCTGCTGTTTAAGTTTGAGTCAATACTGGATGACTTGTTTCCCCAGATTAAACTTTTGAAGTAATCTTAGCAGCCATTGATGGTCATTGCTGAGATCCCATTCATTCATTAGGAGATGTACAATGGTAATCTAACATTTTTCTTCAGTTACTAGCTGGAATAAATTACTAGTTCCTGTAAAGAGAAACTGTTCTGTGTCAAGGTACAGCTTGTAATAGAAAAGCAGGATAAATGCTGACCCTTCCCCTTTATTTACCAGTTTCAAAATGAATTAGTTAGGTATCCTCCTCTAAAGGTGACCAGTGCTTTTTTTTAAAGATCATAATGAACTTTGGAATTTAAATGCATTGATATATTTCAATCCATTTGCAGTAATTATTTCATTTGATGATCAAACTGTCTGATTTTTGTCTAGGGGAGCCTCCTCCAGTTGGCTTCTGAGCTGTATGTATATGATATACGTAAGTGTCCATGCGTGTATGCATCAATATGTCATCTATTTTTCTATCTTTCTGTTTACTTATGATATGGTTCTACTAGTCTTTGATAGCAAGATGTTCCTATCTCATTGTATTTTTTGTTCCCAGACCTGCAATTAGCCATTTCTCCAAGGAGCTCTGGTTCCTTTTAATAGAAATTGTATTTCAGGACACAATATAAACAGTCATGGTGGTGATTGCTACTTGGTTTGTCATTATTTACAGATCTTTTCGGAGGATAAACTTAGAAATTTTTATCTTTACGTAAACTGCTTCATGAGTTTGTACCAATACTTCTAATTCACATTGAAGATTATGAAAAAATGATGATTGGTGGAAAATAATGGGGTGAATAAACAATGACTGTAAGATCATGTAAAAGGCACTAAGGAAATGATTAATGAAATTATGGAAGATAGAACTGCAAAGGGAACTTAAAATAGGCATGGTCTGTTTCTCTACCTACTCCTTTGCCTGTTCATAAAAGCTAAGTTTCAAGCTGTCTGAGTAGAGAAGAGGTTCAGGAAGGTGAAGCTCAAATATTAGTCACTGGCTTTGGCAGGACAGAAATGACTGGAGGCCTCAATGTGAAGTGATTCGTGTGAACTAAAGAGATCAGAAAACAGATGGCAGCAGTTCAAACAGAAAATTTTGTATTGAGCAAATTTCAACTTTAGTTGACCCTCCTGCAACTGTTTTCTCAGTTTGAACTTTTTCTTGGAGAAAGGCTTTTATCTCTAGCAATGAGAAATTTGGTATGGGAAAGCAGGGCAAAGTTAGTTGCCAACAAGCCCCTCACACACATGGTGGTTCTGGATTTTCCTTTTTGGACAAAAGCACACTAGTTTATCATTTTTATCAGATTTCTCCTACTAATCTTAACTTTAATATTGTTTAATATTGTTGCTGCCGTTATTATTTAATGAGAGACAATGTGTAGGACGTTTTGATCTGTGTTTTGTATTTAATATTTAGTATAATATTTAATATTATACTGGGTGGAGGCAAGAAGCCTGGGCTCCAGCGTCCCCAGTTCAGTCTGGAAGGCATATGTATTCATGTACACAATCAATATCTAAAACAAAACTTTTCCTGTATGCAAGGTATCATAATAGAGATGCAAACTTGAGTCAGTTTACTTACTCCATAGGAGGATTCAAAAACTGCGCATACGTGTTTAAAATGCCAGTCTTGAAAGTATGTCTGTTTTCAAATTGCATATCTGCAGTAAATGAAATAAATATCCCCAGCTGTTTGAGCATTAAATTTTCTTTAATGCATGTTGCAAAAGAGAATTGTTTTTGATGGGAAAAAAATGCAAATGTTATCAGCTTTTAAGGTTAGTATCAAAATGTTAGCAAAACTCCATTTCAGTATTAGTATTCAGAATCTGTCTCCAAGGGGAGCATTTCATGAATCAAGGTACATAAATGAAGTGTCATTGTGTTTCGTTAAACTTAATATTCATTTTCAAAGGGGAAACGTTAACATTTTGAAGTAGACAGCAGTGAAATGCAGTGTTTTAAGGATGGGTTTCTTTTTAATGTTTCAACAAAAAATAGCTTAATAGCCTCCTTTCTAGGGCTATGGGATCCAATGGATTAAAGACGGAAGAGGTTGGCCTTCATTAAAATTAGAACTTCTAAGGGCTTCCCTTAGAAGGGAAAAAGCTAAGGGTGGCACAGTGGTAAAGAATCCGCCTGCCAATGCAGGAAATGTTGGTTCAGTCCCTGGGTCAGGAAGATCCCCTGGAGAAGGAAATGGCAACCCACTCCAATATTCTTGTCTGGGAAATCCCACGGACAGAGGAGCCTGGTGGGCTACAAAAGAGGAGCATGGGGTCACAAAAGAATTGGGACACGACTTAGGGAGTAGACAATAGCCACAGCTCTGTGGAAGACAATGCCAAGAGGATGAGCAGACAAATCACAGATTAGGAGAAAATATGTGCAAGATAAATTATTGTTACCCAAAATATGCAAAGAATTCTTTAAAAACTCAATAGTAAGAAAGCGAGCAACTTGATGAACAAAGGAGCCAAAGACCTTAACAGATACCTCCATCAAAGAAGATAAATATACTTCACATCGGTATGTCCTCAGGGGAATGCAAATTAAAACAATGAGATACCTGTTTACACCTACTAGAAGGGCCAAAATCCAAAACATTGATAACACCAAACATTGCTGAGAATGTAGAACAACAGAAACTCTAATTCATTGATGGTGGAAATGCAAAAATGGTTATCTGCCACTTTGGAGGACAGATTGGCAATTTCTTACAAAAGTAAACATACTCTTAACATACAATCCAGCAATCACACTCCTTAGTATTTACCCAAAGGACTTGAAAACATATGTTTACACAAAAGCCTGCATTGGTATGTTTATTGCAGCTTTGTTCATAATTGCCAACACTTGGAAGCAACCAAGCTGTCCTTCAGTAGGTGAATGGATAAATAAACTGGTCTATCCAGACCATGCAGTATCACTCAGCACTAAAAAAGAAATGAGCTATCAAGTCATGAAAAGACACAGAAGAATCTTAGATGCATATTGTTAAGCAAAAGAAGCCAATTTGAAAAGGCTACATAGCGTATGATTCTAACTATATGACATTCTGGAAAAAGCAAAATTATGAAGACAGTAAAAAGATCAATAGTCGTCAAGGTTTGGAAAATGAAGAGGGTTGAACAGGTAGACACAAAGGATTTTTAGAGTGATGAAAATACTCTGTAAGATACTATAATGAAAATAGATAACTTCTAGTCATTAGTTTGGAGAAGGCAATGGCACCCCACTCCAGTACTCTTGCCTGGAAAATCCCATGGATGGAGGAGCCTGGTGGGCTGCAGTCCATGGGATCACGAAGAGTCAGACATGACTGAGCAACTTCACTTTCACTTTTCACTTTCATGCATTGGAGAAGGAAATGGCAGCCCACTCCAGTGTTCTTGCCTGGAGAATCCCAGGGACAGGGGAGCCTGGTAGGCTGCCGTCTATGGGGTCTCACAGAGTCCGACATGACTGAAGTGACTTAGCAGCAGCAGCAGTCATTAGTTATATAGTATAGCTATGTTAGTATAGCTCAGGGGACTCTACTAAGTGCCCTGTGGTGACCTAAATGGGTGTGTGTGCACAGCTGTGTCCTATTCTTTGTGGCCCTATGGACTGGAGCCTGCCAGGCTCCTTTATCCATGGAATTTTCCAGGCAAGAATACTGGAGTGGGTTGCTATTTCCTATTCCAGACCTACCTAAAGGGGAAGGAAATCTCAAAAAAAAAAAAAAAGGAGATATATGTGTACTTATAGCTGATTCAAGGGGCTTCACTGGTAGCTCAGCAGTAAAGAATCTGCCTATAATGCAGAAGACTAGGGTTTGATCCCTGCGTCTGGAAGATCCCCTGGAGAAGGAAATATTTTGTAGATATAGTTGCACATTTATACTGGAAATGGGTACATTTTTTTACCCAGATTTGTTTCCTAACCTTTTCTTTTTTAAAAGCTGGACCATATCTGTTCTGAAATGAGAGCTAGTTCTATAATGGGTTTCTCCAAATACCCAGGTGTTACTGTGATCCTGGACGAAAGGACACAGAGAGTAGTCTGTCAGAGTCGGAAGGAGCTTTGCTGTTATCCAGTTGCCTCACGTCTTCGGTTTATAAATAAAGAAACCAAGCTCAGTGATACTGCTCAGTGACTTGCAAAAGGTGGTGCACTTTGAAGCAGCAGAACTGTGACTAGGAACCCAGACATCCAGCTCCTCGTCACTGTGTTTTCAGCTGTATTGGGATGCTTTCTCTCTCTGACCGAGGGACTCCCACATCTCGGTTAGAAAGATTAAGGGCCTTGCAGAGATACTGAGATAGATATGTGTATGTATTCATCATTCAGAAGAGACAGAAAATTCTCAGTATTTTCTTAAATGATGATGATGAATGTAAACTTGGCTTCAGGATATTAGGAAGCCTCTGACGTTGTAGCTTTTACCTCTTTTGCTAGCCAGAACCACACTAAGTCATGTTCACAACTAAAAAGGGGGGCCTGTGACGTGGTAACGTGGTGTTCAGGGAGCTCTCCAGTGCAGCTGTGGTGCCTCCTTTCATTATGACTCACAGTGCGGCTGTGCGTGGGACACGGTTCTTGCATTTACCTAACTCATGGATGCCAGTTGCTTTCTTCAGTAATATCTTCCAGTATTATTGAGTTTTTGAAATTAACTAGGGAAAGTAAAATCTATAAACATGAAAGAAAGTAAATTAAGTCTTTGAAATTACATGGTCGAAAGCATCTTTCTGTCATATAAATGTCTAAACTGATCATCACATCAACTCTGTGGATTTATAAGACATCATCTCCTTTTAAGACCTTGTAGCAATTCACAAATGTTGATGAATGAGTACTGACCATACTCCTCCTTGCATGTCTTGTGAATTCTGTAAGGATATTGGCAACAGTTTTGGCTCAGAGTAATAAGGGCACATTTCACAGGTAAACTTCTTCCATCGATTCCATGGGAAACAGGACTAATTATATGTAATTGTCAAACTGCGTGACTTTGAACTATATAGAATATGAGGATTCTTTAAACACACAGAATCTCATGCCTTTCAACATGGTAATAATTGTGTTTTAACGTATTCGATCTGCAGGCAGTACTTACTCATAGGTGCATTTGCAAGCTCCACCTCCCCACCCCGCACCTTTATAATAGCATAACCTCCAAGGGGTTCCTGGGCCTTAGGTTGGAAACCACTGATGTAGACTTCCAGGGAGTGTGAAACTCAAAGAAGAGTGTTAACAGTGGGGCACAGTGGGGGTTTTTTTGTTTGTTTGTTTGTTTTTGGCTTTGCTGGATCTTCTTTGCGGCCCAGGCTTTTTCTCTAGTTGCAGCGAGCGGGGGCCAGTCTCCAGTTGGGGTGTGTGGGCTTCTCATTGCAGTGGCTTCTCTTGTTGCAGAGCACAGGCTCTAGGGTGCTTGGGCTTCCGTAGTCGCAGCATGTGGGCTCAGTTGTGGCTCCTGGGTTCTAGAGCACAGGCTCAGTAGCAGGAGTTGTGGCTCCTGGGTTCTAGAGCACAGGCTCAGTAGCTGTGGTGCATGGGCTTAGTTGCTCTGTGACATGTGGGATCTTCCCAGATCAGAGATTGAACCCATGTTTCCTGCATTGGCAGGCAGATTCTTTACCAGCAAGTCACCAGGGAAGCCCAGTATTTTTTTTTTTTTTTTTTTACTTTTTTAGGGTTTTGCACTGATTATTTGATTCCTTTTAAAAAGTGTGTGCATATGTTAAACAACTAAATACAGCTCCCAAATTTTACACAGTGTACTTTAGTTCATGCCATTTTCCACATCCAGGATTGAATAATTGTCCCACAGCTGTATGAGAGGTCATTGACTCTTTTCTGGTGATTTTGACTTAAAAAATGTAGGCCGGCTCTTGTAAGCATAGCACCATTCTAGTGGCAAGTATGAGCGAGATCAGCATGCTCTCCTCTACCGTTGACCTGAATCTGACATGACTGAAGCATGTATGCAGTGGATTGAATGTGTCCTCCTGAAACCCATATGTTGAAACCCTAACCTCAGGTGGGGTCTTTGGGAGATGATTAGCTCATGAGGGTGGAGCCCATATGAAAGGGGTGAAGTGTCCTTCTAAAAGGAATCCCAAAGGGCCCCTCACCCTTCAGCCTTGTGAGGACACAGGGAGAAGATGGTAGCCCATGAACCAGGATGGTTTTTTCCCCACAAGGCACAGAATCTGCCTGCACCTTGATCTTAACCTTTGCAGCCTTCAGACCCTGAGGAATAAAGAAACGTTTGTTGTCTAAGTCCCCCCGTCTGGTATTTTGTTATGCCAGCCCCATGGACGAGGTCAGTGTTCTATAGTTTTAAACCTTTCTCTTCCCTTTTCTTGCTCTTCTCCCCTCCATTACTCTTTTCCTCTCTTTTCATGATTCTTTTTTTTTTTTTTTCCTTCCTCCCTTCCCCACTGTGTTCTACAGATACTAAGCATGTAGCCTTGGGAAGCTTACAGATTAGTGGTTGAAACATGTGCTTCAAAAGAAATCACAGAAATCTCTGACCACAAACTGTGATAAGTGCTGAAGCAAAAATGTGGGTGCTGTGAGAATATGACAGATACAGCCCTGCCTGCGGGATCAGAGAACACTTCCTTGGGGAGCTGACAGTTGGGCTGATTTGGGATTAACTAGATGATAAAGAAAGATGCGTTTTCCAGACAGAGAAAACAGAATGTGCTTAAAGAATTAAGTTGAAGAGCGATAGTTTTGCTGAAGGGGTGTGTGTGTGCATGTGTGTGTGACTCTCTCAGTCATATCCGACTCTTTCCGACCCTATGGACTGTAGCCCGGCAGGCTCCTCTGTCCACTGGGATTCTCCAGGCAAGAATACTGGAGTGGGTTGCCATACCGTCCTCCAGGGGATCTTTCCAATCCAGGGATCAAACCCGAGTCTTTTACGTCTCCTGCATTGGCAGGCGGGTTCTTTACCACTAACGCCAACTGGGAAGCTGAGAGATGAGGCAAGGGCAAATCATACCAAGGTTTGTAGGGTCTGCCTGTTCAGAATTCTGGCTTCAATCCTAAGAGTGGGTCTTAACATGAAATACTTTTGTGTGCCCAAGTGATTCAAGGACCACATTGAGCCCAATGAGCTACTGTTCATATATGTTCATATACTGTATGTTCTCTGACTGTACATAGCACCTTACTGACTGTATGTGTCCACTGGGGCTGCCATCACAGAATGCCACAGACTAGATGGCTTAAAACAGAAACTTATGTTCTCAAAGTTCTGGAGGTTCAAGTTCAACATCAAGATGCCGTCGGGGTTGCCTTCTTGTGAGGACTCTTCCTGGCTTGTAGATGGCTACCTTCTTACTGCATCCTTACATGACTTCTGTAAGTGCTGGGGGTGGGGGCGAGGGAGATCAATATCTAGTGTCTCTTCTTAGACACATGTATCCCATTGCTCATTGCAGCACTATTTACAATAGCTAGAACATGGAAGCAACCTAGATGTCCATTGACAGATGAATGGATAAAGTTGTGGTATATATACACAATGGAATATTACTCAGCTATAAAAAGGAACACATTTGAGTCAGTTCTAATGAGGTGGATGAACCTAGAACCGAAAGATAAATACCATATTCTAACACATATATACAGAATCTAGAAAAACTGTATTGAAGAATTTATTTACAGGGCAACAGTGGAGAAACAGACATAGAGAATAGACTAATGGACATGGGGAGAGGGAGGAGAGGGTGAGATGTATGGAAAGAGTGACATGGAAACTTACATTACTAAATATAAAACATATAGCCAATGGAAATTTGCTGTATGGCTCAGGAAACTCAAACAGGGGCTCTGTATCAACCTAGAAGGGTGGGATGGAGAGGGAGATGGGAGGGAGGTTCAAAAGGGAGGGATATATGTATACCTATGGCCGATTCATGGAGAAGGAAATGGCAATCCACTCCAAAACTATTGCCTGGAAAATCTCATGGACAGAGGAGCTTGGTAGGCTACAGTCCATGGGGTCTCAAAGAGTCGGACACGACTGAGCGACTTCACTTTTCATGGCTGATTCGTGTTGAGGCTTGACAGAAAATAGCAAAATTCTGTAAAGCAATTATCCTTCAATAAAAAATAAACTAATTTAAAAAAAATCTAGTGTCTCTTCTTATAAGGACACCAGTCCTGTCAAGTTGGAGCTCACCCTTTGACCTCATTTAACTCTAATTACTGTCCTAAAGGTCCTATCTCCAAACAGAGACATATTGGGCATTAGGGC
>NW_011495022.1:2606021-2616179 GCF_000754665.1 Bison bison bison | reverse complement strand
CACAATCTAGAGTGTGACATCTAATGATTGTCCAGGACAATACCTCGTGATTTACAGTGGGCATGTATCTTAGAAGAGGACAGACCTTGAAGCCCTGCAGCACTGGGGCTTCTCCCTTTGAATACCAGTGAAAGAGCCAAACAGAACCTGATTCTGTTAGGTCAGCATGCTCCATCATGGAAGCCCCAGGACTTGGGATTGATCAACTCGCTGCAACTCTAAGGTGGGCCTAGGTCACCACCATGGACAGATGGTGCTTGGTTGCTGGGATGCTGCAGCTCAGTGGGAAAGTTAACAGAAAGCCTTAACAGAGAGATGCCGAGACTTCCAGATGCAACCCTCAGAGTCTCATGACATCAGGTGATAACAGTCAGCTTCAAGAATCATGTGAGACCTGCTATATTTAACAAGGCCACAGAGAAGAGAACTATGAAACTTAGGTAATGCGCTGTTCTTGCCCTTTTTGTGAGAACAGTGGTTATTATGTTAACTACCTTTAGCTGTGGGGCTTGTGCTTTTTCCTGGGTCTTTTAAATTAGTGATCCTTCAAAAAGTCACCTATAAGAAAAGATCCTAAGGAAATGAATAAGCATGTCATTCTCAAGGGTATTTTCTGGACATGTTGATACATACGGCATCAGCAGGGCTGTGAGCGGTCTAGGATGGGGAAGCCAGAGAAACATGTCTATTTTTGTTTTTGCCGGTGCACAAGCTGTCAAAGGAAGGTTTATCATTTTCTCCCCGATGACATGAGCTTATTTATTACGTCTGTATTTTCCCCACTTTACCTTTTATTTATTTTTATTATAAGATTCTATAATGAGATGAAATTATATAGGATGAATTTCAATCTCTTACAGGTTGGAAAAGGATCAGTGAAGGAAAACTTGGAATAACAGAATCCTCATCCTAACTCTACTGGTAGATATAGTATATATAAGTATAAGCTATATACTATCTTAAGTGTCTTATGGGTTTTCATGCTTCATATGTGGCATAAAATGAGAAAACCTGGAGAAAAAGGACATTTGCCAGGAAACCTGAGGCAAAGAGAGGGACTATGATGTGATAGGCTAATAAATTATCAAACACATGCTCGGAATAAGATGCTGTATTAGGCATTTAAGGACATCAGTCAGTCAGTTTGGTCACTCAGTCCTGTCCGACTCTTTGCGACCCCATGAACCACAGCACGCCAGGCCTCCCTGTTCATCACCAACTCCCAGGGTCCACCCAAACCCATGTCCATGTCGGTGATGTCATCCAACCATCTCATCCTCTGTCGTCCCCTTCTCCTGCCCTCAATCTTTCCCAGCATCAGGGTCTTTTCAAATGAGTCAGCTCTCCGCATCAGTGGCCAAAGTATTGGAGTTTCAGCTTCAACATCAGTCTCTCCAGTGAACACCCAGGACTAATCTCCTTTAGGATGGACTGGTTGGATGTCCTTGCAGTCCAAGGGACTGTCAAGAGTCTTTTCCAACACCACAGTTCAAACGCATCAATTCTTCTGCACTCAGCTTTCTTTATAGTCCAACTCTCACATCCATACATGACCACTGGAAAAACCATAGCCTTGACTAGACGGACCTTTGTTGGCAAAGTAATGTCTCTGCTTTTTAATATGCTGTCTAGGTTGGTCATAACTTTTCTCCAAAGGAGTAAGCATTTTTTAATTTCATGGCTGCAGTCACCATCTGCAGTGATTTTGGAGCCCAGAAAAATAAAGTCAGCCACAGTTTCCCCATCTATTTCCCATGAAGTTATGGGACTGGATGCCATGATCTTAGTTTTCTGAATGTTGAGCTTCAAGCCAACTTTTTCACTCTCCTCTTTCACTTTCAAGAGGCTCTTTAGTTCCCTCTTCACTTTCTGCTGTAAGAGTGGTGTCATCTGCATATCTGAGGTTATTGATATTTCTCCTGGCAATCTTGATTCCAGCTTGTGCTTCTTCCAGCCCAGTGTTTCTCATGATGTACTCTGCATATAAGTTAAATAAGCAGGGTGACAATATACAGCCTTGATGTACTCCTTTTCCTATTTGGAACCAGTCTGTTGTTCCATGTCTAGTTCTAACTGTTGCTTCCTGACCTGCATATAGGTTTCTCAAGAGGCAGGTCAGGTGGTCTGGTATTCCCATCTCTTTCTCAGAATTTTCCACAGTTTATTGTGATCCATTAAGGACATAGAAAGATTAAAAAACAACCAAGGAATTCAAGGAATTTGCATTTTAAGTTAGATTAGCTGTAAATCTAAATGTCAAGTAATTGAAGGAAAGTAATACAGATGAGCTATCAGAAGGTGGTGTGTGATTTATTGCCAGATGACTAGTACTACCAGTCATGAGATTTTCTGTACTAGCATCTAAACTCTGTAACAACAAGGGCTATACTTGCAGTGTTCAGCATAGTGGTAGGCATTCATTGGAATGAATGAATGAATGGTGCTTCTGCTTGTTTGTTAAAAAGGCATAACTTATATAGCAGAGTACACAAATTCTTAATGTAGACTCAAGTTTCTGTATCTATGTCTATGCACAAAACTACCTCCAGATGAAGATACAGAACATTTCTAGCACACTGGAAGGTTCTTTCCTGCCTCTCCCAATCTGTGCCACACAACACCACACTTACTGCTGTCACTGTACTTTAATTCACCCTGTCTTTGAACTTCGTGTAAATGGAATTGAACAGTGGTTCTCTTTGGCTTAAGATTCACCCCTGTTGTTGCTTTTGTAGTTGCAGTAGCTTGCATTCATAGTTGATTTTTTTTTTCCATTTCTGTCTGTTGTTCTTAATGGGACATTTGGGTTTCAAGTTTGAGGCTATTATGAAAAAAGCTGCTGTGAACATTCTCCCATTTGCCTTTTGATGGATATAAACACTCACTTCTCCTGAACATATATCCATTAGTGGAATTTCTGTGTCATAGAATATTATTACCTTTAGCCGACATTTTTTTTGAAGTGATTATATCAATTTATATTCCCACCAGCAGTGTAAGAGAATTTAAATACAGATCTAAATTGTTTTGTATGTTTCAGTAAACTTTATTCAAAATGTATAAAGACTCTGGTCATTATAACTTGAGGGAGGGAATGAGTTTTTCCTAATATTATTAATATTGCTTATATTTCCAGATTCTGAACTCTCATGGCCAGACACAATGTAGACATTCAGTCGATATTTGAGTGGATTCTGAGATACGCCCATAGTTCAGGAAAGAAGGCAAATATGAGAGCAGAGCATTATGCCAACCAGTTATTTAATTCTGTCTTTTACTTATTGATTCCCATCATCAGTTTCATGATGCCATTGATTGCACAATCAGAGTCTGTGCTAATTGAGAGTCTGTGCTGTGCCAAAAACTCTGCCCTACTATTGCTACTGAATAAGATTAAGGGTGTCGAGCAAGGCCCATACTAACACAGTGGCTGGTGCAGGACTGTTCGTGACCAAAGTTTCCCTCTGCTCCTTCCTCAGGATAGGTTGTGGGCTGCACTATAAGAGGAACCTCTGACGGGGCCCCGCGGTGGGGTTGGGCTGGGCTCAGGTGAGGTCTGCACCAGGTAGGATAGGAATTAGGCCATGAATGCTTTCCAGTAATTTCCTCGGTTTGGCTCTCTTATCAAGAAAAATCTCTTGTTTTCTTTTTGTGGGGATGAACAAGGAAAAGCACAAAGCATGGCTGTGAGTTATGTGAGTCAGGATATATATGCAGTGTGACTGTTGGTCACAGTTGCTTTAATAATAATAAAAGCTGACATCGGGCACCTCCTGTGTACCAGCTATTCCTGTTCAGTCCTCATTACTACCCTATGAAATAGATACTCTCAGTCACTCCATTTCATTGATTAGGAAACCAAAGAACAGAGGAAAGACAGAACTCTCCCAAGGTCCTCGGCTAGAGAGGGGCAGAGAGGAATTTGAATGTGCATAGTTCTGGAGACAGGGCTCTTGGCCGCTTACTGCAGTTCACTTACAGTTAACTTACCACTAACTTACAGTTACCTATTACTTGTGACTTTCAGCCTTTCAGTTCATAGTCTTTATTTCTATGAGCCTCATAGAAGCTGACTATTAGACAACTAATATTTCAATGATTTTTATGTGTAACTTCCCCCTGGGATGGCAGATTTGTAGTCTGAAGAAAGTATATAGTCAGCCCTCCAAATCTGTAGGTTCTGTATCTGCAGATTCGACCAACTACAGATTAAAACTATTCAGGGAAAAAAATTTTCAGAAAATTTCAGAAGCAAAACTTGAATTTGTGGCGTACCAGCAACTACCGGCGTACCCTGGCGGTATTGAGGATTTGGCTTCAGACCACCGTGTAAAGTGAATATTGCAACAAAGTGAGTCATACGAATTTTTCGTCTTCCCAGTGCATATAAAAATTATATTTATACTATACTGTAGTCTATTCAGTGTCCAATAGCATTATGTCTTAAAAAGCAATGTATGTGCCTTAAAGTAAAAATACTGTATTGGGTCTTCTCTGGTGGTCCAGTGGTTAACGCTTCAGCTTCCATTGCAGGGGGTGTGGGTTCAGTCCCTGGTTGGGGAGCTAAGATCCCACATGCCTCGTGGTCAAAAACCAAAACATAAAACAGAACTAATACTGTAACAAATTCCAGACTTTAAAAATAGTTCACATAAAAAAAATCTTAAAGAAAAATATTTTATTACTAAAAATTAATAACCTTCATCTGAGCCTTCAGTTCAGTTCAGTTGTTCAGTCATGTCTGGCTCTTTGCGACCCCATGGGTTGCAGCACGCCAGGCCTCCCTGTCCATCACCAACTCCCGGAGTTCACTCAAACTCACGTCCATTGAGTTAGTGATGCCATCCAGCCATCTCCTCTGTCATCCCCTTCTCCTCCTGCCCCCAATCCCTCCCAGCATCAGAGTCTTTTCCAATGAGTCAACTCTTCATGAGATGGCCAAAGTACTGGAGTTTCAGCTTTAGCATCAGTCCTTCCAGAGAACACCCAGGACTGATCTCCTTTAGAATGGACTGGTTGGATCTCCTTGCAGAGCCTTCAGTGAGTCCTAATTATTTTTGTAATAGTAACATCAAAGATCACTAATCACAGATCACCATGACAAAAATTATAATAATAATGAAAATGTTTGAAATATTGCAAAAGTTATCAAAGTGTTACAAAGTGAGCAAATGCTGTTGGAAAAATGGCGTCTAAGACTGACTTGACACAGAGTTGCCACCAGCCTTCAATTTCCAAAAAAATGCAGTATCTTTTAAGTGCAGTAAAGTGAAGAGCAGTAAAAGGAGGGAAGTATGCTTGTGTTTAAATAGCATTCACATTGTATTGGGTCTTTCCTAGTGGCTCAGATGGTAAAGAATCTGCCTGCATTGCAGGAGACCTAGGTTTGATCCCTGGGTTGGGAAGGTCCCCTAGAGAAGGGAATGGCTACCCACTCCAGTATTCTTGCCTGGAGAATTCTGTGGACAAAGGAGCCTGGCGGGCTGTGGTTCATGCGGTTGCAAAGAGTTGGTCACACTTTCACTTGCACTTTTCACTTACGTTGTACTAGGTTTTATAAGTACCCTAGAGATGATTTAAAGTGTACAGGAATATGTCCATGCTGCTAAGTCGCTTCAGTCGTGTCCAACTCTGTGCGACCCCATAGATGGCAGCCGACCAGGCTCCCCCATCCCTGGGATTCTCCAGGCAAGAACACTGGAGTGGGTTGCCATTTCCTTCTCCAATGCATGAAAGTGAAAAGTGAAAGTGAAGTCGCTCAGTTGTGTCCGACTCTTTAGAGACCCCATGGACTGCAGCCTACCAGGCTCCTCCGTCCATGGAATTTTCCAGGCAAGGGTACGGGAGTGGGGTTCCATTGCCTTCTCCATAGATTATATGCAAATACTATATATCATTTTATATAAAGGACTTGAGCATCCTTGGATTTTGATGTTCACTGTAAGTAGGTGGGAATCCTGGAATCAATGCCAGGATTGGATAAGGAGGGATGACTCTATGGCCTATAGAGATATTAGAATGATCCATAGTTCTCAATTTTTAAAAAGAAAAAATTTTAATATTAGTTCATCTGTGTCAGAAGATATGTAAATTGGCAGCCATACATACTACTCAATAATGTCTGTGTATTTTTAAATAAATTATGTGTTGTATGTAATTGAGAAGTAAACAATAATTCTGAGGTCTGAAAATGCATAAGTTAAAAAACCTGTCCATAATTAACATTTGAACACCTGTCATGGGGTATGTGAAGTACTAGATCCTGAATATATATCATCTGAAATCCCCAGAGCAACTTAAACTAGGTTTTATTAGAGCCCCAATCCCCATTTTTCAGATGAGGAAATTGAGGATCAGATAGGTTAAGTAACCTGCTCAGTTTCATAGCTGGAGAACTTTGCTAGGATTTGAAGTAAGTCTTTTACTTCAAGACCCATGCTCTTTCCAGGATATCACAGACTTCTACTTGTGGCCAAAGGAAGCCCTCAATTTCAAGGAAAACTACTGTTGAATGATATCATAGTCTACCCGGCTTTCTTCATCTGTTTTTTTAAATCCATCTGTGACATCAAATTAAATTTCCAGAAGAACAATTTTGAATTGTAATAGATGGCATTGTTCATTGTCTCAGCATTTTAAAATTTATCCTGCTTTTACTGCCAGTATCATGTATCTGAACACAGGAAGCTTTAGTCATAAGAATGTTAATAGGCCTGATTCAGTTGTCGGATTTTTTTGTGGTCTAATGAACAAACAAGTAAGTCACTGTGGAAACCAAACAGAAATCTAGATGCATTGATACAGCCAGAGGACTAAGAAATAGGGCAGCTTGAAATAATTCGATCAAAGTAGCATAGGAAGTAAAAGAGACTGACTCAAAGAGAAATGAGGCCAGGGTTATTCAGTTAAGCCTTGTGTGGGTAAAAAATACAGATTACATATACAAAACTAATACTTGTTTAGGATCTTTCTTTTACATTATTATTATTATTATTTAACACCAAAAACATTTTGTATTGGGGTATAGCTGGTTAACAATATTGTGAACAGGGAAGGGACTCAGCCATACACATAGGGTCTATTTTATCATTTCAGACCACTGCATGATTTATAATGATGCCACTGATAGTTTATTATACCTGATTTGTTAACAGATTTTAGCATTGTATTGACTTCAGTTTTCATGTGGTAGGCATGTGTGTACTATAAAAGAACATATAGTTATTTTAAAAGTAAGTTAAAATAGGCTCTCCAGCTACCTGCTCAAAGGATTCAGTTGCTCGAAGATTCCAGTAATCTGAGAGACACCAGCAATGTGATATTGGAGACTGGATGTTCCAAATGTCATTGATAGGAAAACCATCCCAGGTAGAGCACTCAACAAAACTTTCCATGAGCATAACTCTGAGTCCAGACATCCCTGTAAAAATGTTCTTTCCTCTGGGTTTAGGACATTAAGTCATCTATCCTTTCAGGATTTGGAGTTTAGGAAAGTTACTTATGTTTAGGAGTGCATATTAAAACTCATTAATGTGACAGTTTGTGAACTGAATAGGAGAGAAGTATCATCTGTGAATATAGATCCACAGTCTGGATTTGGGCTGGGCAGCTGTTCAGTGGCCTGGCAAGAGCACGGCGATCAGCACAGTCCTAGAGTGTCACCCCAGAGTGAAGTGAGCCTCTCCTTGGTGATCCGAATAGGTGTTTCAGTTAGTACCACCCAAGTGACCTGACAAGTGAACTTCTGCCCAAGCTATAGCAGAGTGCCAGGGTTTAGGGGTTCTTTTGGAGAAGGCAATGGCACCCCACTCCAGTACTCTTGCCTGGGAAATCCCATGGACGGAGGAGCCTGGTGGGCTGCCGTCTATGGGGTCGTACAGAGTCGGACACAACAAGTGACTTAGCAGCAGCAGCAGCAGCAGGGGTTCTTTTATTCGTCTTTCCCTCTCTTGGCACTCGTGGGTTCTGTTATTTATCAGATTCTCCAATTTTTGCATTTTGGTCCTTGGATATTTAGAGTTTAAAGTGCATTAGATATAATGATTGCAATTATCACTCTGTGCACAGGTCTCGAGGGCTCTTTATCCAAAGCCCAGAGGCAGGTAGTGTTTCGAGTCTGTAGTAGGGGAAGTACAAGACCAGCTGTCTTCTGCCTTCTCTAACTTGGGAGGTGTATTACCAGTTACATGACTGGGAGGGAAGCTTTTCATGCATCACTGTTAATAGTTGTTGACAAATCACCAGTTGGAAAATGTAAAGGGAGTGTCTGTGCCCTGGGAGTAGCATTGAAATTCTCATCTCTCAACTTGCTTCACAAGAAAACAAATCTTACTGCGTATCTTTTTAACTGTAGCCTTTTTTCCAGCAAAGTTTGTCTGAGTTCATGTTTGTCCATTTGGTTTCTGTGATCAGTCACATTGAACTTTAGCACATTCTAGCATACTTCTTGTATGCTTTAGCAAAATAGTAGATGTACCATGGTGCAGTTGGGCTTACAGAAATGGAGCAGGTGTGGATGTTGCTCTCAGAATGCATCCATTCTGGGAAATGAAAGACACATGTGTCAAAAACTGATCAAAATGGACTGAGGAAAGTCCAGGAGGTACTGAGCAAGGATTATAAAACTTAAAAACCTGAAGAATTACTTCTAGCTGACCATAGGAAGTAATTCCATGTCACCTGCACAGGGTTTAAAAGGAAGAAAGGGTTTTAGACTTTGGAAGTGTAAGGGGAAGACTGTTTTCTTTAGAGGAAACACATAAAATAGGCAAAGAGTGGGTATATTTGGGGGAATTGCAAGGAGTTGTGTCTGTTAGATTTCAAGGAGCCTATTGTGGAAGATAAAGTTGGACAGTTGGTTGGAGTTAGATCATGGAAGACCTTTAATACTGGAATAAGGAATTTGAGCTTTATTTTCTTTCCTTAGTTTCAAATATTAACTCAAATGTTTTACCTTAGATGTGATTATTAGGTATGATTATGCATGAGTACCATGATCCTTTTGGCAGTTTGCTTGGGAACAAAAAAATACTGTTACACAACTGCAACATGTGTGGTCTGGGTCAAATGGCTCTTTTTGGCTGAAAATTTTCTGCAGAGGGGGTGCCAAAGATATCACATAATGCTATCACTCAGATATCAGTCATCTACATCACTACATGCACTTATTTCCTATCACTCAGATATCAGTCATCTACATTACTACATGCACTTATTTTGATTCCTCCCTAGGTTCAGTGATGTTAGGATTTCTATTTCTCAGCTGTTTGTTTGTTTGTTTGACCCAGTGGGTTGTTCTGTAATGCCTAATACTCCATGTGCCTGGCAGACGAGCTAGTTTGAAAGCTGAGTCATTAAGGTCCTTCATCTTTCTTCTCAATTTCCTACTTAGCATTTTCCCTTCATAGTGGGCACTTTGTAAGCGATGAGTGGCTACTACCCAGGAAAGAGTAGCCCTGTTTTGTTTTGTTTTTTTTTTCTGTCCTATTCAGATTATTTTAGTATACCTGTGTGTGCCTTGGAAATATTCTGAGCTGGTATTTTTTAGCTGTTGGAGGCAAAGAAAAGCATCTGAATTTTATC
Source organism: Bison bison bison (assembly GCF_000754665.1). NCBI lineage: Eukaryota > Metazoa > Chordata > Mammalia > Artiodactyla > Bovidae > Bison > Bison bison. The sequence goes on along the minus strand of NW_011495022.1, from coordinate 2,606,597 downwards.
AGACTTGGAACGCTTTTCAACTGATAAAAATGTTAGTGAAAAGGGCCATTTATTGGTAGTGTTCTCTGGTGAATTAATTCAGTAGACTAAAGCTTGAGGCTTATATGGCAAGGTCAGTTAGTTTTGCTCTCTGATTATCTCTTGGAGCCTCTAGTCCTGGCCATTGATTTCAAAAATAATTACAATAACAGCAAGCACTTACACAGTACTATGCACATAACCTCATTTAATCTTCAGAATAATCCTGAAGGATAGGTACTGTTACTCTCTCCATCTTTACAGATCTTGAAACTGAGGCATTGAGAAGCTCTGTAACTTGCCATTACTGGTTGTTGACTGAACCAGGATTTGAACCTAGCACTTAGGTTCCTGGGTCTTCACTCTTGATCTCGTTAAAATCTCAGTATGTCCCTACACTTAAGGAAACACAATATGCGTCTAAATATTTAAGGCAATTTATTTTGTATAGTATGAAGCTTTGAGTTGAAGAAGTTTCAGGTCAAGGTATTTTATACCGACCCCCAGAATCTATTTAGCATCTGTCTCTTTTGTTGTCTGTGCAAGGGGGTGGGGCGG
>NW_011495022.1:2594653-2605921 GCF_000754665.1 Bison bison bison | reverse complement strand
GGGTCCTTCTGAGCGCCCCAGGTCGGCCCCGCGGCCGCCGCCCCACCAGGTCCCCAGCGGGTGGGGCAAGGCTTCACAGAGGTAACATTTGAGGCCTGAGCCAGGACTTAAAGGATGCTCATGTGCTCACGCTCCGGCAGAGAAGAGCATCACAGGTTGGGCAAACAAACATGCAAAGGTTGGGGAGGCAAAAGGGCATTGGATGTGCATGTCTGTAGGAACGTGTGGTGTTCACTGTATCTAAAACATGGAGAGAGTGACTAAGGGGCAATTTAAGATTGCAGACTGTACCCTGCTAAATAGTTTAAAAATTATTTTCTCTGACAGAGACCTTAAAAAAAAAATCAAGGGCTCACAAATTTTTGTATTCAGTTTCAGAGGCTTTCCGGGTGCCCAGAAGCTCACGTGTAGGTCTGTGGGCCCCTTCCCCCAAGCAATTGAGAATAACACGATCCAATATATGTTTTAAGAAAGATGACTCTGATGACAATGAAAGATGGCTTGGAGGAGAGAAGGATTAGAAGCAGAGAAATCAGGAGGCAGATACAAAAAGATCTATCTGAGATGGCAAGAAGAACCATGTCTCTGAAAGATGTTCAGGAGACAGAAGTGAGAGAGAGGACCCAGGGTGAGTTAAATGGGAAAGTCTCACATAAAATAGTTAAAAGTAACTGTCATTTCTAGCTTGGCTTAAGCATATACAGTGATGTCATTAACAAAAACTAAAGGAGAGGAAAGGGCAAGAGTAGAAAGATTTGGGGCTTGATTTTTGGGCCTGCTGAGTTTCAGGTGCCATAATATATACCAATGGGAATGTCTACTGTACAGCTGGAAATGCAGTCTGGAAAAGAACTCAGCACTGGAGAGAGAGATTTAGCTGCTCTAGAAAATGGTAGATTGAAGCCCTCTGGGTGAGTCAGGGCCACCCAGGGGAGCCCAGAATGAGAAGACAAGGGCAGAGGAGGAGTATCTGGTAAAGCTGGCTGGGGAGGCGAATCGGGAGCAGCATCAGCCTTGAGGCATTTGAGCACTTCCTGTGTGCTGGGTCTGTTCTGAACACTGTGGGCATTAGCTTGCCTAATCCTCAAACACCTCCAGGAACCGGCTGCATTTTGCATGTGAGGAACCGGAGGCCCAGAGAAGGAATTTGCATAGAACTAGTAAGTCACTTTCGATGATAAATTAGTGGTAGCCTCGTTAAGTTGATGTAATTGAATTAAGATAGTTTTTGTTATAACTTTTTTACAGATTTAAACAGAGATTGGTAAGCTTTGATGATACTATTATCTTATTTTAGCCTCTGTTCTATCATTAATATAGTATAATCATCAGAAGTCATGAAGAAAGTATGATAGGAGACTTGCATAAATTTCCAAATTCCCTGGCTTTTTCTCACATGAGTATTCCGTCAAGATTCATGCATTTCTTAAACATATTTTTAATTAATAGGGCAAATTTTCCCTGAAGTTTTCTCCTAATTAATAAGCATGTTTGGCACTAATTGGAGTACTTCCTAAAATGGTTTCATGAGTCATATTTTCCTTTTCCACCTAGAATATATGCTGGACTCTCTTAGCAGTGATCTGAGACATCATCAACTCTATGTTCTTAATTTACCCAAACTTCTCATCTCCTTGAATCCATCCCTTCCTTAGAACCTTTTCTTTTTGTTTTCCCTTTTATCACTACACCAGCAGTGGAGATTTTTCTTGGAGCCTGTTTTCCCAGTAATTTTTTTTTTATTATTACTTCATCAGAATTTTGCACACCAGTTAGATAAGAACAATGAAACCATACCAGGTTGCCACAGTGGAATAATTAGCTAGACTGGGGTCAGCAAGCTAAAGTCCATGGGCCAAATAAAGTTTTATTGGAACACATCATGATCATTCATTTACATATTACCTGTGACTGCTTTCCGGTGCTACAAGGGCAGAGTTGAATAGTTGCATTAAGTGGTACAATGCATGGCCCACATAACCTAAAATGTTTCATTTACTAATTTGGGCCTTCACAGAGAAAATGCTGACTCTTGCTGTGTACCATACGACTTTTGGAAAATTAGGATTGTCCAAAGATTAGGAATTGTCCAAAGCTTTACAGTTAAGGACATTCTCTTTTAAATAAAATATTAAAGAAAATTTTTGAATCATGTAATAGAACCATTGAATGGTTTCTGTAATATGTGTTGTTTGGATATATAACAGAAATTGTCAAGGGAATAATAAAATTGAAGACTCCTTTAAGTAATCGATAATCAGAATTCTTACCTGTATAATCAGTCATCTGAGTTTTTGTTCGTATTAACAGAGCTGTTTAATGTGGAAGAATTTTTTGTTCTTTGAGTTCTCAATAGTTGCCAGGCCTTTCCTTGTGCTCAGCTTCTGGGAGTTGCAGAAATGTTACATTTCCCTACCCTCAGAGAAATATGTCTCAATTTCAGCCAAGTTAAATACAAACCAAAAAAATTTGGGGAAATTGGCCTAGATCATAGATATGTAACAGAATGAGAAAAATATGTTTTGTGTTGAGTACATTATTTTAGTTTGTTAGCATATTGACCATATCTTATACTGCAGTCACATTTCTGAAAAAAATAGGCAATGCTTTCTTTTCTTTTTTTAATTGAGATATATTTGGTATTCAGTATTACATAAGTTTCATGTGTACAGTGTAGCACTTCACAGTTTTTAATGGTTATTTTCTGCATATAGTTACTATAAAATATTGGCTGTATTTCCAGATATGCTTTATTTTCCATTATTTTGTTAAAAAACAAGAAATAAGTGAGGACAAATGGGACCCATTCTGCCTTCTCAAATATGAGCTTTTCGTTTGTCCCTCCTGACTGCCCATTGTCCTCAGCAGCTCTGCCCTCCCTCTTTGGCTGCTTTATCTTCCGAGATTCTCTCTTGCATCTGGGTTTTCTCTCCTCCAATTTGTCCTCCTGGTTCTGCCTCCCTGAAGCATAATCACATAACTCCTCTACTCTAAACTCCACTTCAGTCCTCTACAGCCCACCCAGTGAAATCTGGTCTTTCATCAGCATTGAAGAAGACCTTTGAAACCCACTCTCTGCCTTTCTTCCCCCGTCATCCTTCTTTGTACTCTAAACTCAGTACTGTGTCTGTACTTTCCTTTTGCTTGATTTTCATATGCTTTCCTTACTGTTTGAAATGCCCTTTAATTTCTGTGATATATGGTAAGATTAATGAGATTAAATAAATTTTCAGTTTAAAAGTCTGCTCTTCAGTTATTGACAAGAAAGCCACCATAGTTGCTAGGTGAAAGTGCTTGGAGTCTTGGTTTTCTTCGGAAACTTACCTCAGCACATGTTTCCATAAATTCTGTTGGGTTGTAGCACTAAAACTGTACTCTCTGGGATTTCTGTTCAGTTCAGTCGCTCAGTCGTGTCCGACTCTTTGCAACCCCATGAATCAGCACGCCAGGCCTCCCTGTCCATCACCAACTTCCCGGAGTTCACTAAACTCACATCCATCGAGTCAGTGATGCCATCCAGCCATCTCATCCTCTGTCATCCCCTTCTCCTCCTGCCCCCAATCCCTCCCAGCATCAGAGTCTTTTCCAATGAGTCAGCTCTTCGCATGAGGTGGCCAAAGTACTGGAGCTTCAGCTTTAGCATCATTCCTTCCAAAGAACACCCAGGACTAATCTCCTTTAGAATGGACTGGTTGAACCTCCTTGCAGTCCAGGGGACTCTCAAGAGTCTTCTCCAACACCATAGATCAAAAGCATCAATTCTCTGGCACTCAGCTTTCTTCACAGTCCAACTCTCACATCCATACGTGACCACTGGAAAAACCATAGCCTTGACTAGATGGACCTTTGTTGGCAAAGTAATGTCTCTGCTTTTGAAATATGCTATCTAGGTTGGTCATAACTTTCCTTCCAAGAGGTAAGTGTCTTTTAATTTCATGGCTGCAATCACCATCTGCAATTAGACACAGTGTATAAAGTCTCAATGTATTGAGATTTTATCACAGGTAAAAAGAGAACCATCAATTTTTTGTCTAAACATTGCTGCCAGAGAGAAAAGCAAAATAATTCCTTTTACCAACTAAGGTATTTAATGGAGACAGTAGGCAAGGTAAGCAAGATAATGAAGAAGGGTCTTACATGGTGTCTTGGGCTACGGTTTTCTGGGAAAGCAATTTAAGATTTTTAACCCTATATCACGAACAAACTTCCTTCATGGAAGTGATGTGCACATTGAATCAAAACCATGGGCCACATGTTGTACAGAAAATAGTTGTAAAATAGACTTTGCTATGGAGACTGCTAGCTTTGTGTAAATATACTCTTCTGGTTATTCTGGTCATCTTTACTGCCTTTACTGTTTTAAGAATCTTTTCTTTAGTATTTTACAGAGTGATGGAGTTGCCTCTCCTTTCTCTGCACTGACTTAGTGCTAAAGGGACAGTCTAGTCCTTGGTAGAATACATCATGTGCTTAGTAGAAGGGCTTGAATAAGACCTGAATAGACTGTGTGGGGACTGTGCCAGACAAGAACATGGTGTCTGGTGGGCAAAATTCAGGCTGTAGGAGGATTAGTCACATAATTTACAGGAAAAATTCTGTTGCAAAGATAATGGATCATTTGGTTCCTGAATGAGCCATTCAGAAGGAACCTTTGCCACACCACTCAACTCCCCTGTTGAGATTTTGCAGAGACACCTACTCAAGTACTGTCTAGCATAAAAGACTTTGTTCAAATCAGCCTTTCCAACCTTTCCAACTATTAATTTATTAAGAGCTGAGCAGGTGGGTGTCAAACTGCAGAGGCTATCATTAAGCTAGAACATGATTCCTTTAGTGTATTTTGATAAAAAGCAGATATAATGTTTTCTTTTAAAGCATCGATTTTGCCTATAGTTTTAAAAAGAAACTACATTTTCCCTTCTCTGAGTTTATTTTTAATGAGGGTTTTAGGAATTAAACTTCAGTGTGTACTGTCACAAGGAGTAATCAGACTTGAACTTTGTAAGCTTAGAGCCTTTGAACTTCTGCCCCGTACGCAGTTTATGTGCGACGTAAAACAAGATCCTTTATAGTTTCTAATTAAAGTTTAGTTGCCACTTGGTTAACTTCCTGGTTTTTGAGTAAAACAATAAATTGGTCACCCAGAAATTTGGAAATTGAATGTGACAATATAACTCTTTCTGTACTAATGAAGTTTTTGAAGATGAATTAAAATGATTATTCCTAATATTTCTGGTATCAGGGACATTTGATTTTATGTGAAATATGTATTGATAGATTGGTAATTTTTTAATGTAGAACAGTCAGTCCCCCTGAAGGTTATAGAAGGCACTACACTATATAGTGATTTGTTGCCCTTTTGAAAGTGATGCAGAACGTCAGTATAAACATTAATTATAGTCTCAGAAATACCTTTTGCAAAGTACATATAAATAGAGAACTTCTAAATTCACTTTTTAACTCCCACACTTACAGTGTACAAGAAACTGCGGTCTGGTCCCTACTTCCAGAGTCAGCACAGCCTGGTAAGATGAGAGGTGTAAGCAGCATGAAAGACCAGGTCAGACTCACATTAGTCAGAATTGACCAAAGTACCAGGTGTGATGATGAGGAACTCCTTTCTAGCTGGGAATATCGATGAAAGAGGTGGAAGTTGTGGTTTTGAGCTGGATTTTGAAGCCAAGACTATGCAGAAAGAGATGAGTGAAGTAAAAAATGGAACCCAGGCCAAGATGCGGTTCACACAGGCTAGACACAGGACGTGCACGCAGTGTGTGTGATGTGGGAGGGAGGGCGTTCTTTAGGCACAGTTAGCAAGATTCAACCACCCTTCTCCTTCTCTGCCACTGGATTGGAGGAAACAGAGAAAGAGAGGAAACTTTGCTATTACCCTGTGGTCCTCTGTTCTCCCTTACCTTCCTGTTTGCTATTACAGGATAGTAAGAAGTTATGCAGAGTAAGACTAGGGCAGTGCATGCAGAGAACTGCAGTATAGGGGAGTTTCTATAGCTGACCATTCATATTCAGTCTGCCTATAATTATATGGGATTAAAAAGCATAGATTGAGTAGTGTTTGCAGAAAATAAACATATAATGCTGAGCATACAAAAATAAGCTTGATGGATGCTAACCCTAGTTCTTCTGTGTCATCATCATAATCAAATTTAAATTTTATTAAATTTTATTTAGTAATTGTAAGATGCGCAGAATTGTCTTACAACACAGTAGAGACTTCAAAAGCTTTTTTGGTAGAGTTAAAGGAGCTCTAAATGAACAAACACTTTTTGTATAAAAATGATACTTAAAGAGCAACCATACACAAGATACTAAGTAGAAATCTTTTGAACTTTTAAGTCCTAGTTTTTTAGTATATGTGTATTGCTTTTTTTTTTCTTCTCCATAGGTAAAATGAGAAAAAACTACAGCAGAATGAAAGAATAGGCTTGAGAGATAATCAGACCTGAGGAGTCATTTTTACAGCTCCCTTGTGAATAAACAAGGCTGCTAGAGAGAGGTCTGAGACTTGAAGGAAAAAACTGTTGTCACATTTCAGGGTCAGATATTTATTTTCCTTTTTTAAAAAAACTTAAAGTGAACATGCTTTTGTCTTCTCAATATTGTTTCTTTGCCTTCTGAGATATGATGCCAAGTTGAACACTATGCTTTGCTAGTATAGTTAGCTCTTTTTGCTAGAGGATTGTTCTAGGGATTTGGCAATAATTCTACCCAGGGCAAATAAGAGACCATTAATAGGTCTTCATCAGGATATTGGGATCGTACATTTTTGTGCAGTGGAACCACTTCATAGTGACTGTTTTAAAAAACTGAAAGAATCTAAAAATGACTGGGCGTATGTATATATAACAGATTCACTTTGCTGCACACCTGAAACTAACACAGTATTGTAAATCAGCTATAACCCAATACAGATTTAAAAGATGAAAAAAACTCTTCGATGTTTACATTTAATTGGAGGTGTAAACATGTTTCTAGAAAATATGCTTCATTTCCTTTTAGAAAATACTTGCTCTGTAAGTTGAGAGTTTTCTTACTCCCCGCTCTGGGTAAGATATAAATTATGCCGAGGAGCCCAGTGGTTACGTCTTTGAGATTACATAAGATTGAACAAAGGAGGTAAAATCTCAAATGCCATCCCTTATGAACTTTCTCCTCTAAAGATAAATTGGAAAGAATTTTCTGTTGGCCACAGAGGCTCATGAAAGGTCTATGGAGACGTGCTATACAACTGTAGTATCTCTCTTTTTCAGCTTCTGCCCCTTCCTGAAAAAAGAAATCGAGAAACCACTCCTAATTTACCAGATAACCCCAGAAGCCTCAGTTGACAGACCAAATTCTCCAGTCAAAGCTACGGGCACCTGAGGATAAACTGCTTCAAACAGCTTTTACCTTAAAGCCAACCTAGAAGGCTTTGACCCCCAGTTACAAGGTGAGTTAGGATAATGCAAGTTCAAAATTAGAAGCAGGACCTGGCTGTCCAGTGGTTAAGACTTTGCCTTCCAATGCAGGGGGTGCAAGTTTAATCCCTAGTCAGGAAAATAAGATCCTACATGCTTCACGGCCAAAAACCAAAACATAAAACAGGAGCAATATTGTAACAAATTTAATAAAGATGTTAAAAATGGTCCACATCCAAAAAAAAAAAAAAACTTAAAAAAAAATCAAAAGCAGGATTAGATTAGTCAATGCTCAATAACAGCAAAAGATTAGGAAATATTACCAAATCTCAGGAACATGTTTTTTTTCTATCTCTTATGTGTCTATCAGATCCAAAAATAAGGCATGGTCATTCTAGTCATGTTTAGCCATCTTAATAAAAAGTTCTGCAGTAATATTCTTAAAGATAGGAAGTAAAAAACATGCCAAAATATTGAACCTCTTGTTGTCTGATGTCTGGCATCATGTGAGAATAAGACGGTCCCTTTCCCTTCTTGAGTAATGAGCCTGCAGACCTAATCCTGAAAATGACTGAAAGGTTATCCTTGCTTTCATTATATATGCATGCTGTACACATTCTTAAAATGCATCCAGTTTTTATAATCTTTCATAGTGAATAAATAGACAATTGATTGTATTATTTTTGCACATGAGGCTGAAATGAATAATACACCAGCAGTGCTCACTATGGGCCCCTTGTCACCTTTGATATTTGCAGTTATTGTTTTCAGAGCCACCTGAAATATGCTATTTGACATTTTAGGCCCAGGGTCTTCACCGTTTGGACCCATCCCTCCCAGTTATAGAAAGCTTTCTACTTTCTGAGGTCAGAGACCCCCAGAATGGGAGGATGTACCATCATTGCTCTTGGGGATCTTTTGCAGTATTTATCCTCTACTCACACCCTTATTTTCTTGGAGGCACAAGAGCAGCAGCAGTGGTGGGGGTGGTACGATGGGAGCTTTCTGCTTATTATTTATTATATTATTTAAAGTTAAATTCTAAAGCTTAGCTTGCAAACTGGTGGCCTACTGGCCAAATTTTAGGCTTAATTTTTTTAATCTATAGAAGTTTATTTTTAAAAATTGAGTTAATTGCCAACATTGGGCAATCTGGATACCTGACATAAGATACACACACACACACACACACACACACACACACACACACACACACACCTGGCTTCTCTTGGATGATTAAAAAATATGGTCTTTTTACTATTTCAAGGACTGAAATGTGGTAGTCTTTACCTTCCCCTAAGTCTTAAATAACTAGCCTTATATGTTACCTGCCTGGTCTAAAGGCTTTTGAGGTAAGATTTCTGCTTTAAGATCACTTTCTTCTCTCCTTACATGAAGCATCTCCCCTGTAGTTTACACATAACACTCTCTTAGTCTTTATTCACTTTCTCTTTTGGCATTTTATTATTTATATAAAATTTGTGCACTGTGAGAATGATGATTTTCTGAGATTAAGCTAACACCTGCCAGACTTGCCTATGAAGGAGGAAAACTTACAAAACCAGATGGCCCATGGTTCTTAGCTGGGAAATCTAATTTCCATGGTGATAAGGTCTGAATCATTTTTGCCAGCCCCGAGGTTGTCATTTCAGAGTCTGATGTGTCACAGCCTAATGGCTCCATTGCCTGATCTGACTGTTTTGGTCCAGGGAGGTAAAGTGATTCATTGGGTTGGCTTTTTTTTGAATGACGTCTATAGGCATTTGGGCTTCCCTGGTGGCTCAGATGGTAAAGAATCTGCATGCAATGCAGGAGACCCGGGTTTGATCCCTGGGTTGGAAAGTTCCCCTGGAGAAGAGGATGGCTACCACTCCAGTATTCTTGCCTGCAGAATTCCATGGACAGAGGAGCCCTGCAGGCTACAGTCCATGGGTTATAAAGAGCTGGACATGACTGAGTGACTAACACTTTAACTTATAGGATTTTGAGTCCATCATCTAGGCCATTACTCATTCTGGACACCAGAGTGAATCACTGAGCTGTATACTCTGCCATCTACATGAGAAATCTACTGAGAAATCTCACCATCAAAATCAGATACATCTTCAAGCACAGTGGGTTGTAGTTAATCACAAATTTCTCTTTCCCCATCTTTGATCACTGTATATTGTTGGGGGCTAAATTACTTGCTGTAATGTTCCTCTTAATTTGATATTGAATCAAACTTTTGGTAGGCTGCCGGGGTCCAGCCCCGGCTGATCCAGGGTATTCGAAGGAGACACGGCGTAGGCGAGGATCAGGAAACAACTGCTTAATTAAACGTTAATTAAGGATATAAAGAGTAATAGAATAAGGATAGCTCAGTGAGGAAATTCAGTGGAGAAAAGAGGCTGAAATAAGGATAGCTCAGTAGGAAAATTCAGTAAAGAAAAGAGGCTGAACAATTCAGCCAGAAGGTAAGAGAAAGAACGACATGGGGAGACCAAGTTTTGGTGAACAAGGCCCGCACTTTATTTTCCAAAGTAGTTTTTATACTTTAAGTTGTGCATAGAGGATAATGGGGGAAGGGGTGGAGTCATGCAAGGACAGCAGTTCCTGGTCCTAATCGAAGCCAGGCTTTCAAACTTATCATATGCAAAAGTTCAGGTGAATTACATCATCTTCTGGCCAGGAGGCCTGTTAACATTTTAAGAAACTTATCTTTCTCTAAAGGTGATTATTCCAAAGTCAGGCACCAGCCTCCAAAAAAGCATTGGACAAAGCTGCATTCCTATAGGGCAAAGGTGAGGTGGGCTCAATCAAGAAAAGACTTAACTCAAGGGTCCAAGGTTACAAACATTGAGGCTACTACTTACATTTCTATACACCCATTATATCAATCAATACACTGCCAAGGACACAGTAGGTAAGGAGTATGGAGACTTAGCAGCAAACATTGGCCCAATAAGTGAAAAACCCTTCACCAATACAATTTCTAATCAGTCTTTTAACTACTCAAAGGAATCTGTGTTTAGACAGTTTAGAACATCTCCTGCCTCTCACAGTTGGGAGGCTCTGAACAATCACATGTGGCCGGAAAAACCTATTTAGGCAGGCTAGAGGGTTTCCAAAGGAGTTAGTAGGTTAAACACTGTCACACCCAGGAATTATTAACTGGAGCTGTAAGCTAACTCTTTTTTCAGAGAGAGGTAGTGGGGGACAGCCCCCCGTAAAGTCAGAGGTGTAGGTGAAAGCACAAAGCAGAAAGTAGGCAGACTCTGGTTTTCGGGGTAGATGCTCAAGAATTTCCAGGGGGACTCCTGAGGCTCGATTCCGCCTTTGGGTATGCCGAGCCTCCTTCCTCATGACCTTTGTCATGGGCGGAATTCCTCACGCTGGCTCCCAGCAGTGATAGAATTCCAGTTGAGCTATTCCAGATCCTGAAAGATGATGCTGTGGAAAGTGCTGCACTCAATATGCAATATGCAATACTCAGTATGCAATATGCTGGCTCCCGGCAGTAGGCTGCAGTCCATGGGGTCACGAAGAGTCGGGCATGACTGAGCGACTTCACTTTCGCTTTTCACTTTCATGCATTGGAGAAGGAAATGGCAACCCACTCCAGTGTTCTTGCCTTGAGAACCCCAGGGACGGGGGAGCCTGATGGGCTGCCGTCTATGGGGTCGCACAGAGTCGGACACGAGTGAAGTGACTTAGCAAAGAGCCTTAACCATGAACACATTTTAAATTATAGGGCCCTTATGGGCATAGTACTTTTTTTTCTGCATTGGCTAAATGCAAATATTACTTATTTGATCATAGTTTACAGATGGGGGAAACTGACTTGATCCCAAAACAGTGGTTCTTATCCCAG
>NW_011495022.1:2593812-2594070 GCF_000754665.1 Bison bison bison | reverse complement strand
TGGGAAGATCCCCGGGAGAAGGGAAAGGCTACCCGTTCCAGTATTCTGGCCTGGAGAATTCTATAGACTGTGTAGTCCATGGGGTCACAAAGAGTCAGATATGACCGAATGACTTTCACACTCACCACCCTAATAGAAAGTGAAGAGGAATTAAAGAGCCTTTTGATGAAGGTGAAAAAGGAGAGTGAAAAACTCTCCAGCTTAAAATTTAACATTCAAAAAACTAAGATCATGGCATTCCATCCCATCACTTCATGG
>NW_011495022.1:2588395-2593579 GCF_000754665.1 Bison bison bison | reverse complement strand
GCACGACAGAGGATGAGATGGCTGAATGGCATCACCGACTCGATGGACATGAGTTTGAGTGAATTCCGGGAATTGGTGATGGACAGGGAGGCCTGGCGTGTTGTGATTCATGGGGTCGCAAAGAGTCGGACACGACTGAGCGACTGAACTGAACTGAACTGAAAATCACTGCAGACAGTGCTACAGCCATGAAATTAAAAGAAGCTTGCTCTTTGGAAGGAAAGCTATGACAAACCTATACAGCATATTAAAAAGCCAGAGACATCCCTTTGCCAACAAAGGTCCATATAGTCAAAGCTATGGTCTTTCCAGTAGTCATGTGTGGATGTAAGAGTTGGATAAACCATAAACCATAAAGAAGGCTGAGTGCCAAAGAGTTGATGCTTTCGAACTAACTATGGTGCTGGAGAAGACTCTTGAGAGTGCCTGTTACAGCAAGAAGATCAAACCAGTCTATCCTAAAGGAAATCAGTCCTGAATATTCATTGGAAGGACTGATGCTGAAACTGAAGCTCCAAAACTTTGGCCACCTGATGCAAAGAGCCAACTCATTGGAAAAGACCCTTGTGCTGGGGAAGATTGAGGGCAGGAGGAGAAGGGGACAACAGAGGATGAGATGGTTGGATGGCATCACCGACTCAATGGACATGAGTTTGAGCAAACTCCAGGAGATGGTGAAGGACAGGGAAGCCTGGGGTGCTGCAGTTTGTGGGGTCACAAAGAGTCGGACAGGACATAGCGACTGAACAATAACAACATGTATGGTCATACATGCTTTCAGAAAGCCCCTTTATCTCTTTTTCCTTGGCATTCCTGTTATTAGTTCCACATTCCACTTTCCTTAACTCCCTGAGGAAAGGACAACTAGGACCAGAAGAATGGAACCAAAGTACTTGAGAGTCATTACTGACATATAAAATCTGTTGGAATGTGAAAATGGTAAACCCAGTAAATCAGCTAGTGAGTGAAAGTCGCTCGGTCATGTCCAACTCTGTGACCCCACACACTACACGCAGTCTCTCAGTTCTCAGTTCAGTCGCTCAGCACTATACAGTCCATGGAATTCTCCAGGCCAGAATACTGGAGTGGGTAGCCTTTCTCTTCTCCAGGGGATCTTGCCAACTCAGGGATCGAACCCAGGTCTCCCTCATTGCAGGTGGATTCTTTACCAGGTGAGCCACAAGGGAAGCCCGTAAATCAGCTAACCAGTCAACAAATATGACGTAGGTAGAAACTGGAAGAAGAGAAAGAGTACTCAGTTCTGGTACAGCAAGACAGTTGATGTTTGCTCCCTTTTACCTGTTATGAGTATCACAAGACTTCTCCCTCAGGTAGGAGAAATGGAGAGAATATCCAACGAGAACTGGCAGTATTGATACCATTCCACTTGGCTTCTCTCTTTAAAAGGTGATCAAAGATATTTCTTTGTTCTTTTAGGCAGAGAATTCCTTTTTTTTCTTGAGGATCATTGTAAATTCATGGATTTTAAGAGTATATTTTGATTAGTTGCAGTGACTTTTTCTTTTTTTCAGTATGCTCAAATAAAAACTTTGCTCTTTGGGAACCCCTTCAGATTGGTTCCTGTAAATACATATGGAAAAGAGAATCCATCGTAAGTGAATCACAGTGAGTTTTCACAAACTCAGTATTCCCATATAATCGGCACCCAGATCAAGATAAAGAACATCCCAAAGGCAGCCATGCCCTATTAGGTTTTCTGACCCCTGCTTTTTGGTTCAAAGGGATACTTTAAGCTCCTCTTGTTTACTTTGTAGCCCAATCTAAGAATCAGTTATTACAAGGAGCTCTGGTTCCTTTTAGTAGAAAATGGAATTTAGAAACTACAGTCTGGGCATTAAGGGTATTCATTCTTATCGGTTGTCAGTGTTTCCAGGCCTTTTTAGGGAACAGAGGCAGAAATATATATTTTTTAAAATAAAAAATTATAAGTTGACACTGAATTTTTCAAGTTAACCTTATGGAGTTTAATATTATGTGATTTTATATTTGTATCTCTTCTCAGATGAATAATCTCAGCATTGCTACTAATAATTGTTCTATTTTTGTAGAGAGAAAAAATGTAGAATTTTATATATCTTTTATCATTATCATTATATTTGAGCTTCCAAAATTTATGTATGTGGTCAAAAACTGAATTTCTTTCACCTCCATTTTTGGTATTGATGTTGATATGTTTCTTGGCAGTGAGATTTAGTCTATTAAATCTTCAGTCCACGAATAATTTGAGTTATTTGCAACTCATTACATCTTCAGCAGGAGAGGTTCCGGAAGTGACAGTGGGATTATTGTACTCTTTGGACGGTGGATCAATTTGTGCTGCATTGATGCACTTATTAGTGTCTACCCTTCATTATAGTGCAGGTCCAGAAAGAGAAGAAAAATAAATACTCTAAATAGTCTGAAAGTGCCTCTGCAGTTTTGTTCTTCTTGCTTCTTTTTATCTGATAAATGGATATTTTTCGGATGCTTATATTAGAATGACTTTCTTTTTCCTTGCTCAGTAAAGGGATCAAGTGCTTTGATTTTGGGACACATTTTGTAATATTTGATCTTGGGAGAAATGTAAGTTTTCATAGAGAATACAGGACTAGATAGTTGCCTCTCCCTTCCTTCCTGCCATCTGTCCTTCCTTCCTGCCACCTGTCTATCCTTCCTTTCTTTTTCCTACAAGCAGGTGATTCCTTGAACTTGAAGCTGAGGGATAGACAGTAGGAGGGAAAAAGGAGACTTTTTTTTTTTTTTTCCACTCACCATTAGTCTTTTTTCACCTGTCTTCTCAAAATATCTCATTTCCAACCCTCCATAAGGTTGGAATCCAGTATTTTTGAGTTTTTTTCCAAACATATTTTTAGGTACAGAAAGATGATTAATTAGACTTTAGTTAGTCTAACTCTAAGGGTGATTTAAATGTTTTTTTAAATTGACTTTTCACATCTAATGAATAATGCCAGGAAGTCCTGAGTGCAGTGAACCAACAATACAGACCTGCTTTGAAAGCTTTGGCTTTCAGACTACAAGGATTTATTGGAAGTAACATTTCTAGATTTTGTCTCGGGAAGCAGTGGTTACACAGATGGTAGACTGACAGACAGTCTCTCCAAAACTTCAGCTGTATGTGGCTGGTGGTAAAGGACAGAAGTTTCAGAAACAATGGCAATTTAAATAGATGTGTCTTTTATCACATGCCTCTTATCACCCCTACCATATCTAGTGTTTGCTCATGTATTCATTCATTCATCCAGCAAAGTCTACTGAGTGTCTCTACTCAGTGTACACGGGCACTGTTCTAAATGCAGAGATTACAACAAGAAGTGGGAAACACAACAGGGGAAGTCTCTGGGGATAGACAAAAAGCCAATAAACAAATACTGGAACTACTGAGTGAGATAAGTGCTGTGAAGGAAATGAAAAGAGTATCACGCAGAAAGTGACAGGGCGTATGCCCATTTGAGATGACAGAAGCTGAGAACCGAGGGTGATTTGCCGACTAAACTTTCATATTAAGAAAACTAAATTTGAAAGTACTTTACAATTTATTTAGACAGTAACTACACATTTGGCATTTGAATTTATTTTCAGATGTCTAATTTTTTTTTTCAACTGACACTGTAAATTGTTGAACTGAACTTTCAAATGAAGGTCTCTTGTTTTGTCAGCTTTTAAAAACTGGAGGAAGTCCTGGGTTTGGGGGAACTCTGTACTGTATTTGTAACTTTTCTAAAAATCTAAAATTATTCTAGAATAAAACATTTAAAAGGAAAAACTGGTGAAAATTTATACCAAAATTTATACTAAATCAAGTATAGTGTGGCAAAGATGAGGAATCCAGCCTATATAGGAGGGGTCTGCAGGAGAATGGTGGGTGCTGAGAATTTGTTACTTGAATGCCCTTGTATAGACTTTTGTCTCATCACTCATTTTTGAACTAAACAAATTTTGCCCCTTTTCATGTTTCTTTTTACCTTCTTAAATTTTATAAACTTAACAAACCTTGCAAAGAGTTAGTTTACATTTTTCCTTTTGTTAAAAAATTTATTCATTTTCTTAAAATATTTGTCGACTACTTAGGATGTTATCCTTCAGGTAGAGATTAGCAAATCTTTTTCACATGTGGCTTTTAATAAAACTGGCATCAGAAGTAAAAGTTTCCTCTGATCAAAACAGTCTTCTCTAGACTTTGTTTTATTAGTGTTTTTCAATTCATGTATTTCTAAGCATAAAGTACCTTTTTTTTCACATGTTGGTGGCATTCTTGGTAACTCAGATGGTAAAGAATCTGCCAGCAATGCAGGAGACCCAAGTTCAGTGAACAGGTCGGGAGGATCCCCTGGAGAAGGGAACGGCTACCCACTCCACTGTTCTCACCTGGAGAATTCCATGGACAGAGGAGCCTGGCGGGTACAGTCCATAGGGTCACAAAGAGTCGGACGTGACTGAGGTACTCACACTTTCACATGTTAGAGGAAATAGAAAAATCTGAAGTTGGCAAGAAGCTAGTCAATTCAATATCTTCTTTATAAATAACTTTGCCAACTGTGTGTATTCAGTCGCTCAGTCATGTCCAACTCTTTGTGCCCCATGGACTGTAGCACACCCGGCTCCTCTGTCCTTGAGATTCTCTAGGCAAGAATACTGGACTTGGGTACCATTTCCTACTCCAGGGAATCTTTCCAGTCCATGGATTGAATCTGTGTCTGTTGCATATCCTGCATTGGCAGGTGGATTCTTTAGTACAGATTAACAGACCTGCCATGGGAAACTCCTTGGTAATCTATAATCTTTGAAAGTACTCTGTAGTATCTGGTCCCAAGAATGCTTCCTGATCGTTCAAAATCTGGTTCAGGAGTCAGCAAATTATAGCCCACAAGCTTGCAGTCTTGCTTTGTAAATAAAGTTTTATTGGAACAAGCTATGCTTATTCAGGTACATATTGTCTATGGCTCCTTTCCCACTCCCGTAATCCCCTGTGATAAAGTTTTACTTATAATTAGGCACAGTAAGATATTAATAATAATAAAATACAACAATTATAACAATAGACTATAATAAAAGTTATGTGAATGTGGTCTCTTTCAAAATATTATACAAATGTAATGCCTTTTCCATCCTAACTAAGCACTACGCACTGTGGCCCTAACTTTTGCAGTTTTAGGTAGGGTAGCA
>NW_011495022.1:2581617-2588295 GCF_000754665.1 Bison bison bison | reverse complement strand
TGCACTGTGGCCATAACTTTTGCAGTTTGAGGTATGATAGCAAAACTAGCACAAATTTCTTTTTTGTTCTTTACAATTTCACAGATAGAAGATTCATTCTTACTGTAGATCTTATCAACCTCCACATACAGTTTTTTCCTTTACTTATTGAGTCAAGGACTTTCACCTTTTCACTTAAAGGCAAGACGTTATGGCTTCTCTTTGGCAGATCTGAATTGCCAGCATCACTACTCTTGCATTTTGGGGCCATTATTAAGTCAAGTAAGGGTTGGTTGAACACAAAGACTGTGATACTACAGCCAATGATCTGATAACCCAGACAACTACTAAGTGATTCATAGGTGGGATATGCTCGACACAGACATGATGCATGACCTGGGCAGGACAGAGCAGGATGGCAGGAGATTTTATCACACTGCTCAGAACAGCATGCAGTTTAAGGCAAATGAATTATTTCTGAAATATTCCATTTAATATTTTTCAGATCATGGTTGACCGTGGATAACTGAAATATCAGAAATCAAAACCACGCATAAGGGGGAACTACTGAACAATGGTAGTGTTGAATAGCTGCAACGAGGTTGTATATATGCCAGACCCTTACATAAAAAGTTTACTGACCTCCGTTCTAGTCAATGGCAGTGACTGGATTGTGTCTTTCTGTTTCTGAATCTGGAATCCAAGAAATTTTGCAATCCCAAGAATTAGTAGACAACAAAGTCTTGTTGGTTCATGATAGAGCTTTTTGCTTTATTTTCTTTTTTATTCATAAATGGAGGTACTGTTTTGTAGTAAAATTTTTCCATGAGCTTGCTGAAGTTTTCAGAAATAGTTTTGTAACATAAAGTCCATTTCTAGAAATATTAAAATATATGTACTTTAGTTATCATTTAAAATTATTATTATTATTATTTTAAACTTTGCAGGAAACATCTTTAAAATCCCTTCATTTTTGAGGTTTTGGTCTTTACCTTGGGAGTGAATCTGTGTCTAATGCTGTATAATTATGCCCTGTGAAGAGCAGGGCCCCGTTGGTAATTGTCTATACCTGCTGCATAGTTACAGGTTTGTTAAAACAGTCTTGAGCCTCAGAGTATTTGGTTCATTGGCATGGATGAATTTCATTGAAAATTTCATTAGAATTTCATTTGGAAATTCTATTCCTGGGTATCTGGAAAAAAACAAAAACACTAAATTGAGACATGCACTCCAACACATATAATTAACCAAGACATGGAAGCAACCCAAGTGCCCATCGACAGTTGGATTAAGAAGAGTGTGTGTGTGTGTGTGTGTGTGTGTGTGTATGCATGCACATGTGCATGCATCTACTGGAATATTCAGTTCAGTCGCTCAGTTGTGTCCGACTCTTTGCGACCCCATGAATTGCAGCACGCCTGGAATATTACTCAGCCATAAATAATGGAATATTGCCATTTGTAGCAATATAGATGGACCTACGGAGAAGGCAGTGGCACCCCACTCCAGTACTCTTGCCTAGAAAATCCCATGGATGGAGGAGCCTGGTAGGCTTCAGTCCAAGGGGTCGCTAGGAGTTGGACACGACTGAGCGACTTCACTTTCACTTTTCACTTTCATGCATTGAAGAAGGAAATGGCAACCCACTCCAGTGTTCTTGCCTGGAGAATCCTAGGGACGGGGGAGCCTGGTGGGCTGCCGTCTATGGGGTCGCAGAGTCAGACATGACTGAAGCAACTTAGCAGCAGTAGCAGATGGACCTAGAGAATATTATGCTTGGTGAAGTTAAGTCATACAGAAAGACAAATACTGTATGATATCACTTCTATGTGGATTCTAAGAAATAATACAAATGCATGCATATGTGAAACAGAAGCAGACTCACAGATATGGAAAACAAACTTGGGTTACCAAAAGGGAGAGGGAAGAGGGGGAGGGACAAACCAATGCTATAGGATTAACAGATACAAATTACTATATATAGAATAGATAAGCAACAAGGATTTACTACATAGAATAGAGAATTATATCCATTATCTTATAATAACCTATGTGTGCTGTGCTAAGTCACTTCAGTCGTGTTCAACTCTATGCGACTGTATGGACTGTAGCCCACCAGGCTCCTCTGTCCTTGGGATTCTCCAGACAAGAATACTGGAGTGGATTGCCATGCCCTCCTCCAGGGGATCTTCCCAACCCAGGGATCAAAACTGCATTTCTTATGTCTCCTGCATTGGCAGGCAGGTTCTTTACCACTAGCACCACCAGGGAAGCCCATAATGGAATATCATCTGTAAAAGTACTGAATTGCTATGCTGTACACCTGAAACTGATGCAATATTGTAAACCAATTGTACATCAATTAAAAAAAAAAAGACTGAATTTGGAATAAGTTCCCAGGTGGCAGGTTCCTGACACCACCTTTCAAACCCTCTATTGTAGATAGCACTGGCATTTCCCAACTTAAAATCTGGTGAAACAGTAGCCTTTCTTCATCACAATTCAGTATCAAGTGACATTTTAGGCCTCTTTTTGAATTCCTTAAACTTCCACTCACTGTCTTATCAACTGGATTCACTAATGACTCAGATACAATTTTTCCACTTTTATCTGTTTTCTAGTCCCCACATTCTGTCCTCATCACTGTTACGAAGTTCTACTTTGAAAAGTCCCTTTACTGTTCTTTTCAGTGGTGTTTGGAAGTGAAATAGATCCTGTGTTCAACCTGCCAGCTTTACTCTAAGATGTGTATGTGTATTTTAAAGTAATTCTTTCTTTCTTGATGCTCATAAAATCTCACAGTGTAAGTTGGGCACAGAAGTATCTTCCCGGTGCAGAGGAAGCAAAGACACTGAGATGTAGGATCACGTGATCTGATAAAAAAGGAAAGTTCAAAGTCAGGTATTTTTTTCATCCATTTCTTTGTTATTTATAATATAGCATGAATTTGACACTCTCTGGACCTCAAACCATCAGGACCCCATTCCTTTACTTCATATCAGTATCTCAAGTATTTTTGACACCAAAATAATCTTAATAAGTACATTATTTGATTGTTCTCTTGTATTTATTTGTAAGCTTATTTTTAATAAGAATAGGCTAGAAAATCCATTTAAAGGCATATAGCGGTATGTTGTTTTCTATTTTTTGGATTTTTACATTAATTTAGCATTTTTCTTCCAAATACTTTTTATCCTTTGATGGAAAATTGGCAAAGCTTTTACATAGAGACTTTTGATAAAATAGCGTCATGGATCAAATCAGTCTCAAAATGGGAAGTCTTGAGACTGAAGCGTCCTGAACAAGCTGCTCTGGGAGGAGGGAAAAGGTCTTGGATACAGTGTGCCGTCCAGTCTCTTTCCCCTCACAGAGTCTGCTGAGGGGGGGGTCAGAAGAGCATGTGTAATAATCCTAAGCATTTTGCATAGACTATTGCATTTACTTCTCACAATTCCGTGATGTAGGATGTTATTATCTTGTGTTTTATAGATGGAGAAACTGAGGCACAGAGAAACTAAGTAAATTGTCAGAGGTTTCATAGCGTGGAGCTAGCGGAGTTGGGATTCATCTCTAACCCAGGAAATCAATGAGATTTTTTAATGTAAACATAAAAGGAAAAAGCACCACTCGATATGGGCCACAGTGTACAGATAAGTGTTTAAGACTCAGCTCTCAAAAAAAAAAAAAGGCACTGATTTGCATGGCGTCCATACTCCCACCGTGGCTGAACCCGGTTTCCAGGGGTTATGTCTCTGGAGGCCGAGCTGGGGAGAGGTGTGTGCTGTTGGCTCCTGAGCCTGGGTAAGCCTGCTCCAGTAACCACTAGATGTGTGCAGAGATTGCGACACCAGGGAATTGCATTCACAAGGCGGAAGAAGCTAGGCCTGGCGGTAGATCTTTGGTTACTGCCAGCTGTTTCTTCCCTCTTATAACAATGAATGAGCAGTAATTGAAACCAACATTCATGCTGAATGCCCAGCGCAAGGAAAATTTAATTATAGGCAATCTGAGATATGGGTAAAGGTCTGCATAAACAATGGTATTCTGGAGGGGTACCAGTTTTTTAAAATGCTGCTGAAGCCTTCTGAAATATCTGTTATTGGGAAGATAATGGGTAGTACATTAGGTAGGTGGCAGGTAGAGTAACTGTGTACGCAACCTAACCTATCAGGCAGTGCTTTGAAAGAATGACACTGCTGCCTCCATTCCTACTTCTAAAGTACAACTCTTCACCTGGGAGAACAGAGCTTAATAATGCTTCAGGCCTCTAGAGCACCATTAGCAGCCTGGTGGGTCTTTTTTTAGGACAACCAGGAGATTTTCTCTTGGGAATGTTGAACTTTGTACAGTCTTTCTCTCTAGCTGACTGATGAACAGATAGGGAACTCCAGTCTGCAAATCACTTGGGTTATTTTGAATTATCTTTGGGCAAATGTAATAAAATCAAATAACTGGTGTGAGGGTGATTATCTTCAGGCAGACTGTGTGCATAGTCGACTGTACTTAATGTGTAGAATGGAGGCTTTAAGTCTTTATAATGATAAGCCCAGTAAACAATCTGAATGGATTTTGTGGCCCGTGATATCAGACTATAATGTTGAAAGTGACATAGTCCCCACCCTCGAAGATTGTGCAGGATCAATACAAATACACACAGTGCAGTGTGTGTTCAATATATATGCATATGTATAGAAATATTATAATATTTCTATTATATTGATTTCTATTAGATTGAAGTGACAATTTTCTCTAGTAGATTAGGAAAAATTTTATAAAGAAAATGAAACCTGAGCACAAAATAATGTAAAATTATTGCCTGCATACTATATAAGTAATTATAGTTGATTATATTTATTATTATGTGCTTGTATACTAAGTTGCTTCAGTTGTGTCCAACTCTGTGTGACCTTACGGACAATAGCCTGTCAGACTCCGCTGTCCATGGGATTCTCCAGGCAAGAATACTGGAGTGAGTTGCCCTGCCCTTCTCCGAGGATCTTCCCAACCCAGGGATTGAACTCGTGTCTCGTATATGTCCTGTATTAACAGGCAGGTTCTTTACCACTAGCACCATCTGGGAAGCCCCACAGTGATCATACAAGGACATTTTTATTGTTGCAAAATATACATAAAATTTACCATTTTAATCATTTTTAAGCTTGCATTTCAGTGGCATTAAATGCATTCACATTGTTCTGTAACCATCACCCCCACTATGTAAAATATTCATTTTATGTATATATTGTTGATTCCCAAAGAATCAAACATAACAAAAAAAACCCTTGTAAGAAAACTCCTGTAAGTTATTTTATGTATATTTTACAAAAAAAAAACATGTTCTTGTATGATCAATTATGCACACAGTGTGTCTGAAGATAACCACACTCATGTCAGGTCTGGATGTTTGTGTGCTCCCTAAAATCCATGTTGAAACCCTAAGGTGATGGTATTAGAAGGTGGGGCCTTTGAGAGATGATTGAGTCATGAATGGAATTAGTTCCCTTATAAGAAACCCAGAGAGATCCCTTGCCTCCTTCTGCCATCTGAGGACACAGTGAGAAGAGAGCCAAGTGTGCGCTAGAAGAGTATCTTCCAGTGCTGCGATCATAGACTTCCCAGCCTTCAGAACTGGGAGAAATCAGTGCTTTTGGTTATAAGCCACCCAGTATTTGGTTATAGCAGCCCAAAGGGACTTAGGCAAACCATTTTCTATTGCAAGAACTCTTTGATCTTCCAAACAGGGACCCTGTACCTATTAAACACTAACTCCATTTCCCTTGCCTCATAGACCATGGCAACCACCCTTCTGCTTTCTCTCTCTATTCACTTGACTACTCTAAGCATTTCATGTAGTACTTTACTAGATAGAATCATATCATATGGCTCCTTTTGTGTCCAGTTTGTATCACTTAGCATAACCTCTTGAAGTTTCATCCATGTTGTAGCATGTGTCAGAATTTCCTTCCTTTTGAAGGTTGAATAATATTTCATCCTGCAGACACACAATACTTTATATCACTTGACTTTATTGTGCTTTGCAGATACTGTGTCTTTTACAAATTGAAGGTTTGTGACAATCCTGCATGGAGCAAGGCTATTGGTGCCATTTTTCCAATAGCATTTGCTCACTTCATGTTTCTGTGTCGCCTCTTGGTAATTCTCACAGTGTTTCAAAGTTTTCCATAACTATTAGATTTGTTATGGTGGTCTGTGATCAACAATCTTTAATGTTACTATTGTAATTGGTTTTTATTTTGTATTTTTAAATTAAGGGATACGCTTTCTTTTAGACATAGTGCCGTGCTGTGCTTAGTCGCTCAGTTGTGTCCAATTCTTTGTGGCCCCATGGACTATAGCCCGCCAGGGTCCTCTGTCCATGGGGATTATCCAGGGAAGAATACTGGAGTGAGTTGCCATGCTCTCCTCCAGGGGATCTTCCCAACCCAGGGATTGAACCCAGGTCTCCCACATTGCAGTCAGGTTCTTCACCATCTGAGCCACCAGGGATGCCCATGAATACTGGAGTGGGTAGCCTATGCCTTCTTCCAGGGGTCTTCCTGACCCAGGAATCAAACCAGGGTCTCCTGCATTGCAGGCAGATTCTTTACCAGCTGAGCCAATAGGGAAGCCCAAGACACAGTGCTGTTGCACACTTAATAGACTGCAGTATAATGTAAACATAATTTTTATATACACTGG
>NW_011495022.1:2569949-2581517 GCF_000754665.1 Bison bison bison | reverse complement strand
ATGCACTGGGAAACCAAAAATTCATGTGACTCACTGTATGGCCATGGTCTAGGTGATGTCATGCATGTCATGATCCTGTAGTATCTCTGAGTTATGCCTGTATGAATATACCACATTTTATCCATTTATTGTTTATCCATTTATTGATGAACTCTTGAACTGCTTCTAGCTTCTGGGTATTATGAATAATGATGTTACGAATATGAGAATACATATCTCAATTCCAATTGCTGCTCTCAGTTCTTTTGGGCAGATACCCTGAATTGGAATTATTGAATCATACGGTAATTCTGTTTTTAATTTTCTGGGGAGCCACCCTACCACATTCAGTGGCAGTTACCCCAGTTCTGCCTTCCCAGTAGCAATGCACCAGAGTTAATTCAGGAACATTTTTAACCTAAGCCATTTTGTTTGCTTTAGCCAGTTCTTTAGCATACCTCAACTCAGTACAGAAACTTGCTTTGACAGGAATTTGCTCTAGGGAACGGGACGTGAGCCCAGTACTCATGTCATTTGGTGCCTCAGCAAGAGTTTACTTGGATTTATGAATGATGATTCAAGGTCACAAAGCAGAGGCAAACATCTTTGATGTTTCCTGTTATTACCAAAAAGCCCTCACTCAGTACCTATTAGCAGTCATGGGAAACATTTCATAATATTATTTTTTCCATTAAAATATAAATTATGACATTACCAAGCTTCCTTTCAAAACAGATTAGCAAGGGTCAGAAACCAAATAATGAAGGAAAAAGTGGCTGGCAAAATTCTTGAAAATTTAGCACTGGTAAAATTATCAAGTGATGGTATCAAAGTGGTCTTGTCAGGAATGTCCATGGCATATGCTCCCATCAGAATCAAATGTCTTGTGATCTCATTATATTAAATATGTTGTACACCTTTTGTGCCATTTTTTTAAAGTTCTTTATTTATCTTTTTTGGCTGTGCTGGGTCCTCACTGCAGTGCACGGACTTTTCTCTAGTTGCAGAGAGTGGGGCCTCCTTTCTAGTTGTAGGGCATGACTTCTCATTGCAGCATCTTCTCTTGTTGTCAAGCACACCCTCTAGGCACTCGGACTTCTCGCAGCTCAGTAGTCGCTGTTCGAGGGTTCTAGAGTACAGGCTCAGTAGTTACGGCACATGGACGTATTTGCTCCTGGACATGTGGAATTCTCCACGACCAGGGATCTACCCAAGTCCCCTGTACTGGCGGGCAGATGCTTAACCACAGGACCACCAGGGAAGTACCCCATGTTTTTTTTTTTTTAAACCTGTACTAATGACAATGCTTTTAAAAATATGAACCCCCAAGGGCGTACTATTTTAGCTGTTTGATAATCTACTGAAAACTGTTGACTATCTCCTGAGTAATATAAAATGCAGACTTTTCAGATCTTTCCTGGGGTTTAAAGAATACACTAAACCTTTAATGAACCCAGGCTAGGAACCTCTGTAAATGTGTATTGTGTCATCAGTAGTACCGCCAGGCTGATTTGTTGCTCGTGCATGTTTGCTCAGCTGTGTCCAACTCTTTGAGACCCTATGGGCCATAGCCCACCAGGCTCCTCTGTCCTTGGGATTCTCCAGGCAGCAATACCAGGGTGGGTGGCCGTGCCTTTCTCCAGGGGATCTTCCCGACCCGCGGATTAAACCCCCATCTCTCATGTCTCCTGGCAGGCAGGTTCTTTACCACTGGCACCACCTGGGGAGCCCAGGTTACGTGTAAACAGTGGTGAAAGAATTTGTTGCACAGGCTTTGATGTCAAATAGATTCGAAAACCACCATGAGGACTCTGTTTAATAAACTTCCTCAGCTGTTTTTCATCTGTGTACTATGAATCACAAGAGAGTTCCTGAGAATGTATGGAAAGTGCTTGGCACGCAGGCCTGGCATGTGGTAAGAGCCTGATATTTTTTATTGGTGTTTTCCTCTGACATGATAGAGAAAGCTGGGAAGGAGGTAGGTGATCTTTTTTTTAGGACTCCAACCTCAAATAATATATATATATATATATATATATTTTTACTCATTGATAATTTTCTGAAAGGCCGTTTGTTTTATCAATTAGAAGATGTTCAAAGAAGAAGGATTGCTTGGGGAAAGAGTATAAAAGGTAGTTTGGTTCTTCAGAATAAGGAAGTATTCCCTAATCTCTTTATGATTAACAATTTTTGGAAGTTCTGAGAACAATTCAATGCATCATGCCCCAAGCTCAACAAAACCTAAAACAGGAGGAAAGAACTTTCCATGTTCCTAGAATATAAATTTCGTGCCAAGTACAAAATTAAAACTAGATTAGAAAGAATATATAATTATTAAATCTAGGGACATGTATCCCAAGTAGAGACTACCTCAGCCCAAGTTACATTTCTCAAATAAAGACATTATTATATTAGAGCTTAATAGAGATCATGGGCTTCCCTGGTAGCTCAGTGGTAAAGAATCTGTCTGCCAATGAAGGAGACATGGGTTCCATTCCTGATCTGGGAAGATCCCACCTGCCTCAGAGCAACTGAGCTCATGCACCACAACTTTATAGGCATAAAAAATATAAAATAAAATATATTTTAAATTTTTAAAATAAATTTTAAAATTGAAAGCTGTTCTTTAATATCGGTTAGCATTCCCAGCAAAATTGAGCAGAAAGCACAGAGTTCCCCCACCCCCCACAAACACATAGCCTCGCCCATTATCAGTGTCCCACCCTAGAGTAGTTTAATCAGTGGACCTATACTGACGAGTCCAGAGTTTACTGTAGGGTCGCTCTTGGTCTTGGCAGTCTATGAGTTTTGACAAACATGCTTTATGTTGACCATTATAGCGTCATACAGAAGAGTTTAACTGCCCTAAAAATCCTCCGTGCTCCACTTCATGCAGCCAGTGATCTTTTTTTCTGTCTCCATAGTTTTGCCTTTTCCAAAATGTCATGTAAATGAAATTATACAGTATGTATTCTTTTCAGATTGGCTTATTTAACTTAAAAATGAAGATGCATATGTGTGTGTGTGTGTATGTGTATTTTGTAACCTTTTTTTTTCCTGGTTGATTTTCATTTGATTCTCTCATTCATTTTACTTGGATGTTTTTATTTTTCACAAGTTAGTACTCTGAAAACACAGTGTCAATAGGACAATAGCCAGCATCATTATTTTGTTGCTGACATCAATGGAAATGGTAATCATCTTTTACCATTAAGCTTGATACTGGGTTGGAGTCTGTGTGTGTGTGTGTGTGTGTACAGAAGAACACAAACATATAAAAGCAGGTGTTCCAGTATTTGTTAGGAGTTCATAATATTTGGAAATATATATTAAGTAGATGGCGTACCTTTTAAGTCAAGATGATTGTAGAATATTATAACTTTGACTTATTATTTTAGTTGTTTATTATAGATTGCAACAATTATCTCATAACTTAGTGTCTTCTGTCCCTTGGCTATATACTTTTTATAGCCTTGTTTCTATATTTATGGTTCCTGTTTTCTTTATTTAAAAGTGAAATATAAATAAATAAAATGGTTAAACTGATAAATCCAAGAGTAATTATAGTTACTTCCCCTATATTTATCTTGAAGGGCTGGGTGACACAGAACACTGTTGTTGTTTGGTTGCTAAATCGTGTCCAGCTCTTTGTGACCCCACAGACTGTAGCCCACCAGGCTCTTCTGTCCATGGGATTTCTCAGGCAAGTATACTGGAGTGGGTTGTCAGTTTCTTCTCGTGGAGATCTTCCCAACCCAGGGATTGAACCTGTGGTTCCTGCACCTCCTGCATTGCAGGCAGGTGGTCCCCGCTGAACCACCACAGAAGAACATAGATTTGTCTTATTCATTTATTATGTAAAGAGCCTTTAGAGTGTGGGGAGGGATGAGAGTCTTGTATGGTCACAAGTAGAGAGTTTGTTTCTGTACTCATTCCTTTTAGTTTTGTAAATGCCTGCACGAGAGGCCAGCTTGGGGATTGGAAGCTGTATTTTGAGGGCGCACTGGGACATGTCCATGATGCTTCTCAGAAGGCAAGGTTAAGGGAGGCAGCAGAGGGCAAAGTACCTATGGCCTTGCTGTGCTGGGAGAGCTGTGCCTCCATGGTCTCTGAAAGCTCGTAATCTGTGACCAGCCTTTTCCCTAGGCCTCTTGCCCCCTTCCTTTCCAGCTTGGAGGAAACTGGTGGAGCTTCCCAGACTTCCTTCCTGTGACACCACTTGACTGTCTTGAGAAGGGCAGTCACATGTTGGTTTTCATCTATTCTGGTTTTGTCCTGAGTTAAATGATTCCTTAGATTTTATCACATGTGGTGGCCACTATTCCCTAGAATGAGTAATAATGGTCTTTTTCTTCTTTAATCCTTTTAGTCATTTTCTAGGAAAACCCTTATCAGATCTCACACTGCCATCTTTCCTGGAAGTCTGCAGCTTGCCGTCTTGAAATCAGTCCTCGGTTTTCTTTTCCTCATCTGTAGATTAATGACCTTAGAAATAAAGCTTTCCTACCCTTTCTCTTTAAGGAAAAAAAAAGCTGTAATATATAATGATATTGTAATGAGTACGATATATAATGGCAATGGGCATTCATTGCAATGGTGATGATCCTGATAGAAAATAATTTATTCCACCCAGCAGTACAATGATATTTACCTTGATAAGGTCAGTTGATAAGAATGTCCTACCCCAGGTGGCTGGTGTCTAGAATTACCTAATGAGGCTCCTCCTAATTCTCTATAAACAGTCATGCAAATCCAGAAAGACAAGCTATCCGTATCGCAAACACTAACATAAAAAAGAGTCTAATGTCAAAATGTTGAGGACTAGACCCCAGTTCTAGGGGATATGACATTGAGGAAAGTCTAGCCAGGGCCTGATTATGACAAACCTCAGCTGGTCTTGAGGAGAAGGAGACGACTTGCAAAGGGAAGAAAAATCTTTGCTTTACTCAGTCTGTCCTCGCACTTAGAGCTCCCAGTTGGCCCCAGAGAGAAAAAGTCCTGTCAGCTCTTCCCTATTGCTCTAGAATCCTAAGTACAGTTCTGCAACACTCCAGATTAAATCACCAAGTTGAAATGAGGATTCAGAGGAGAATTTTTTTATTTTGGGTGGGGGGGAAGGTAGCGGCAGGAGGAGAGGCTTATATTGCGAGGGAAGACTTGAAAGATACTGTTTTACTCTTGACTCCATCACAGTTCCCTATAATTTAGACTTAAAGGGGAGATGAGGCTTCCCTCGTGGCTTGGACAGTAAAGAATCTACCTGCAATGCAGGAGACCCAAGTTCAATCCCTGGTTTGGGAAGATTCCCTGGAGAAAAGAATGGCTACCCACTCCAGTATTCTTACCCGAGAAATTCCATGGACCGAGTCTGGCAGCCTACAGTCCATGGGGTCACAAGGAGTCAGACACAACTGAGTGACTAAGTACACAGTACAAAGGAGAAAGGGGGGATTCCCTCGTGGGCCAGTGGTTAGGATTCCGTACTTCCACTGAAAGGGGCATAGGTTTGATTCCTGGTCAAGGAACTAAGATCCTGGAAGCCGCATGGTGCAGCCAAAAAAAAAAAAAAAAAAGGAGAGAGAGAGAGAAACTTAAAGGAGTTAGTTCTATTTATATAGAATTTTAAATAGAATAGAACAAATAGAATTTTAAAGGGAGAATTGAATCTTCCAAATTAAGGACAAATATAAAAGTCAATTAAAACCATGGAAAAGTCAGTAGTATAAAGAAAGGCAGATTACATAGGAAAAGTTGTCAAGCATTAAAGGAAACAAAGACAAACCAAAAAATATAGCGTAAAATGGTATGGCAGGGGTAAGGTGAGCTATTAGTGAAACAGTAAATAGAAATGGGGAAAGCTGAAATTCGTTTTTTTTTAAACAACCCAACATGATTATTTCTAACAGGAACACATAATACAAAAGTGTAGAAAGTTTAAAAGCATGGACAAATCTCATTAATTACAAACAAACAAACAAAAAAAGCAAATGGTATCAAATAAAGTAAAACAAAGAGGGTGATTTTGTAATAATCAAAGGTGGAAATATATACTTACCATGAACTCTTCTATAATAAATCTCATTGTTTCAGAATAGACTGAATACAGTCTAAATGTCCCACTAGAAGGATGGTGGAATGTATTGTGTTATATCTGTGTGGTGCATTCATTCTCAGTTGTTATATCTGATTCTTTGCACCTCATGGACTGCAGCCTGCCAGGCTCCTCTGTCCATGGGGTTTTCCTGGCAAGAATACTGGAGTGGGTTGTCATTTTCTTCTCCAGGGGATCTTCCTGATCCAGGGATTGAACCCACATCTCCTGCATAGGCAAGCAAGTTCTTTACCACTGAGCTATCAGGGAAGCCCTATGGTAAATACAATACATCATATTACTGTGTCCAAGTAATCACTGAGAGAATTATACTTCCATGCCTCATAGACTTCAGTTTGTCCATATGACTTGCTTTGGCCAAAAAAAATTGTGAGTTTAAGTAGCATGTCCTGCCTACAAGCAAAAGCTCTAAGAACTTTTGGTCTAATGGTTTTGCCATGGCTCTTTTCCTCCTTCATATGGGGTTGTTAGGCCTGGGATGAAGAGAATATAGAGTAGCCAACCTCTAATGGACATGTAAATGGGTGAGAAATAAACCTTTCTTGTAAGCCCTTGAGACTTTGGAGTTCTCTGTTACCGCATCACAACTTAGCCTGGGGTAAGTTGTCCCCAGTTTCAAATGTTTTTCTGAACACGCATGATGTATGATACCTGTAAACAGCAAGTCCTAAAAGTCTTCCCTGCCACCTTTTGCTGTCGTTAGATCCATAGGTCATAAATCTGCTTTTTATGTCACTCACTGTAAATGCAAGTGTTATAGCACTGAGAAACAATTGTAGTGATCCCACTGATATGTGAGGGAGGAATAAGACAGGAAAATTAGATGTTAGGTTCTTGTATTGCTGTTATTTTCAGCCACAATACTTTTCTCATTGAGTATAGGAATTATGTTGGTGTTGACTTTAAAATCTGTGATCTAAAATAGGGCTAGAATTTTGTCTAGGTGATTTCTAAATATGTGCTTTGACAGAGATGAAATAAGTATTAATGTCACAACATTTCTTATATTCTAGAAATAAAGAATAAATAGATGCAACCTACCAAAGAGTTTACATTTACTTTTGTCAGTGCATTTTGAAATTGAGCATTAATCAGACACTTGATTTATAATCAAATTGGAATGATCATTAAAGGTCATCTCATTCAACCTTATATTAGGTACTTGAAACTATTTTTTAAAGAAGATTTTTAAAAATAATAGAAACAGCAATGCATGCATGCTTAGTTGGTCAGTTGTATCTGACTCTTTGCGACCCTTTGAACTGTTGTCCACCAGAATCCTCTGTCCATGGGATTTTTCAGGCAAGAGTACTGGGGTGGGTTGCCATTTTCCTCCTCCAGGGGATCTCCCCGACCCAGGGATCCAACCAGGCATCTCCTGTGTTTCCTGCCTTGCAGGCAAATTCTTTACTGGCTGAACTCTCAGGGAAGCCCAGAAACAACAGTAATCTCAAAAACAATTCATGGAATGAATTAAATTCTCTTACTTACTTTTTCTTCATTCTTGACATTATTTGATATGTTCATAATTATAATTCAACCAAAAATGCTGCCCTTTCTTCAAAGACAAGTTACTCTGAAAATATCATTTTAAATTAAAACAAAAACCAAAGTATTAGCATTGATGTTAATGAGGAAAGTGTAGTTGGATGCTATTAGGGGAAAAAGAAAAGTACATCAGAGGAAATGTTGGCCCTTGATGTAGGTTGGGTTAAATTTACTTCCAAATGGATAAGAGTTTAACGAGTTAGGTTGTCTCAGCATCATCCCTTGGGGCACTTGAGAACATCACAGAGCCTCCATGCTTTTTGCTCGGGTATCAGCATCTACTTGTAAAGCTTCTTGGGCCAGAAGGCAAAGTACTTCATATCAAGAATTTGAGCAGTGTTCTTGCTTTCTGTTTGCTGGCACCAGAGCTTGGCTTGAGAACATTTATTAGACTACCTCATAAAAGAGGATTAGCTGATCGTCTTGTAAGTGTTGACTTATTACTGCCTCTTGCCAGTACTAAACAAAACGTGATCTCAAGCCAAAGAGCGAGCTCTACAGCTCTTTACATGTCTATTAGTCCAAACACTAGTTTTGTTTCAAGAGAAAGTCTTCCAATTTAGGGGATAAGTAGATTTTGTTTTTCCTGTGGTGAGAATGGCGTTGAAATCTTGTGAAAGGACCACAAGTCAAGTCCGATTTTCCGAGTGTATAGTCACTTGCCTTTTACTTATTGGGATTGTTCTTTCAAATATTCTCTATAGCCAGCTGACCATTAAAATCCTGATTACATTTGAGATCACATGATCAGTAAACATAATGTTGCAGGTTTTAACCATATAATGATAGGCTTTATGAAATTTAATTTATTTGCGCTTGCAGAGTTTACATGATCTATATGTAAGTTGCTTGATATATTTGTATTGTTAACATAATCTATTAA
Source organism: Bison bison bison (assembly GCF_000754665.1). Taxonomy (NCBI): domain Eukaryota; kingdom Metazoa; phylum Chordata; class Mammalia; order Artiodactyla; family Bovidae; genus Bison; species Bison bison. Next base: position 2,572,995 of record NW_011495022.1, on the reverse strand, counting down.
ACATTCTTCTCCAGCCTGAATTTCTCTGAACTCCAGACGCATGTGTTTGCCTCCATTTGAATGCCTCTGTTGGGCCTCTCTGCTAATGCACCTGAAACTATACTCATGACCTGCTGTCGATCCTGATTGCCTTTGGCCAGCTCTCGCTTGGAATACCAGAGACCTGGGAATCATCCTGAGACCTGCTGTTTCCCCCTCCTTGTGTGTGTGTGTGTTAGTCACTCAGTAGTGTCTGACTCTTTTGCGACCCCATGAATTAAGCCCGCCAGGCTCCTTTGTCCATGGAATTCTCCAGGCAAGAATGCTGGAGTGGCTTGCCACTTTCTCCTTCAGGGGATCTTCCCAACCCAGGGATTGAACCCAGGTGTCTCATGCTGCAGGTAGATTCTTTACTGTTTGAGGTCCCAGGGAAGCCCTTCCTGCCCCTTATCGAGACACAACTGCCAGGACCAGGTGCAGAGTGGTCCTGCCACCTCTCTGGTTCATCATCTAGATCAGATCAGTCGCTCAGTTGTGTCTGACTTCTTTGCGACCCCATGAATCGCAGCACACCAGGCCTCCCTGTCCATCACCAACTCCCGGAGTTCACTCACACTCACGTCCATCGAGTCAGTGATGCCATCCAGCCATCTCATCCTCTGTCGTCCCCTTCTCCTCTTGGCCCCAATCCCTCCCAGCATCAGAGTCTTTTCCAATGAGTCAACTCTTCGCATGAGGTGGCCAAAGTACTGGAGTTTCAGCTTTAGCATCATTCCTTCCAAAGAAATCCCAGGGCTGATCTCCTTCAGAATGGACTGGTTGGATCTCCTTGCAGTCCAAGGGACTCTCAAGAGTCTTCTCCAACACCACAGTTCAAAAGCATCAATTCTTCGGCGCTCAGCCTTCTTCACAGTCCAACTCTCACATCCATACATGACCACGGGAAAAACCATAGCCTTGACTAGACGAACCTTTGTTGGCAAAGTAATGTCTCTGCTTTTCAATATGCTATCTAGGTTGGTCATAAGTTTCCTTCCAAAGAGTAAGCGTCTTTTAATTTCATGGCTGCAGTCACCATCTGTAGTGATTTTGGAGCCCAGAAAAATAAAGTCTGACTCTGTTTCCACTGTTTCCCCATCTATTTCCCATGAAGTGATGGGACCGGATGCCATGATTTTCATTTTCTGAATGTTGAGCTTTAAGCCAACTTTTTCACTCTCCTCTTTCACTTTCATCAAGAGGCTTTTCAGTTCCTCTTCACTTTCTGCCATAAGGGTGGTGTCATCTGCATATCTGAGGTTATTGCTGTTTCTCCCGGCAATCTTGATTCCAGCTTGTGTTTCTTCCAGCCCAGCGTTTCTCATGATGTACTCTGCATATAAGTTAAATAAACAGGGTGACAATATACAGCCTTGACGTACTTCTTTTCCTATTTGGAGCCAGTCTGTTGTTCCATGTCCAGTTCTAACTGTTGCTTCCTGACCTGCATACAAATTTTCCAGTTGGGCTTCCCTTATCTTCTTGACTTCCCCATTCTGGTTCTGCTCATGGCTGCCAAAGTGATCTTTTTAGCATACAAATCTGGTTATACCTCACCTCTTTATGGTCTCTTAGACTTAGGATATGGAGAAGGCAATGGCACCCCACTCCAGTACTCTTGCCTGGAAAATCCCATGGATGGAGGAGCCTGGTAGGCTGCAGTCCATGGGGTCACTAAGAGTCAGACATGACTGAGCGACTTCACTTTCACTTTTCAGTTTCATGCATTGGAGAAGGAAATGGCAACCCACTCCAGTGTTCTTGCCTGGAGAATCCCAGGGACAGGGGAGCCTGGTGGGCTGCCGTCTATGAGGTCACACAGAGTCGGACACGACTGAAGTGACTTAGCAGTAGCAGTAGCAGACTTAGGATAAAAATCTGAGTGCTGAACGTGCCCTACAGGAATTGAACTCTGCTCTTCTTTGACCCTCATGTCACTGTCTCCATGTGTTCTGATTGTATTTGACCAGCATGAATTCCTAGATCACACCCAGTTGGACACCCAGACACCTGGCTAACTCCTTGTCATCTTTCAGATCTCAGGTCAAACCCCCCTGCACAGGGATACCTCTGACCTCCTGACCCAGTGAGTTCCCCTTGCCGTGTGTCCTCCTAATACCCCATGTATCTTCATCCTTTTTTTGATTTTTCGCATTGACCGTCTCTGCCCCTGGACTGAAAAGTTCAGGTCTCACTTTTCTTCAGCCTAAAGATTGATATCTCTTCATCATTAGCAGCTTTTTTTGTTTGTTTGTTTCTGATTTGTGCTAAAGTACTTACCCAAGGGTCTATGCTTCCTTCAAGGTATTTAGATTGGGCCTGGAACTTGGCCTTCCACTTTATTAGAAGAGGACAAAGTTCACTTTAGTTGTCAGTCTTTGGGGACACAGATTGTTGTATAAGCTTTTCATCTTACACTATCATGCTTGCCTTAAAAAACTTTTTTCCCCAGAACCCGTGTTGCCAGTTGAACAACAGGGACAAGTGTTTAGCCATAGTAGTTACAGTGCAGACTTTTCCTTATATGAATACAAATGAAAAATGACGTGGTTCTCGGCTGTGGATAACTGGAGCAACTCCATCATTTCCCCAGTCCCAGGACATGCCTGTCAGCCTGCAGATGCTTGTGAGCCTGTTGGTGTTGAGAATCACGCGTAGGTGTGCTATGGTCTTGAAGTACAAATAACTGTGCATATGTGTATCCCTTACGTTCAGTTCAGTGCAGTCACTCAGTCGTGTCCGACTCTTTGTGACCCCATGGACTGCAGCACGCCAGGCCTCCCTGTCCATCACCAACTCCCGGAGTTCACTCAGACTCACGTCCGTTGAGTCGGTGATGCCATCCAACCGTCTCATCCTCTGTCATCCCCTTCTCCTCCTGCCTTCAATCTTTCCCAGCATCAGGGTCTTTTCAAGTGAGTCAGCTCTTTGCATCAGGTGGTCAAGGTATTGGAGTTTCAGCTTCAACATCAGTCCTTCCAGTGAACATTCAGGATTGATTTCCTTTAGGATGGACTGGTGTATCCCT
>NW_011495022.1:2555623-2569849 GCF_000754665.1 Bison bison bison | reverse complement strand
GGTGTATCCCTTGATCCTTCCCAAACATTGGATCATATGATGCACGAAATGCATCAACTCTTTTCACTTTTGTCACTGACTTCTTTGTGTTGGATTTAACTGTCACATGTATAAAATGACTGAACTAAACTGGTAACAGATATGGACGGTGCTCCCATTATAATCCCTTGAGCAGGGGAAATTGCATTTCAGGGGAACCAACTGATGAACTTTGGCATGAAGATCCAGAACATAACATTGTAATTTGCTTTAAAACAATGAGAATACAGTGGAAGAATATCACTTTAACATATGGTCTCTTCCTGTTTTCCATGTTGACAGATGTTTGTTACATATTAACACTTTTATCCTCTACCTTAAAATCTAGAAGAAATAATATTTAGTAATATGTCAGAGTTCTTCCTCTCATATTTGTTTCCTAAATAAAATGATTTTAATGTAATGTTTTTTAAAATCATTTACATGAGGTTTTTTTTTGTTTGTTCATTTTATTTTTAGGTGTTTGGGACACCCTCAATATTTGTCTCCTCTTTTCTAATGAAACCTGATTCATGAAATGGACTAAAGCTGAAAAAAATCACCTGCTTCTTTGTCTGCGAATTTGAAACACAATTGGCATGGTCTTCAGTGCGTTCAACTAGACTGTAACTGCAGCTATGAGTTCAGACGAGAAGGGCATATCCCCTGCTCACAAAACATCCACCCCCACCCATAGAAGTGCCTCCTCTTCGACGTCCTCCCAGAGGGACAGTAGGCAGGTAAGAGAAGAGTATAAAGTATGTTTTGTTATTTTGGAGCAACTGTAGTAACATCAGGATATGATGGGATTGCTAATTAACTCTGAAACTTTTGTTGTGAAGATTTTTATTCCCCAGGAAAACTCACTGTGTTCTGTAGATCTGCCTGATGATGTCATGAAGATCTTGCTCTTGATTTTCTATAATTGAGAATCCTTTTTCAGAGTACAAGCCACAGGAAGAGTGGCTGAGTGAAGCCCTCAGTGTTCTCCCCATGTCTGTACCTGGAGGCAGAAGGTGGCTTCTGGAACATGAATGTTCTGCTATTTCTTCTTCACTTGCGGAGGTTGAAAGGGACTTGGCATCTTCCGACAGGTCTCTCATTGGTCTGCTGTGCATGAACTTCTGTTTGGAGTTTCATGGAATCTGGTAACAGATTCAGGAATGAGGTTACAAATATAATTATAGAATCAAGAAATTGAAGTCAATAGAGAAATTAAATTATTATTGCTTAATTATTCCATGTAGCTCATTCTGTAAATTATTTTTGTTTACAGGATACTTTATTACTACTTTGGACTTCCCTGGTGGCTCAGCTGGTAAAGAATCTACCTGCAATGCAGGGGACCTGGATTCAATCCCTGGGTTGGGCAGATCCCCTGGAGAAGGGAACGGCTACCCACTCTAGTATTCTGACCTGGAGAATTCATAGTCCATGGGGTTGCAAAGAATCAGACACTACTGAGCCGTTTTTACTTTATTACTACTTTAGTGGCTATTATACAGACAAGGTTGTATGGAGGTTAGTCATATGAATACGCTTCTTTGTCAAGACAGGTGAATTTTTTTGCCCAGCACTTAACTGAATATTATTTGCCATTATAATGTTATCTTGTGATAGACTTTCACAATAAGCAGATGTTAACTTTTTCTAAAAGCTTTCCTTTTGGGGGACATCCAGTTAGCGAACATTATTGTGCAGTTTTTTCTCTCCTATTTTATATGTTCAGAGTATTTTGCTTAGTTTGCTATTTTTCTAGTTTGCTAGAAGTGCACACCTCAGTTATCTGATATTCTGTAGTACAGACTTGGGCCTTGAGATGCCAGTTCCACATGAGAATTCCTTCTTCTAGATGGTAGGAATGCACTTCTGGAGATGTTCCTTAGAGAGCCCTCAGTCTACAGATTCCCACTCCGAACTCCCTTTCCTATTTCTAGCAAGAAATTGCAGGGGAATTCAAAGAGGACATCTATGTTCTGTTCATTAGAAGCAGTTATGTCATTAGCTGAATCTGTGATTACACAAAGTTATAATGTTCATTACATCTTTAGAGTTTAAAAAAAGTAAGAGTACTATGAATGAAAACACATTTAAATTAAATTACTACTGCACACGGAGATGCTTTCTAAGTTTGCAATTTCATGCTACCCTTCACCTGCCTCTGGCCTCTCTTGTCATGGCTTCTCTATTTTCCCCTTGCCCTGAGCATTTAAATTGAGAGGAATTTTAAGCAGTGTGGCCTCCTGGCTGCTGAGGGAAGGAAGGGATCAACCCTGCTCACCCTGGAGAACTATAGCAAATGGAAGAGATTGCTGACTGTTGCAGAAACATCTGTCAGGCTTAGTTGAACTGCCTGTTTTACCTGAGCTCTGGGGTGAGCATGCAAAAAAAACAGGGCGGAACTGAGACTCTGATCCACCAGAGGAGGTTTGGAGGTGGAATGTGTGACTCCTGGCTGGCTTGTGGACAGAAGGTTTTATGATGGGAATAAAATAGCATGCCTGATAATGCATTCTAGAAAAATAAGAAACATTCAAATGGTTATTCTTCTTCAAGGAAAGAGTTTACTTTCATTCCTGTTTATCTCAGCAGGGGAAACTCTCCCAAGTACTTTCTCCCCTGGTTCCTTCCTGCCTCCTGTTTTGTATCTGTTTATCTGCCTCAAGGGAGAGGGGAATAAAGAACCATTCCAGTTCTTTTCCCTCCATGTCTCATCACTTGTTAAAATCTTGTATTAGCTTAAGGAAATCAGAAAATGTGAGTGATCTTGTGACAGACTATGATGTAGTAGTTTTTAATGCATCTATTTTTTTTTTTTTGTGATGGCTATTTTCATGGTGAAGGACGTAGAGAAAATGATGAATTGGTCTTCATTGAATGTTACCATTCTCCTGATTTGACTGACATCTATGTTCAGTTCAGTTCAGTTGCTCAGTCGTGTCCGACTCTTTGCAACCCCATGTATTGCAGCACGCCAGGCCTCCCTGTCCATCACCAACTCCCGGAGTTTACCAAACTCATATGCATCAAGTCAGTGATGCCATCCAGCCATCTTATCCTCTGTCGTCCCCTTCTCCTCCTGCCCCCAATCCCTCCCAGCATCAGGGTCTTTTCCAATGCGTCAACTCTTCTCATGAGGTGGCCAAAGTATTGGAGTTTCAGCTTCAGTATCAGTCCTTCCAATGAACACCCAGGACTGATCTCCTTTAGGATGAACTGGTTGGATCTCCTTGCAGTCCAAGGGACTCTCAAGAGTCTTGTCCAACACCACAGTTCAAAAGCATCAATTCTTCGACGTCTATGTAGATGGTGTCAAATTGCAAAGTCCATCCCTGTTTCTCTCCTAAACTGATCATACACACAAAGGCTCTAGCACATAGTACATGCCATACAGTGGTGACTTTCTGCACATTATTTGCCTGCCCTTCCCAACTTCTAGTTCCAGGTCGTGAATTACTTGATTGGGCATTTCTACTTAATTGTGTCATTATCACCCTAAATCAGTGTGTATAAACCAGTTTACTATCAGGATAATCATTCTCGTGTAGACTCAAGGCCAAAGTCATTTCTTCTTTGTTTCTCCCACATTCAGTAGGTTAACAAGTCCCACTGATTATTTCCTCCTTCATAATATCATTCTTTCTTTCTAGTCTCACTGCTCATTTCCTAACCTAGATTCTCATCACCTCACCCTGGGGTCCTGCAGAGTACTCATGCTTCACTGATTCCTTGTGGCCTCCTGAGCTCAAATTTCCTGAATCTGGAAGATTCATGCTCAAATTATTTCAAAGACTTTCAGTTACCTGCATGATATATGATTACTTTATATCAAGAGACCACCATGATTGGATCCAGCTGCAGTCTCTTATTTTCCTCCCAACCTGTACAGTCTTGTCTGCTCATGGCTCCCAAAACTTCCTTATCTCCATCCCTGCTCCTGACTTTCCTGCATGGATTCCCACCACCCTCCTCTCAACTCAATACCTTTTGTGCTTCAAGGACTAGTCAAGTGACACTCTCACTGGCCACTAACCCATGCTGACCTTTCCTTTCTCTGAGCTTTATAGAACTTTTTGACATTTGACACTTCCTTGTTATCTTTTTATGTACTGATCTCCTCAACTATATTGCAAGCTCTTTTAAACAGACTTCACAGTCTGATTCTTCAGAGACAAGCCTTGCACCTCAAGTATTTTAATGTATCCTAGAGGATATTTTTAAAGATCTGCAACAATATTAGTCTTGTCTTTTTATTACAGATTTTCCAATCCAGATTTATTTATCCTCATAGATGAGTATAAACAAAGAACATCTGTCAACTGCATAGTAGTAATTGGCTGCCCTTCCTGCCACTGAATTATGTAGCCCAACCAGTGAAGGAGGGAGAGGAGATGGGAAATGAAGTGATTTGGTGCCCCTGTGGTTTCACTAATGTTTCTTCACCAATGAAAAGGTCAGGGTCCCACTTAGTATTTAACAATTTGGAAGACTTTAGTAACTGCTCCATTTACACTTTGTTCAAGACTGATATCAGATGTTAGAACAGCTAACAGAATTGGCTGTATCTGTGTATATGTGTGTTTGTGTGTTCAACTATGGTTCTGAAAATGCAAGAAATACACTCCCTAAATTTTTAGGAGAGGAAATAGGTTGATTAGATGTCTAGGACTTTTGCATAACCAGCATTTCCCAAAGTATGGTCCAAGGAATGCTTGTCCCTAGAAATGTTGCATGAAAAGAGGGTTCTGCTGTCAGGTAGATTAGAGAAATGCTAAACCCAGTCATTTTTTGCAATTAATAAAGACACCAATAAATCCTGCAGCCAGAACTTGATTTAACTGAGCACTTCTCAAATGTGATAGATTGTGGAGCTTTTTTATTTCCCTAATGTTTGGTTGTTGAAAGTCCAGATTCTTCTTTCTATTTCGAAATGGGAAGGTAAAGGAACACTTGGCCCAGATCCCAAATGGCAGCACTAGACTGGGCTCAGGGTTGGCTTCCTGTTTAGATGAGGCATTTGCTCTCTCATCAGCCACAGTCTCTTCCTCTCCTTATTGTATTGCAATATTTTGTGTTTCCTGCCTGGCCCCTGAAAGCATTTGAATTCACGAACCCTGATTCGGGATGTCAATTAGTTGACAACAGTAATATTTAAGTGACCAAGGGAGAGCTCCACTTGGATACTCAGAAGGCATCTCAAACTTAACATGTCCAAAACTGAACTCTTAATTTCTCTCTCAAATCTACTCCTTCCCAGTCCCCCTTATCTCAGTAAACAGCAACTCTGTCCTTCCACTGGTAAGGCCAAAAATCTTGCAGGAGCCATCCTCGACTCCTCTCTTTTCTTCACACCACGCGTCCAGACCCTCAGTGAATCCCATTGGTTCTGCCTTCAGGATGTCCTGAATCTGACCACTACTTCCCTCCTCTTCTCCCTCTGCCCTGGTCTGAGCCACCATCATTCCTCACCCAGACTATGGCCATATCCTTCTAACTGGTCTCCCTACTTCTACCTTTGACTAACCTTCAGGTCATTTTTCACAAAGTAGTCAAAGTGGTCCCTTTAAAGCTAAGTCAAATCAAGCCTCTCACCTGTGCCCAGGCCTCCAATGGTTTCCCATCGCTCTCCAAATATTTGAGCTGCTGACCATTGTCTACAAGGTCATTCATAACCTGGATCTGCATATACCTTTCTGGTCTCATCTCCTACCACATTCCACATAGTGCTCCCCAGCATCTTCCTTAGATGTGCCAAGCATGCTCCCAACCTCAGGGACTTTGCATTCTGGGCCCCCTCTGACCAGCTTGCTTTTCCTCCGAGTATCCCCAGATATGCTCACACTCTTGACTCATTCTCTAAACGTACCCTCTTTGGGCAGCCTTCCCCCACCCTCCCCTGTGTATCCTCATCACTCACTGTCCACTTACCTGCTTTTGTCTTTAGAGCATTAACCACTATCTGACATGTTACATATTCACCTGTTTACATTTGTATCCCTTCCTCTGCTCCTTATCACTGCAGTGCAGGCACCCTGGAAACAGAAGTTTTATTTTGTCTAATAATGTCTCCCTAGTACCATTAGCACCCCACTCCAGTACTCTTGCCTGGAAAATCCCATGGATGGAGGAGCCTGGTAGGCTGCAGTCCACGAGGTCGCTAAGAGTCGGACTCGACTGAGTGACTTCTCTTTCACTTTTCACTTTCATGCATTGGAAAAGGAAGTGGCAACCCATTCCAGTATTCTTGCCTGGAGAATCCCAGGGATGGGGGAGCCTGGTGGGCTGCCGTCTCTGGGGTCGCACAGAGTCGGACACAACTGAAGCGACTTAGCAGCAGCAGCACCTTCTACAGTCCTGGCATATAATTTGGCTCAGAATATATTTGAATAAGCAAGTGAATGAGATATTGGCATGGATAGGAAGATTGTGAACCAGGCTCCAGAGGCCTTGGTAGCTGTGAGGGAATGATCATGCAATTAGGAGATGACAGCAAAGAGAGAAAGTACAGTCAGGAGTTGAGTCTCCCAAAAACAGTGGGCTTTGAAAGTAGAGGAGGGATGGTCCAGAAGTGGCAGAAGATACCAGGAGAGCACAGAGCCTCCTGCTTGCTGCTCATGGCAACTGTACAGAAGAATAAATGACTTGGGGCTTATGTAGGCAGAGATATCAAACAAAAGCAAAGCAATGGGAGCATTCTGCACAGATGTTAAAACTATTGGTGGGGTGGGAGATAACTCTAAAATAAGAGTTGTTGTTTCCCAGTCTCTCATCGTACTTATTTTTCAGTAATACTATGTAATTGGCTTATAGCAAGCCGATTGGGTTCTGTTTGTTTGTTTTGATAATTACCCTTATGATTACATTTTTTAGAGAATTTTTTGCAGTATACAAAACTGAGACCACCCTGTTGAGACAGTTTCAGTAGTTTGGGATCAGGCCAAGGATCTACATTTTAAAAAAGTTTTTTTTTTTTAATGTGGACCATTTTAAAAAATAATTTTATGTATTTATTTTTGGATGTTCTGGGTCTTCATTGCTGTGGAGGCTTTTCTCTAGTTGGGGTGAGCGGAGGCTGCTCTCTAGTTGCGGTGTGCAGGCTTCTGATTGCCATGGCTTCTCTTGTTATGGAGCACAGGCACTAAAGGCCACGAACTTCAGTAGTTGTGGCGCATGGGCTCAGTACTTACGGCTCCCAGGCTCTAGAGCAAGGCTCAGTAGTCGTGGCACATGGGCTTAGTTCTCTGAGGCATGTGGGATCCTCCAGGATCAGGGACCGAATGTCCCCTGCATTGGCAAGCAGATTCTTTACCACTGAGCCAACCAGGGAAACCCACATCTACATTTTTTAAAGTGAAGCCTCTGGAGCCAATGCTTATTTTTACTTGTGTTGTTATCAAACCATTTCAGAAGATCAGATACTGTTGCTCCAGGAACTTGGAATTTGGAATGAATAATTATCAGATAGTGTTAGTTGCTCAGTCGTGTCCAAATCTTTGCGATCCCATGGACTGTAGTCTGTCAGGCTCCTCTCTCCATGGGATTTTCCAGACAAGAACGCTGGAGTGGGTAGCCATTCCCTTCTCTAGGGGATCTTCCCAACCCAAGGACAGAACCCGGGTATCCCACATCGCAGGCAGATTCTTTGCCATCTGAGCCACCAAGAAAGCCCAATTACCAGGTGACAATGTCTATTACTAGAGTGAATTGTTATAGCTCTACCGAGTTAGATGTGAAAGGCACGTATGAGTCAATCTGTTTGTTTAATGAAAAATCAAAGAAAAACAAACAGCTATCCCTATAATGATTTAAAGTTTACAGAAGCTTAGAGATCATAAAATAAAGAACTTTTTAAGGAAAAAAATGATATTCCTAATAAATCATAAGAGGCTGATAGTTAATCTTCTTGCCAGTGTTTAATAAAATATATATTCAATATTATGGTCAGTGATTACAACTAATAGAAGATTTCAATTACATGGATATCTAAAAATGTTTCCTGGGACTTCCCTGGTGATCCATTGGTAAAGACGCTGCATTTCCATTGCAGGAGCATGGGGTCAATCCCTGGTTGGGGAACTAAGATCCCACATGCCATGCGGCACAGCCAGAAAAGAAAAGAATAAAGTATTAATACTAAGAAAAAAAAGTTTCCTATACATTATCTATAACAGTTAACAAACCATGACCCATGCAGTTAATGTTCTCTGGTAGCATGGGAGGCTGCCCCAACAGTGATTCAGTGGGACTCAGGTAACCATGGTCTGGTTTACCACCACATAACAACCCAGTTCTGATATCAGCGTCTGCTCTATTTGCAACTTTCATTACTAGTGAAGAAGATGTCTAGAAAACCAGAAAGTAAAAATGTTCTTCATTAACAACTATACTTTGTGTACAGGGTTTTCATAGCAAGTTTTATTCTTGGACAAACAGATTGATAAAAATATCCCCCAGCATATACAGAAACTGACTTGGAATATTTTTCTTCCAGTTGAATCTCTGAAGTATCTTTTTCAAATAGCTTTGCTAAACCAAGTTACTGCTTTGAAATATAGCATCTTTATTTTCTGAATATGAAACCTATTTCCATCTTTGGATTGTGAAAAATATAATGTTCCCCAAATACAAATATTCTCAGTTCTGGAGAGAAAAAATTCAAGCATTCTTGATTTATATCTAACTTCCAGTTTAAATTATCTTCAGTCTGATCAGTGAGGAGGAGAATAATTTGAAATCTGCCAGTATCTAAATAGAAAAATTTTAGAATTCAGTGGATCCAGGGATTTGCCAGATAACCCTGGAACCCAGCTCTCAGTTCAGAGAGAAATACTAAAGTGATAAGTGAAAGTCACTCAGTTGTGTCTGACTCTGTGACCCCATGGACTGTATGGTCCATGGAATTCTCCAGGCTAGAATGCTGGAGTGGATAGCCTTTCCCTTCTTCAGAGGATCTTCCTGACCCAGGGATCAAACCTAGGTCTCCTGCATTGCAGGCAGATTCTTTACCAACTGAGCTATCAGGGAAGCAGTGTCTTAACCATAGCGAGACTGATATATAAAGCCCTGGATGCCAGGTTAGTTTAAATTCCTGACTTGCTTCCAAGTTAGCCTTTTGGTGATTCCAGTCATCCCAAGGAACCTAGCTTTTAAGACTTAGGACCAATGTTGATGGGAAAAATAGTATCTGCTTGCAAAAAGTCACGTTATGACCAACTTTTGTGATTTAGGTGCGTTTTTAAAATTGGGTGTTTTAAGAAGTCTAAATATTAGGCACAGTTCATGAATAATAGAACAATACCAGCAACAGCTGCTTTCTCATGAGTTCTCACTGTGGAAGGCTGAAATATCACTATTTCAGAGAACTAAACTTTGGTATAAAGTGGTGAAATATTCTGGCCACACTAATGAGCAGCTAAGTCAGGATTTGCTCCCTGGAAGCCTGATTCTGGAGTTCCTGTTCTTGACCACTCCACTTGTATGCTCCGTAGTAGGGCTGGATGAGCAGGAATGTCTGGGGAAAGGGCCTTCTGTACTTGTCTAAGTGAACTTTGTAACACGGCATTTGTCAGTTACTCTTGAGTTATATATCACTTCCTCATTTTTTCCCTCAACAATAGCAGTAATTTTTCACGTCCTCGTTGGCCTGGGAAACAGTAGACCAGAAAGTACACAGATGAAAATATTAATAATGATTGTGAAGTCCTGGTATTAAAGGTGAATTTTTGTAGTTTGTGCTTTCCTGAATGTTAAATTTTCTGGACTTACACTACATGTATTGCTTTTGGAGTGAGAAGTTCCGATCATTTATTTGTTTACCGAAAACTACAGTTAGCCTTTTCTATGAAACGAAATGAGCGGCCCCACAGATTTCTTGCTGTCCCCACCATTTGGAGATTGCCGTCAGTGCTGCTTGATGTTTACGGCGTGTGTTCAGTCCGTGTCAAATGTGCTGAAACTGAGACCACTGGAAGGAAATTTGCCACCTGGCACATAGATACTCATTACCCACAAGTGATTGAGAACTCAATGTTATCTCAGAAAGAATCTGTTTGCTGCTTGCCCTGGTGTGTTTGCCAGAGCACTTTGGATCTCTCCGCCTGCCTTGGTTTCTCACTTAAGGAATTATTTTCTTACCTTCTGGCTGGTTTGGGTTAGCCTGTTTATAGAAGCAAGTCTGTCCATCCTTCAGAGCCAAGATGAATACTGCCTGCTGGGTTCTTAGGCATAACACTAAATGGAGAGAAGCACAGTATAATCAGTTACGAACCCCGGAGAGTCTCATTCGTAGGTCATTGATGAGGTCTGGGAATCTGTTGTTTGCAGAAGCTTCCTCGGGAGGTTGTTGTTCACCGAGGCTGGACACAATCACTTCTATAGAACACATTTCAGGTATTTCACTAGGACTATAAAAACATCATCCCAAAGCATCAACAAAACTGCTCTATTTGACTTTCAACTTGGACACATAGAAAAAATTACCATCCTTCTGTCTTAGTAATTCTCCTAGGTTGTGTCAGGGGAGTGTGTAATTTCCTCGGTTCTGTCTCGTCACAACAAAAATTTGAAGTGACGGACGTTAAAGCTCTCGGTGTGTCACACAGCTCTCGGACAGATCAGTGTTACAGCTCTGTGTTACAGCTCAGTTTTATTTAGAAAATAAAGGAAAATACATCCTCGAGGTGTGAGGGCATGCCGTCCCAAAAGACGTGAAGAGAAGAGAGAGAGAGAGGGAGAAGAGAGAGAGAGCATGCACCCGAGAGAGAGAGAGAGAGAGAGAGAGAGAGAGAGAGAGACCCCCGGCCCTTTGGCTCCTCTTTTTATATGTTTTTTCTCCTCCCCCTGGGCCTGCCCTATGTAAATTGGGCTAGCCAGGAGAGCTGTTTGTTCTACCTGAGGTCCTCACTCCAGTCCTTGGGCCTTCCTCTGTTGTATTTTCGTGGGCTTTTCCCTTCCTTGTCTTTTAGCCACTGCCATTCTGGACTCCGTTTTTCTATTCTAACTACCTAACAATTATAATTAAAATACCTTCACAAAAGTAAAGGAAAGCCCCATGCATGTTGTGTCAGGCTTCTTGACCTCAAATACTAGTTAAAGAGCAGATTTTGTAGTAAAGGGAATAGTCAGGTTGATGAGGTTTCAGGGAAATGGATGCTGTCATGTACTACTGCTGGGCATGTTAATTAATTCTGCTTTTCTGGAGGGAAATTTTGCAGTATGTATCTAAAGTCTTTTAAAAAATCAAACCATAGGACCTGGTAGCTCAGCTTGTAAGAAATGCATTCTAGGGAAACAACCAAAGATACATGTAAAGATTTCTGTGCAGAGATGTTTCTCAAAGTATGTTTATGGTATTAAAAAATTAGAAGTAATCTAATATTCAACAAGGAATTCATTTAATAACCTGACTCATAGCCATACAGTGGAATATTGCACAGCTGTTAAAAATGTTTTTAAAATGTTTAAAGCTCTGAGAAAATTATATATTGTTAAATGAAAAAGACCCAGGTATTACATTGAAAATATAGTGTATTTCCAATTTTGTTTTTAAGAATCAAGAGTAAATGTTCATTTAAAAAGCTGAAAGCAAATATACCAGGATATTGTAAGAGTTTATTGCTGGTTGTGGGTGGGTTTGGTTTCTTTTTTTCTCCTCCCCTCAAATTTCTGCAGTGGACATGTATAGCTTCTATCGTCAAAAACGTTTATTTTTAAAGGTTATATTTTATGGGTTAATGTGCATATGTATGTAAAACATATATATGTTTAAAACAGTATATGGAATATAGTAAATACAATATAAATGTCATCTATTTTAATTATCAAATTGTAAGCCTTAATTCCATAAGATTTAAAATTAAATGAATATGAAGTATATACCAGATGGGACACTTAAAGCAAGTTTTTAAAACCATTTTTGAGATGCTATGAGCAAAACCTGTGCCCCTCTTTGCCCTCTAACTATCTATATTTAACTCATAGAAATTTAAGCATGTTTTCCAGAAAGTGGGAACTTGGACACTGTATATTATTATAGCAAATATTTGTTCATTCTTTCAGCAAATATTTATGAGTACATATAGGCAAAGCATAGATATATCTGCTCTGAGTTTACAAGGGTAATCAAAACAAACCCAACTCTGCCTTAAATATACATATAAAAATGTTTATACGATTTTTTTTGCTTGTTAGCAAAATCTTGAGTGATGATCATACGGAAAACCTTTGTCTGTTCTGGGTCATTTTAATAGCCTTATAGAAAAGTACAAATTAGCTTGACCTCAGTGTCCTTTTCTAGTCATCCAGAACTGTTCTCCTGCCTCTTATTAACTCTGTACATTCCAGAGCCTTTGCTCTTGAAATGGGCTTCGTATTTGTCCTTTTATTTGCCGTTCGGTTGTAAGTGCCGTAATGAGGTATGATCGTAGTTGCTGGGTTTTCAGTAGTTTTGCTGCATGTTTGTGAGTACAGGTAGGGAGCAAGCCCACAGGTAAGTTCTGGTTCTAGTGTTACTGAAAGGCAACCATGGGAATGAAAGAATTGTTTATTCATTTGCCTTTTACCACTTCATAGTCAAGATTGCTGAACTCCTCTTGGCTATAAATGGACCACTCCATGGGCCCTGATTGTATTTCTTACAATGCAGGGTTTCCAACAACAGATGACTTCATTGTGGGGCCATAGCTGTTGGCTCTTAACAAGCTTGTGTTTCTATGCAGCAAGAGTCAAGAATGTGATGACTGTTGGTTCTTCCCTCAGGGTTTCCCAGGTGTGCTGTGTGGAATTTTCCCAGCCACTGTGCCTAAAGTTTTCTACTTTCATTCATCTTAGTGGTGCTTATATGGAGATTTATTATTAATGTAATTCTGCCATCTTTCAGTGAGAGCAAGATAATCATTACTATAGAGAAAGTAGTAGAATTAACTGCTTCTTCAGTCATGGCCTTCTGGCTTTGGTGATTTTGGTACTTTATGCTATTCCCAAAATAATAAAAATAGTCCCTTTAAGAACATGATTAAGAAGACAGCAGGCAAGACCGCGAGCCTCTTTTGCTGTAGGCATTCACAAGATGTGCAGTGTGCATCGCTGTCCACTGCTGTTGCTTTCCCACTGGCAAGTATCCAAGGGCACCTGTCTCCACTCACTCTGTCAGCTTTCTCAGTAAGCTCCGGTGCTCCGGTCATGAGATGGTGCTGACTACAGTTGCTAGATTGACCAGGTAACATAATGGCCTTGTCAGATATGGCCTCTCAGCTTCCAACGGGCACCCAGGTGTCGTACACCTGTAGAGTATTTGGACACATCTTTCTGTGGAAATAAGAATGCGCAAGATTCCTAAACATTTTTTCGTACATCGTTTGTAACCGAGCTGTTAGCCACCATTTATGGAGTGCCTGCTGTGTGCCAGTGTATGGTAGGACTGTCCATACACTGGGTGCCAAGTCAGTGACTTGCAGTGTCTTCTAAGGTAGACTTTAACATCTCCATTTTGGAGATAGAAAACACTGAGGCTGAGAGAGGTTCATGACTTGCCCTCTTTATTTACATAATAAATAGCAGCATGGGGGTTTGTATGCTTGTCTATGTGACTGCAAAACTACATTCTTTTCTCTTCATCAGACACTGCATTCCTGAAGTAGAGCTAGCTGACTTGCGCTTAGTTCTGGAAACTTGGAAGCAAACCTCATGGTTGCACCCTATTTAAGAATGCTGTAAACTTATTTTTGTTTTATTCATTTCTGCCCCTCTGTTTCCATGGAAGGTTGTGGTAGATGTGTTCAGTTAGTCTTAAGGTTAAAGACTAATTGAAATTGCTGTAGTTTTTTGTCATTGTACTGTTGCTAATATTGTATTGTTGCTGTTGTTAAGTTGCTAAGTCATGTCCGATTCTTTGCGACCTCATGGACTGCAGCATGCCAGACTCCTCTGTCCTCCACCATCTCCCTGAGTTTGCTCAAATTCATGTCCATTGAGTCGGTGATGCTATCTAATCATGTCATTCTCTATCACCCGCTTCTCCTTTTGCCTTCCATCTTTCCCAGCATTGGGGTCTTTTCCAATGAGTCAGTTCTTTACATCAGGTGGCCTAAGTATTGGAGCTTCAGCTTCACATTCAGTTCTTCCAATGAATAGGCAAGGTTAATTTCCTTTAGGACTGACTGGTTTGATCTCCTTGCAGTTCAAGGGACTCTCAAGAGTCTTCTCCAGCAC
>NW_011495022.1:2547725-2555523 GCF_000754665.1 Bison bison bison | reverse complement strand
AAAAGGCAATCTTAATTTTTTTTATCCTATGAATAGGGTCTGCAAAAATAGGTAAATTATTTTACTGTACTTGCAGGAGATTAGGTCTCAGCCTGCACGGAAGGAGCAAAGCAACAAAAGACAACAAACAAATACTACTAGGAGTAATGCCCATACATATCAAACTATCTAGGTGAACCATGTTTTACTTATGTAGCAAATCTATTAAATAACCAGCATATGGAAGCTTATACCTCATGCGAGAGAATTACCAAATTAACTATACATCTATTAGAAGTCTCTAAACAGTTTATATCTGAACACTGTTTATATGTTATGAAAAATGCTTAATTACAAAGGCTGATGTATGTTTTATTTCTGTTTTTCTAAATGACCTACAGTACTTGGTAGGTGTACTAAAATTGTTTGGGGAGTGGGGTTTAGACACATTCAGTTCTTCCAATGAATAGGCAAGGTTAATTTCCTTTAGGACTGACTGGTTTGATCTCCTTGCAGTTCAAGGGACTCTCAAGAGTCTTCTCCAGCACCACAGTTCGAAGGCATCAAGTATTCGGTGCTGAGCCTTCTTTATGATCCAACTCTCATATCCATACCTGACTACTGTAAAAACCATAGCTTTGACTGTAGAACCTTTGTCTGCCAAGTGATGTCTCTGTTTTGTTTTGCTTTTTAATTATCTATTTTTGTATGTTTGTTTGTTTAAATTTTTGGCTGTGCTGGATCTTCGTTGCTGCATGCTGGCCCTCTCTGCTTGTGAGTGGGGGCCACCCTGTAGTTGAGGTGCAAGGACGTCTCACTGTCATGGCTTCTCTTGTTGAGCAGTACAAGCTCCAGGGTGCGCAGGCTGTGGTTGTTATGGCATGCGGGCTCAGTAGTTGGGGCTCACGGCTTCCGGAGCTCGGGCTCAGTAGTTGTGGCACACGGCCTTAGCTGCCCCACGGCATATGGGATCTTCCGGGACCATGGATTGAACTGGTGTCCCCTGCATTGCATGGTGGACTCAACCCCTGGACCACCAGGGAAGCCCTGTTGTCTCAGCTTTTTAATATGTTGTCTAGGTTTGTCATAGCTTCCCTTCTAAGGAATAAGTGTCTTGATTTCATGGCTACAGCCACCATCCACAGTGATTTTGGAGCCCAAGAAAATAAAATCTGTCATTGCTTCCACTTTCTCCCAGCACTCTTGACATCTGATACTAGCTTTGATTTTAGTAGAGGTCACTATTTAAAAGCTTGGAGTCCAGAGGAGAATCTTGATTTCCATTCCAACTCTAATACTTACTGTGTGTCATTAACCTCACTGAGGCTCTGTCTGCTCAATCAGCCATAAAATAAATTGAATAGCCATTATTTAAAGGCTTTTGATGAAGACGGAATGAAATAATCCGTGTAAGAGACAGGGATAGAGAAAGCACTGAATGTGAACTATCACGATTGTCATCAGCAGCAGCACTGTAAAGGCTACTGGTGTCACTGGAATAGTGTTGCTCTGTCAAAATTAGAAAAACTAGAAGAGAAACAAGCCTAATCATCAGAAGCTTGAACAAGAAAATACTTTCAAAGTTTATGAATCATTTTGGATATCTTTCTTTGAAAATAGTTTATACAGTTCATGAACAGAAAAATATTATAGCTTAGATAAACTCATCAGATGAGCAATTTCAGTGGAGTTAACATTCAGAGAGCAATGGTCTCTTTAATACTGTTTTAAATTTGCATGGAAAGTGAGTCTATACAGAAATTGGTAGCCACAACCTACCATTTTTCCAGCACCTCTTTTACATCTCTAAAATGAAATTACACAACAGGCCAGACAAGCCAAGAGACCCATTCAGCAGTTCTGTGGACTTTCATTTTGAGAGTTGTGTTTCTCTCTGCAGGAGTTGCGACTAAACCATTCGGCCGTTATTGAATGTCTCTTTGTATGTCTGTTTACCCACATCTTTGATACCACATAAACCAGACTGTAGTCACGTCAACAGATTTCTGCTTGCTGCCTAGGAGGTATTAAGGTTAGTGGGTATTACCCAGGGGATTAAGTTTTACCAATTGAAAGAGCGGCAGTGAAATATGCACTCAACTCCAGGTTTTAAGCTAAGTGTGCATCGGTTTTCTCTGAGCTGGGCGAACAAAGGATGGGTGAGTACTTTCACCTTCTCTGTGTGTTCCAAGTTCCTTAAAATGCTGACCTGGAAAGAACCTAAGTTCATCCTTTGTCACAAATGTCACCACACCGTTCAGAGGGATTGATAATGGGGGAGAGCAATGCATGTGTGGGGGCAAGGGCACATGGAAATCTCTGTACCTTCCTCTCAGTTTTGTTGTGGAGCTAAAACTGTTCTAGGGGAAAAAAAAAAAAAAAAAGTCTTTAAAAAAATACAGTGACCTGGAAATTAAGTTGTAATTTTAGTATTTGAAAGGAAACTTGATTTTAAAAGAACAATGAACAAATATATGTAATCCTTTATTTAACCTTCTTATATAATATGTATAACACCTTGAGGGTAGGTGGCATGTATTTCCAAGTCACCGTGAAAGAATATGAAAATAGGCAGCTTGTGAAGAAAACCAAGTATAGCACAAGTTATGATCTTAAAGGAAACGTGTGAAGATTTAATTTTTGTTACTGAAGATGTTGCCACATTATTAATACATTTTTTTGTGTTCTCCATTGACCAGTCACAGCTTTAAATCTAATAAACAAGAGCTTAATTCACCAGATGTTAACTCACCAGATGTTTTCGTTTTAAAAGTTAAGTCCTTATTTTAAAATGTTTTCAAAAGTTCTGTCTTATTGGAGCTGTGATTTTTATAATTCCAAGATGAAACTAGAAGGGAGTTTTATACCTGATCTTGTGTTAATGATTGCTGAGAGGCCATTCTCTACAACTTAATAAAAGAGATCTAAAAAATTCTAGAGATTACCTGCCTACAGTATGCAGGGCCTTGTGCTAGAGGTCAAGGAAGTGGGAAACCAAGATGAAGATAAGTTTGTTCCTACTTTCATGGAGCACACAGTTGAACTCGAGCCCAAGACTGAGTATGACAGATTTGAAAACTGTCTTCTTCATATCTGCCCATATTAAGAACATAGCATTCACCTACTTAGGTATCTCATTAAAATAATGAGTGATTGTGTGTCCTTACGTAACTTCAGGGATATATTTTTGACTTTTATTTAAAAACCACGAGTTTGAAGCCAATTCTTAAGGTAGTTGATTAATTTTTTATTATCAGATAGATGATAGGTTTGAATAATATACAAGTATACAGTATACTCGGAGAAGGCAGTGGCACCCCACTCCAGTACTCTTGCCTGGAAAATCCCATGGATGGAGGAGCCTGGAAGGCTGCAGTCCATGGGGTCGCTGAGTCGGATACAACTGAGCATCTTCACTTTCACTTTTCACTTTCATGCATTGGAGGAGGAAATGGCAACCCACTCCAGTGTTCTTGCCTGGAGAATCCCAGGGACGAGGGAGCCTGGTGGGCTGCCGTCTATGGGGTCACACAGAGTCGGACACGACTGAAGTGACTTAGCAGCAGTATAGCACAATTTAATCTCTTAAAGCCTCAATTTCCTCACAGTGGTAATAAAAATATCCATTTATTACTAAGATAGAGTTATCTTAGTAAACATTTTTATGATTTTCTGTACCTTGGAAAATCAACAAAATTTGGGTTTGGATTATCCACTAAGTTGGAATGTGTTGTTCAGCCGCTAAGTCGTGTCCGACTCTTTGTTATAACAAGTTTGAAATGAATGAACCTCTTACTTTTCTTCCCTAATGCAAACTTTTGTAAAATTGAGTGGAGAAAACAACTAATGTGTTCTCCGTGACAGGTACTGCGGTAGGTATTTTACAGATTCCGTTCTGGTTTGTTTCGTCACTAACTTTTCTGACCCACAGAATCCCAGCTGCCCTTTAAGTATCCCCAGGTCTCTATAGAGACAAAATTCATTTTTTTTCACACTTTGAATATCCTAAATTGATTTCCGTGTCTGTAGCTTGAATTGAATATTAGGTGATTTAGTTTCTTTCACCTGGCTAAGTCCCTGAGTTAGTCCTTTATTTCTTGCCTACGTCGCTGTTAAGGTCAAGTTCCTTTCCAAGTTTTGCATTTCTCACTGTGTGTATTTGTTATGCGGGGTAGGGAACGGGGACCCGAAGGCAATGTATGTGTGTTTTATTGCCCAGACACCTGCATGTATGAAAATAGAGAGGCGTACTTATGTTATATAACCTCTGACAAACTTCCCTATACATTAGAGAGAGAATGAGAGTAAAAAAGATAAATAACATTTTGGTATGGTTATAAGAAGTTTTCAACTTGCATATGCCCTGAAAGGGCCATGGGAACCTCTAAGGTTCATGGACAACTTTTTGAGAACCACTGCTGCATAAGCTAAAGGGATGAGGAGGGTGAGTAACAGTGGGGTGGGAACTTTGACTTCTTTTATATATTTCTATTCTGTATTTGAATTTTTTATAATGAGCACATATTAGTTTTATTATTTTTAAACACACACGCAAAAAATGAAAGGCTGTGAGGGCGTCCTAGAAGGTAATATGATTTTTGCTTCAACCACAGCAATAATTCTCATTTTAGTTCCTGTGACATGCATGATCTCAGAATAAATTTCAATTTCATATTTAGCTGATATGTTTTAAGTAGGATCCCATCCAGAGTACTAACATGGACAGTAATACAAGTCCCAGGTCATTTATTCCCATTGTTGATAAAGATCTGAACACACACCGCCTGTTTTCTCTTCATGGTCCGCCTTTGCTTCTGACGCCCACAAAAGGCGCAGGCACAGATGTGGATACCAGTCCCATTTATCATTTTTCGCTGCTAATTGCAGTGAACCTAGGACTGGAAAGAGCAGAGTCCCATTTACTGCTTCAATTGCCTGTGGGCACACTGGCTGCCAGATTAGAAGTTCTTGCTGCCCACTGCCCACAAAGGCGTTTGGTCACCAAATATCTGTTCTGATTTCTTCTACTTCCTCACAAATTGGAAAAATAAATCTTCCACCTCAGTTATTCTCTTTCTAATAAGTGACTTAAAAAAGCAATCAGATACGATTTTAAAAATTTACAGTCAGGCTTCTGATTTTCAAGATAACAGAAATAATCAAAAGTCTGAATAGAAGTTAGAATAATTTGGCTCAGGTCAAAGTGTAACTTGCTTTATGAAGAAGCAAGCATTAATCTGACAGTTTTCCAATGAGATAGGAAAAATAGAGACCTTAATAGGTAAATAAAATCCAACTTTGTGTATTGAAACAATGAAATGTTAGAACTAGAGTAAAAATGTTACATTTTCAGCCTATATTTAAATATTAATTCCGTTGGATTATTTCTTTAATGTCTTTCAGATTTATCCCTTTGTATAAAGTGCTTAATTTCTTCCAAATATAAAGTAATGTATATTTTTGCACTAAAAAAAGTTAAGAAAAAAATTAAAAATCATCTGTAATTCTACCACCTCTGTACAGCTACTGTAACATTCTGGAATATATTTTTATTATAAGCTTAGCAGCATCATATTCTACATATTCTTTCTAGCCTGATTATTTAGTTAACCAAACACCATGACAATCTTTTCCATATCAGTAGACCAAAGTTCATGTTATCATTTTTAATCATTGCATGGTATTAATACTTCCTTAATAATCTGTACCATTCTCATATATATTAGATTTTTTTACTCTAATAAGATAATGCTTTAGTAAGTGTATCTGTTCCTATATCTTTCCATACTAGTCTGATTACTTCCTTAAAGACTTAGCTATAAGATTGCTGGGCCGATGAGGCAGTATTTTTTTCTCCAAAGGCTTTTTAATAAAATTGCAAAATTCCTCTTTAAAAAGTATACCGATTGTATACTCCTTTTCCCCCAACCATGATCTATTCTTGAATGTAATGGGTTTTAAAAAATCATTATTATTTTGGTTTTCATTTCTGTAAATACCTCTGTGGTTGAAGTTGAACATCTTTTCCAATATTCTGCACAAGTTGCCTGCCCATATAACTTTGCGTATTTTCCTGTTGGAATGTCATCTTACTGACCTGTGAATGCTCTTTATAATCTTTGTAAAAGATATCTACTGCTTGTTGAATTGTTTTCTTCTCTGCATTTAAGAATTATAGTATTGTAACTATATAATAATTATACTATTATAATATCTAATTATAAGGATTATAAGAAACTCTAGAGACTAAACAGTATTATGGCTCTGGGATTTTTGATGTAGATCTTTCTCTGTTTCCTGCCATTTGAAAGATGAGCAAATCTAAGTAGTAGGTGTACCACCATTCTTATAAAGTTATTAAAATGTTGGGACTTATTCCATGTTTGTTTGTTTTTAATTTGTGTGCTCCCTGACTCTTTCTCTAAGACTAAAATCAGTATTGTAGCAGAAATTCACCATCAAATCCATAAGAGAAGGAGACACTGTCCTGACACTTTTCTTAGCGTTGTTGCTGCTGTTGGTCTCCCCTCTGGAACTTGTCGTCTTTAACCTAGCCCACTGCTCCTCCTGTGATGTGTGTGATCTCACCCTCCTGTCCATCCACATGAAGAATGGATTCTCTAACCCTCAGCTGTATTTCCGTGTATTTTCAGAGCATCCACATACTGGAGAGGACTTCTTCCACGAGCACCGAACCCTCTATAAGTCGGCAACTGCTGGAACCAGAGCCGGTGCCCCTCTCTAAGGTCAGTGACAGTGTGCTGCTCTCCAGGTGGCAGGATGCCTAGCCTGGGGCCAGTGGAACGACACCTCTTTCACCTGACTTCCCTAAACTAGTTATCATGCCCATTGTAGAACTGCTCTATCTCTTCTTTCCACCCCCAGTATGTAGGGTATCTTGCCCTGAGAAGGGAAGAGATGAAAGTGTATTTGCTGAGATTTGCAGGGTTACATACAGATGGCCAGAATTCTCTTTGTTTGGGGCTTCCCTGGTGGCTGAGAAAGTAAAGAATCTGCCTGCAATGCAGGAGACTCGGGTTGGATCGCTGGGTGCGGAAGATCCCCTGGAGGAGGAAATAAATTGAAATACGCCAGTCCACTTTTGAAATTGAAATACTCCAATCCAGTATTCTTGCCTGGAGAATTCCACAGGCAGAGGAGCCTGGTGGTCTACAGTCCACGGGGTTGCAAAGCGTTGGACACAACTGAGTGACTAACACTTTCATTTCTTTTCACTTTCTCTTTGTTCTAAGGGAAAGGCAAGAGAAATTATTGTCCTTCTCTGTTGGAGAGATGAACTAATATTTCTATATCAAGGTAATTTTAAAAAGTCACTGGGCCCAGATGTAACAACAACAGCAACCGCAGGTACCATGCACTGGGTACGAGGTATTATACTAAGACTTGATTCCATTTACTTAATCCTTATGAGCAGTTCCATGTAGTGTGGATATTTATAACATTTTACAAATACAGGAACCAAGAGTTAGTAACTTGCCCAGAGTAAACAAGCTGCTGAGTAGCAGGGCAGGGACTCAAACAGACTCGTTTAAACTCTGCCCCACCTGCAGGGTAAAAGAGTCCCTACCCAGAGGGGCTGCTGTATGTTCAGAGTTCAGCACCCTTACAGCTGGTCTTCCTAGCAGTGAGCTCAGAGGACAACACAAAGACTACTGATGCAGACCTTTTCTGAATCGTGGAAGCCGGTGTTCCCTCTCCTTGGGCTTCGTTTTCCTCAGACTATGGGAACATCTCAATTAATTTATGCCTAAAATGCAAAAATCACAAAGAAAAGTCGAGGAGACACCATCCTACTTAT
>NW_011495022.1:2534397-2547625 GCF_000754665.1 Bison bison bison | reverse complement strand
ATTCTCATCCCCTGCTCAATTCCCTGAGATTTTCAGACCCCCCTATTGAGAAACTCAGAAAATAGAATGCATGGGGATTTTGAATCCAAATACAAAAATAGCACTTTATTTTCCCAAAAGGTTAACTAAGTATGTATAACTGATTCACCCATGTTGCTTTTCCTACATTAAATACAATCCTTTGTGAAAAGAATGCTCTATTACGCTATTGAATTATAGAATATAGTACCTCTTTATACTTTGAAGGTGTTACAAGCCATAGACTTTATTCTGTCAGATAAGAGCAGGTTGCCAAACTAAAATAAGGGAGTTATTAAATTGTTTAAAAAAAAAACAACTTAGAAATGAAAACAATCTTATTTCTATTTGAATGGCAAACAGAGGGTGTCTACTTGGTCAATATGACCAGAAATCTCTTTGAAACCTTAGTTCTCTCTTAAGACACAGCTAAAGGACAGAGAGAATAACTCCGTGTAGGGGAGATGGAGAAGGTGGCCCACCCTGATTGAGCACCCACTTTGGGATCTGGGTAGGACCCTGGCAACATCCACTTCTCATTCCGTCTCCATGCATCTGCCTGCTTAGATCTTGCCGTGTGACTCATATTCTTGTTGTGTTTTTGTACAAATACGTAACAGCTCTCTTGGGACCCCATGAAATCAGAGAGTCCTGTTCAATCCAGACACCATAGCATCTCACCGTCCCTCAGCCCCTTTGAGAGAAGATGGGCTCTCTGGGTACTGCTTGGTGGTGGAAGAACACTGTTTAAGTACACATAGTCTTGTCTCAGGATTTGTTCAAATGCTTTGTTTGATACTTTCACCTCCTAAAGCATTTCACGTATCCACCACCTACACATGTGCGCCTATAGAATAGACTCTTGAGAAAGGAAATGTCTTTTTTTTTTTTTTCCAAATGAACAGCCTAGGAAACCTGTTATCAGGTTGCTTTCTGTTTTGGGGTATTGTTACTAGATCAAAGATGTTTAAAACTTCTGTAATAGCAAAAGTGTTTGTATATCTGTTTCAAGTACTGATTATGTTAGGGTTTTTGACTCTGTTTCTAATATACATAAACCTATGAAAGTTGGTGACTTTAAGAAGAAAATTGATATTAATTGAAATTAGGAATAGTTATTCAATTTTCAGAAAGCAATTTTAGCTTTCTCAAAACAGACCTGGTCTACTGAGTATAGAGATGAATTGTACTAAGTCCTGAGAGGATTTTCATTTCTTACACACCTTATTTGTAACATTATCATCAGTATTTATAATTGAAATAGAGTTGTTTGCTGTGGCATTATCCCTTGCTTTTTTGTCTGTTTGACAGTTTATTTATTAACTATAAGAACTATATTAGGATTCTTCCTAATTTCTTTTGCTGGGTTTAGTAATGCTGAATCAGAGTGAGTACAGTTACCTGCTCAGAACTGCTGCATGTATGTTTACAAAATACATTTTTAACTTTTTGCTTTTTCTATCTTATCCACATAGGCCCACCCCTTTTTTCCCTCTGTAGTTAAATTTCCAAAGAAGAAAAAAACTGCTGTGATAGAGATCAGTAGTATAGTGCCATAGGGACAAGCTATTACTACATTCTGAATTTAATTAGGAAAAAATTCAAATAGCATTTGTACTTATTATTAAAGATTTCCATTTTCATAAGTAATGCAGAGTATTTGTCACAAATGGAGAGAGAATAAACAAAGATGAACACTAGCCTTCAAATAAGATAAAATCTAGCCAAAAATGAAAATGCTCTTCTTCTGGAGATGCTATCCATGGATGGGGCTACTAAAAATAGAAATATCATTAAATACAGCTGATATCTCTCTAAGACCAGAGATAGTGTTCATGAATATAGGTAGACATATGTAGAGAGTTATTCTTTTAATTTCTTGATTACATTAAGGCTTTCTAAAAGAAATCTATAGAAATCTATTAATTTTATGGAATAAAAAGCAATCATTTTTATCTGCTTCGCTGATGGGAGTGAAAAGCAAAGATAACTGGACTTTGTACAAGAACCTTCTATTTTCTTCTATTATTCTCTCATTATTTATAAGCAGTGCTCACCTGGATTGAATTGCAGTTCAGTATTTAAAAATGAATATACCAAAGAACTCTGCTTTGCACTCCTGATGACAGTGCCTTTTATTGTCCTAAAAATAGGATACAGAGCCAAATTGTCTCATCAGAAGTTTTTTGTGTTTTTTTTTTAGGTAGGCAGTGGATTTATTTAGAAAGAAATATTTTTTTAAAATTACCATATCTAATTAACGGTTCTGACCAAATCAATCGCAGTTTCTGACAGTACTTAAGTAGAGAATCACTTTGTAGGTTGTTTTCTTGTGTACAGGGAAGTTTACAGCTCCTTTAAAAGGTTCTTAATGTCACCAGATAAAGACCGGTAGCTGCATTTCTGTGAGGGATGTATTAATAGTTCATTCACTAGGCGCCCTCAGAGATGACCAAGAAGATGGAGAAATGGCAGTGATCTTGGATTAGTTCTCAGGGGTGGTGGTGGTTGTGGGCTTGGGCTTCAGTCAGATGCTGAAGCATGGTGCTGGCTTCAGAAGCCAGGAGTATCTCCTAGGCTTAATGATGTTAGCATGAAGCAATGTTCAGCCACATCTCCTGGAAACAATTTTCTGTGAAAATCCCACTCCATTTACACATATTTGGACTTAAACATAGATTTGACTCAGCCATAGAGCAAGTGGGCTTCCCTGGTGGCTCAGATGGTACAGAATCTGCCTGCAATATGAGAGACCTAGATTTGATGCCTGGGGTGGAAAGATCCCCTGGAGGAGAGCATGGCAACCCACTCCAGTTTTCTTGCCTGGAGAATCCGCATAGACAGAGGAGCCTGGCAGGCTACAGTCCACAGGGTCTCAAAGAGTCAGACACAACTGAGCTACTAAGCACACAGCAGAGGGCAAGCAGCTTCTGAGATGAAAGGAGAAGACAGAAGAAAGAGGCATGGATGGTAAATAGGCAGCCCTCTCCCCTCCCATCTCCGTGGCTGATGTCAGGAACTGACTATGGCCTTTGGCCCCTGGGTCCTGTCAGAGCCTCACAGTCCTTCAGCAGACTCTGGACAGCCACCACCCAGACCCTGGGCTGGCAAGTCCATCTGCCCTAAGATAGAACCCCTTGCCATTCCTGCTGAAGCCTCTGTGCTGTAGTCTAAAGAAGATTGCTGATAGGACACCCCTCAGAAGGCAGCTTCCTGAGTCAGTTTTGGTTAGTTCGTTCTGCAGAGAGGCCTGCCCTGATCCGTGAAGCTGCATCCAGCTTTCCAGAGCTGAGGTGGCCAAGCAGGTTGTGCTGAGAGATTTTGCTTCCCTGCTCCATGGGCAGGATTGCAGCAGTCATGCATGCGATGTGACCTCATTGTTCCTGCCTCTACTTCTGCTTGAGTGAGCCCCAAGCCTGAGATCTAGAACACGAGTGTTTGCCAGGTCAGCAATTACTATAGAGCTGCCTGGGTCCTTGGAAATTACCTGGTCTGGGGATTTTAAAGCCCAGGATGTTGCTACAGAGCAGCTGTCCAACATGGAAGCAGACCCAGGGGAACTGTGGCAGACTGAAGGCAGGCTGCCATCCCCCAGGGCAGGACCAGTGTTGCCAGATCTTAGGCTTCCACAAACACTAGAAATCTGGATTTTTAAAGTCTGAAATCCTCTGATTTTTAAATACTGACAACTCATTTTAAAAGCTTTTTTAAAAAACAACATAGATGAACAGAACATATCTTATGGAAGAGGAAACCATGATTGAGTCTGTTTTTAACAGAGGAGGGTGATAATATGGACTCTAGAAGCTCAGATTTTTGGCTGTGCAGTCGGGCGTTCTTTCCACGGGCTCCCAAAGGTGTGTGTTTCTCACAACGTATGTCTTCAAAAGCACTTACTTCTGGGTGGGTATTTGGCAAGCGGGGCATTTTATGCTCACTCGGAAATGTCAGCAGCCTCACCAAGAGGAAACAGATGCCCACAGCGCTGCTCTTCAGCCTAACAGGTTGTGGGCCACTTAGGCTGCTGCAGCCTTTTCATTTCTACAGAAAGCCAGGCCCACACGCTAATTGAACATGTTTCATCAAAATGATCTTATTTTAAAACTTTAATGTGCCTCTGTCCCCAGAGATGAACTGCCTGGAAAAGTGCATTTTAAATCTTGTGAGTGCAGGCAATCAAAACCATTCTACCCCAGACTTCACCTCTGTCCAGCTCATTTCTGATGGCCTGCATTCCTCCAGGTATACCCAGGAACTTGCTCTCACTTCAGTTATAAGTGCATAGCTGTGTGTGATGTTACAGAACGCTCCAGAATGATGTTCATACTTCTGATGGGTTGAGTGCTGTTTCAAAAGCAACTTCTACCTAGGAATTTGCTTTAAGTGTGTCGTCAAACACTGAGAAATATGTGATTTGTTTTTCTTCTTTTCTCTTAGGAAGCTGACAGCTGGGAAATTATAGAAGGACTGAAAATAGGCCAAACCAATGTCCAGAGACCAGACAAACATGAAGGTTTTATGCTAAAGAAGAGAAAATGGCCTTTAAAAGGCTGGCACAAGGTAACATTTTAATCACATTCATCTTCATTTCATCTTCATATCATCTTCATAATTAGAGAGGCTCTTACTTGGTGTCATTAAGTGGTTATACAGCTTTATTTACTTCCCTGGTGGCTCAGATGGTAAAGCATCTGCCTACAATGCAGGAGACCTGGGTTCGATCCCTGGGTCGGGAAGATTCCCTGGAGAAGGAAATGGCAACCCATTCCAGTACCCTTGCCTAGAAAATCCCATGGACGGAGGAGCCTGGTGTCCATAGGGTAGCAAAGAGTCGGACACAACTGAGTGACTTCACTTCACAGCCTTATTTTAACCATAAAGCTGCAACCTATCGTATCTATTTAAGTCAGAGTTCTGTAATGTCTGTAAGCAGAGAAAAAATATTTTACATGATATTTAAAATCCAGTTTAGACGTACTGTTGTGTACTTTGCTTTTTAAACTTAAATTAGGATAAATATGTTCTTATTAAATATTCCTATAATTCTAAGCTGCTTCAAATTCATGCATGTATTTCATCAGATGGATTTATGCTATATATCCCACCACTACTGAGCCAATTTCTATTTTCATGTGTGTACATGTGTCTGATTTTTTACTGTATGATGTTGTGATGAAGATTCTTATACATTAATTTCCATTTAAGTTCTTGGAGTAAATTCCTAGAATTATTGTTTGCCAGTGCAAACTAAAGATGGAAAATCACTTGTCTTGGAAGTTTGTCTACTGCCCTTTAATATATATGGTGTATTCCTCTCTCCCCAACTCCACATAATTTTTCCATCTTCCAGTTTTAATTATGAAGAAAGTATTTTGCACTGTATTGTTGGCAATGACCTCAGTAGCAAGAATTCTGGACACTTAGGAGAAGCAAGCTATACTCTGTTTTCAAGACAAGCCTTTGGATAGACCACCAGGATCTATCTAGAATCACTGGAAGAACAGGTTCATTACTTGCCACATGTGCTGATGGATTTCATCTCAAGGCAGATGGATTTGGGGGTGCAAATGGAGTGGTGGTTGCTGCCCATTGGCTCAAAAATGGAGGTTATGGATTATAACGTCCTTAAGGAAATGTATTTTTTGCAAATTAAGGAAAGGACTTAAAAATTAACAGATGGGAAATGTTGCCTCAACTCCCCATCTCTGAGGTTGGGATAAAAGCAAATCAAAGAGTCTTCTTCTTTCTCACTTGTCAGAAACCTTGGCAGTCTCCTCGAACCCATAATATTATACCGGTACCAGGAATCTCTCTCCACCCTTGATCTCTCTTGGATTTTGGCCAACTGGCCTTACACCTTCCTGGAAGTACCTTTGCCTTTCATTCTGACCTTCCCCCTTTGCAGTTCCTCAAATCAATGGCCTTGCTTATCTCCTCCCCATGACCATCCTATAGTTTATCTCTGCTAGAATTCTTTGATAGATAGAAATGGAAAAATAGAAGAAAGGGGTCAAAGAAACACATTTATCTGAATTGCTGACTTTAATTTAGCACTCTCAGTGCATGTTTCAGCAAAATTGGCTGTGGTTCAGCAGCAGCTGTCTCTGGATCTTCCCTTAGAAAATTTTACTACATGAGCAGAAGTACGTCCTCCCTTGCGTCTCCTTTGCTCCTGGTCTGTGATCCTGTATTTATTCAAGCATCAGTCCATTTGATTGCCCAAGTCATAGGCCATCAAAAAATCAAGTAGTTTTCAGCTGTAGAGATCCTTTCTTGCGGTGCTTACTTGTTGCCCCCTAGATCTGTAACAAAGGGGTTACACTGGCCTTCTGTGAGTTGTGTATAGGGTGTCTGCAGGCCCGACTGCCTGTCACCTCAGCAGCCTAGAGTTCCTAAGTCACATAAAAACTTCCCAGCCGAGTAGTTTACCAGCCACAGTAATTTACCTGCATCTGTGGAGACTAGCGGCCCCTGGACCCGTTGTGTGACTGGGTCATGGGAACTGTTTGTTCTCCTGTCAATTGTCCATGGAAAGGAAATCAACCACAAAGAGTTCCTGAGGTTTGTGGATCAAAAATAGCTAGATTCATTTGGACTGGACCAGGAGTATCTTGGAAGAGACAGAAACCACTCCACGTATATATATTTATTCCCCCTTAAGAGAGTTTAGAAATAATTTTTAATCTGCTTTACTAATAGTGAAATGGAAGTACTTTTCTAAGTGGAGATGCAAGCATATTGATAAGGCTACTTTTTAAACTTTCCAGATAATTCATTATTCATAGCTCCAGTCCACTGGCTTCTATTTACAGACCTGGGTATTTTCAGAATTATCGGTGGTAGCTAGGGAAAGTCAAGAATTGACCTCCAAGGTGGAAAAGTAAACAGTTAGTCAAGTTCCTCACGGAATCACTGTGACCTAACTGTTTATTCTCATTTCTTACTTTGAAAAACACCCAAGTGTAGTTTATTCAGAAAGTCCTAGCTATAGGCTCTGATGTCACCCCCATTAAGAAAAACCGTGGTGATGGGGGAGATCCCTGTGGTCCACTGGTTAGAATTCAGCACTTTCAGTGCTGTGGCCCAGGTTCAGTCCCTGGTCAGGGAACTGAGACCCACAAGCTGTGCGGTACAGCCAAAAAGAAAAGACAAGAAAAACTGGGGTGAAAGAGTTCATCCCCATTGGATTATGTGTAAAAGAACCCTACGAGCTCAGATTTCCTTACCATTTCATGTGACTGGCTGTGGCCAGGTGCACTAAATTCAAATACATGGAAATGGTCAAACGTATTGATTACTAAGTACCAAGCAATATTAGACCCACACTTGTGAATGTTTTATGTAATTAAAAATACTGATAGTAACTGGGGACTGTTTGGTTGTTGCAGCGTTTTTTTGTCCTGGATAATGGAATGTTAAAGTATTCAAAGGCACCACTTGATGTAAGTAGACAAAAAGATTGGTTTCGAATTCTGCTTGAAGTGAGTCAGCACCGCAGTGTACAAGTATTGTGCCATAGTTTTCTATGTGTTTCTGTGCCTGTAAGACTTAACAACCTACCAAACTTCCATGTTGCATGGAAGGTGTGTTTTATGCTTATGTTCAAACTAGCATAAAATCTCAAACTGCCGCATGAAAATTTAACTGTTGTAATGTATGCTGTTAAAAACAGAAGCTTAAACCTAGAAGTCACCAACTAACAAAAATCACCCTTTCTGTCTTAGAAAACTCAAGTAGACTTTTTTCCCTGCATTTCTCAATAAACTATGCTTTATGTGCTTTTTCTGAGATTTAGCATGTGTTCTTACTGATGTTTTTTTAAGACTTATCTATGGACTTCATTTCTGTTTCATACATTCCTTTATCTTGAGCATCCCAGCTCTAAAATTATTCCAAATTACTTTTCTTTAATACCAAAAGTTATTGTTTGCATGCAAAACTGGAAAACGCTTTCCTTCTTATCATTGTGTGTGGGAGAAATAACAGAGGGCTTAGATTTCAGTTCTGACCCTAGCTCCTTCATGAGTCAGCTGTGTGTCCTTGATCAGATGAGGGCAACCAGAAGATGAGCTGACTGCTCTGTGCACTCAGTCCCAACTGCCCATTTCTACCCTGCGGCTGTCTGCTAGCTGATTACTTGGGTATGTTTGGGGTTGTAGGTCAAAGATGGACCATAGTTATTTTAGGAATCAGAAAAAGTATCTTAGGATATAAACTGTGTAATCTAGAATTACAAAGAATTGACATTATAGTTACACCAAAACAAGAATGAGATGAATAGTCTTACTTATTGAAATTGGCATGAAGTCACTGCAACTTCAGCTGTCCTCAGATTGAGGACCTTAACTTCAGAACCTTATCCATTTCCTCTCTGTTCAGGAGGTGTGATCTTCCATCTCCTGGAGGTAAATGAGAGTTTACATTAAGCTCACTTCAGTACAGAAACACATCAGATCACATACACTTCCTGCCTTTTAACCAGTCTTTTGATTTCAGATCCAAAAAGGGAAGGTCCATGGAAGCATCGATGTGGGACTCTCTGTCATGTCAATTAAAAAGAAAGCTCGGAGAATAGACCTTGACACAGAAGAACACATCTATCATTTGAAGGTAAAGATGCCTTTCGAGGTTTCTATGCCAATATCTGGGGAAATCATTTGCCTAGACTAGTGGATAGACAGGAGATTGGCTTCACCATTACCTGTTCCTCTTTTTCATTTGTTGTAGGTGAAATCCCAGGACTGGTTTGATGCATGGGTCTCCAAACTGCGCCATCATCGATTGTATCGGCAGAATGAAATTGTGAGATCACCACGAGATGCTAGTTTTCACATATTTCCTTCAACCTCCACAGCTGAATCCTCACCAGCTGCTAATGTTTCAGTTGTGGATGGAAAGGTATGACTTCGTTATGTAAAAGTCAGCCCAGAAATTGCTTGGAAGATTATGCAGACATATTTACGGAGTCTCATTTGACAAACCAGGAGGAGAAGGTTGGCTTTGTAAACTAACTCTCAGAAGACAACTTTGATGCCATTTAGCATCAAAGTTAATTACAAGTATAGAATAGATTAGATGGAAATGTGGATCACCAAGAGAATTAACAGTTACTTTTCCTATGAATGGACTACATCTTAATTTTACATGGCTTTATAAGCATATTAGAGAGTAGAGTGAACATTTGGTTAATCAACACCTAGAAATCAATGTCTTCCTGGGTGGTAATAAGAAGACCACAGTGTTTTCAGAATGAAACTTGCTTTTTTGCCTTGAGCTGTAATATATACATGACCACGAAAGAGACCAGTGAATTTTCCCATGATAAGGCAAGTGGGCTAGAGATTGCGACAGTAATATAAGTAGTGGCCTATTTGAGACTAGGCACTGTGTTAAGCATTGGACATTCATTCATCTCTAGTCTTTAATATAGCCAAAGCTCAGAGACAGTTAAGAATTTTTCCAGAAGATATTATCAGCTGAGTCTTCATCTCAGCTCCATCTGACTCTTCATCTTTGTTTCCAAAATCAGTGTCTTTTCCATTGTACCAGATTAAGGGAGGCTGAAGCTATTCTTTGGGCTGTTTTTTTCTGTGTTGAAACACTAGAGGTGTTGCCTGTTAAAAAAGCAAGGTTAAGTCAATGGAACAGGGAGAGAGCTGTTTTTGCCTTTGCTGCAATAATTAGGTTTTCTGAACCATAGCCACATTGCACTACCCAGGATTCTTCCAGTTTCTTACTTGGCACCTGATATTGAGAATAGAGACATCTGTGAACAACTGGCTGCCACAGGGAACTGAGTTTAAGTGCGTTTCAGTGAAGGTTCTGCTTTTCTCTGTTTTCCTACATAGGGATGTATGGACTAACATATATCCAAGTTTCCTTACAAAGCATTGAAAAACCTCATGGGGTAACTGGAAGACTCATCAAATCAGATTAAATTAAATACAGCTGTACTTAGCTATTGCTGTTTTGATGGAAATTACTTAAGTAATTTTTGTTAAATCCTGTTAATCATATTTGGTTGACCCAACAATTCATTCAGGTTTTTCCATAACATCCTACAGAAACACCCAAAAGAACTTTTTGACTAACCCAGTATTTCACAAGGCTCTCAGACATATTTCATTCTGGAAAATCTCTCTCCTAGAAACAGGGTGTTGGATTAACCCTAATACTAACTACTTCTGAAATATAAGGATATGAATCAATTGTTGTTTAGTCACTAAGTCATGTCCAACTCTTTTGTGACCCCATGGACTATGTAGCCTGCCAGGCTCCTCTGTTTGTGGGATTTTTCAGGCAAGAATACTGGAGTGGGTTGCCATTTCCTTCTCCAGAGGACTAATGAATCAGTAAATCGGGGTTATTAGGGAACAGGGCACTTACTGAGTAACACACACAAGATGTTCAAGATAGTCCCCAAGATTCTCTGGGCTTCCTGTGTTCTCATCACAAAGTGGAATGAATCCCAGAGTTAGTCCAAGTTAAACAAGAAATGTATTCTAGATGGATATTAAATATATATACATATTTAATCATTTGGTTCTTCCAGATTCTGCCTGTGTCTTTGGCACAGAGTGTTGACAAAAGATGCATTATTTTCATCTCTTGTGTTATGTATTAAATAACTTGGGTGACATCTGAGACTGGAGAACTGAAACCAAATCCTCCCCATTGTTTGCCTTGGAATAAGAAAGGGCTTCAGCTCTGGTTTTCATAGATGTATTGCTCTCATTACAAACGACATACCTCTAAGATCTAACTCAGTGAAAGATTTCCATTGCATTTATCAAAATGCAATAAAGAGTGAAAAGAGCTTTTTATCACTTTGCTTGCTTTCTAGGCATCAAATGATGAGGTTCCAGAATGTTAATTGCTCTGTGGCCCTGTGCGGGTGATGAATAAATCTGGATTTGCTAAGCATGTGCATCCTTCACTTCATAATGATTTACAAGAGACACAATCAGTTGTAATTGAATATTAAAGTCAAGTATGGAGTTTTAAAATTTTTTGAGGTTTAGGGGAATAAGTTTCTGCTTTTTTCTTGGAGTGTTTCTCACACTCACTTTAATATCTACATACTTCATACAACTTTATTTCACATAGAATCTCTTTAATAGAAAGTCTGTCAGCTATAGATAATAATAACTTGCCAAGGCTGCCTCTTTTTTTTACCATGCTGTGTGGCTTATAGAATCTTACTTTGCTGGCCAGGGATAGAACCCAGGCTCCCGTCAGTGAAAGCGCCGAGTCCCCGCCACTGGAGTGCCAGGGAATTCCCAAGACTGCCATTTTATATGTTACAGTTTTTAGTATGCAATGTCATGCTGAATATGCAGTTTTCAATATTTTGATGGAAAGGATGCTTGCTGGTGCATAATGTATTTAAGAATCACAAGTGGCTGATAACACCATGAGTTAGTCATAAGGGTACAGAGAGCTTTCAAAAAGTAAAGGCCTTCAGTCGTGAGTTGAGGGCTACAAGAACAACACTATCAACCATAACTTAGTGGGTAATTAAAAACCATTGAAAATTTGAGTTGGCAGGTCCTTGCAAGTATAACATTCTTAAGCACTGTCCGCTTCATTGTACGGTGGAGACGGCAGCTTAACGAGTGTTG
The DNA here is from genome assembly GCF_000754665.1 of Bison bison bison. Taxonomy (NCBI): domain Eukaryota; kingdom Metazoa; phylum Chordata; class Mammalia; order Artiodactyla; family Bovidae; genus Bison; species Bison bison. Next base: position 2,535,986 of record NW_011495022.1, on the reverse strand, counting down.
TTATCACCTATGAATTTTGACTCCCCTGAGCTTGTACCACATTTAGCCAAGAGGCTTCTTACATATTTTGAGCTTGTCCTTTTCCCCCCTTGTTTAATGTCGCCTTGAGGACGCTAGTGTTCTTTTTAGTCACTTACATGTACTATTCCTGCCTAACCCTACACATTTTGCTGTTCGCTGTAGGTGCAGCCAAACAGCTTTCCATGGCAGTCCCCTCTGCCCTGTAGCAGCAGCCTCCCTGCAACCTGCACGACCGGCCAGAGCAAGGTGGCAGCCTGGCTACAGGACTCGGAAGAGATGGACAGGTGTGCAGAAGGTCAGTTCATGCCTGGTGTGGGCTCTCAGGGTGAGCCAACAAGACGGACACAAAAGGGGCAAATTGCGTGGGTCCCTCACCTTTCAGGTTTCTCTCCTGTCCATTCTCCTGCACCCTCAGAACTACTGAATCTGGTTTCGCCCTTACGCTGACTCCACCCACTGCAGCCCTCTCAGCTCTTTTCCTTAGCAGTTTCCTCTGGCTTCCTTAGCCTCCCACACCCTGCACCTGGGGGCAATCACCCAGCTGAGTGCTGCCTTGGGAGCACCCCCCGCCCTCTCTCCTGACAGTCCACTAGGTCACTTACACGGCTGCTTCTCTGGTGCTCTATCTGGCCTGCAGAACAGTGTGTGTTCCCCAACTACCGGCAATAAATAGCCATGTTATACCACATCTTATAGCCACCATTACCTGGTGGTGGTGTCCCACTCTGGATCAGTTACTGAATGCTCTGAACTAGTACACAATTCCTTCATTATACCATCTCTCAGCCTCTTGACCTGCAGAAGCTTTTTCCTTCCATGTCATGAACTTGAGCATGTTGGTTCAAACTGGATCCGCAGACCATTTCCAGTCTGTGAGACGGCTTTCATTTGACATTCAAAAACGAAAAGAAAAAAGAATAACAGGTATTTAATAAATCTAAATTGATTTAATTTTTAAATTATTTTTAGGCGATATTCAGCCTAACTCTTTTTTTAATATTAAATTTTTTCCTTTATAAAGTTATGGTGAAATGTTACATTATTTTATGACCTCACTTAGAAAAATTGAAATTTGGTGATCTGTGTTCATGCCCTGACCAAAACAAATTTTTTTTTGCTCTACACATGCGTGAAGTCAAAGTCTGCGGCATTTTTATTAGTTCTCTCCACATCCCAAGCTCAATATTTATGTGAAAAATATGACTTTGACTTTGCCTTTATGAACTTCAGGTTGGGGAAGAAGCTGAACTCACTGTCCTACATACTGAAGACTCGCTCGCCTCTTTGGCTGTGCCAGACAGTCAGCCTCTCCTCTACTTTTTGCCTCCTTGTACATGCTTGTGGCATTCAACCTGGCCACCAGCGTTGTTGAAAAGATGGAGACTGTCCACCAGGACAAAAGTGCATTCATGTGGCCAAAATAGATATTGGCCTTGATGCCAAGAAGCCCGTGACTGGTGGGGGATGTCTCTGTCTCTCTGCGTGCTTCTAAATACTCTGTGGCCCATCCCTGTGCCCTTTTGCCAGCCTTGGGGGTGACCCTCCTTTCTCCCCATCCTGACCTCTCC
>NW_011495022.1:2457706-2534297 GCF_000754665.1 Bison bison bison | reverse complement strand
CGAAAAGAAAAAAGAATAACAGGTATTTAATAAATCTAAATTGATTTAATTTTTAAATTATTTTTAGGCAATATTCAGCCTAACTCTTTTTTTAATATTAAATTTTTTCCTTTATAAAGTTATGGTGAAATGTTACATTATTTTATGACCTCACTTAGAAAAATTGAAATTTGGTGATCTGTGTTCATGCCCTGACCAAAACAAATTTTTTTTTGCTCTACACATGCGTGAAGTCAAAGTCTGCGGCATTTTTATTAGTTCTCTCCACATCCCAAGCTCAATATTTATGTGAAAAATATGACTTTGAGGGGGATGTTATATTCATTAAGTGTGTCAAATTAACATTCCATTGAAATGGTTTTATTTGATTGTATACACAAAACACACAAATATTACTTACCTTTATGAACTTCAGGTTGGGGAAGAAGCTGAACTCACTGTCCTACATACTGAAGACTCGCTCGCCTCTTTGGCTGTGCCAGACAGTCAGCCTCTCCTCTACTTTTTGCCTCCTTGTACATGCTTGTGGCATTCAACCTGGCCACCAGCGTTGTTGAAAAGATGGAGACTGTCCACCAGGACAAAAGTGCATTCATGTGGCCAAAATAGATATTGGCCTTGATGCCAAGAAGCCCGTGACTGGTGGGGGATGTCTCTGTCTCTCTGCGTGCTTCTAAATACTCTGTGGCCCATCCCTGTGCCCTTTTGCCAGCCTTGGGGGTGACCCTCCTTTCTCCCCATCCTGACCTCTCCACCTGTGTCCTTGTCCTGCCATTGTCTTCTTCAGGATTTAGTGGAGGAATGATCTCTTCTCTTGGGAACAACCTAAGTCTTTCCCACTTCCCTTCTTCCTGCTTGTAGACTCCAGCTTCTCTCCCCTAAGTTGACTTGGCCCTTATGACTCTATGACAAAAGTGTTCTTGGCAACAAGAGGCCATCTGATTTCTGCTGTGTTCTCAAGCCTCGTCCTCTGACCCGCCCTGCAAGACCTTGTCTAATGGGCCTCCGCTTTTAGGTCCTGTGAAGTTTTCCCTTTTTTTCCAGTTGTTCCTCCTCTGTTTCACTGGGATTCTACTCTGGTCAGCCTTGGTTGTAGGGATGGTCAAGATTGAGTATTCTGCTTTTAGCTTCAGTAATAATAAGCACAGTTTATTGAGTGCTCATGTGGGTCGGGCACGGAGTTAAGTACTTTACATATGTGGTCTTTTATACGTTTTCACAATAGTACCAAGCAGGAATTATGAGCCATATTTTTCTAAATAGGAAAACCACAGCTCAGAGAGGTCGAGTAACTTGTCCATGTTACACAGCAAGTACTTGGCAGAGTGCAGGGCTAACCCAGATCAGCTTGATTCCAGTGACTATGCTCAGCGCTTCCGAAACAACAGGCACGCTTCCAGCCGCAGTCTCTATTATTATGACGATAGTGATGATAAGATGGTAGTGGTCGTGGTGGCAGTTGATAGGATGGGTCACGTTTTGTGCAGCAGATGCTGTTCTAGGGGTTTTATTTGCATTGACTCATTTAATCCTCTCAGTGCTGCTTTACAGGTGAGAAAACATAGGCTCAGAGAAGTCAGGTCACTTTAACCAAGTTGACACAGCTAGTGACGGTGGAGCTGGGATTCAGACTCACGGTCTGACTCCGGAGCGTATGCTCTTCATCACTGTACCGTATTTCCCTCAAAAAGGTCGAACACTGTCTGTATCTCAGACCTCTGTACGCAGCGTGTGCTGCATTCCCAGCCACTTCCTGCACTGTTGACACTTTTATTAATGCACTTGGTCACACTCTCTTCTCAGCCTGTCAAAAACCAATTCTGTCTCCTCTGTGGAAACCGCCCCAGTTCCTGGATTCCCCTGTGTTTGTCGGTGCTGCCGTCATAACCACTCCTGAAACCTCTGTCATCTCTGCCCCTCCCAGCCTGTTCATCCCGCGGAGGCTGAGGTCGTTATTCCTTTGAAACCCACCCCGCCCCCACCTCTCCTCCTCATCTGCCTTCCTCTGGAATTCCATTTCTGCCAAGCTAACTCATGCTCTGTCTTTGCTCACTGGCCTCTGACTGGTACCGCACCTCACTCTCTTGCTCTGTGACTCCGTGGCTCTCAGAGGCTCCTGGGGACCTGCTGCTCTTGGATGTGTTCACAGATGGTGCCAGCACTTAGCGGGCATCATTCCATTGCCCTTGGCTATGAGATATATGTATTACTGCTGCCCCCACTTTGCAGATGAGGAAAGTGAAATGCGTGGAGGTTAAGGAATCTTCCCAGTTATGCACTGCCCTGATGGAGAGGCTGGGGCTCCAGCCAGCCCACAGACTCCAGCCAACCCACATTTACTGGTCCCAAAGACAAATCTTTGTTCACTACATAAAATATAGAGTCCCTCAAGACCTCTATTTCTTAAAATAACTTTTTGCAAAAATGTCTTCAAGTGGTTTTCTGTGGACTCGGGCTGTAGTCCAAACTACTTAGCCCAGCATTTCACATCCAATTTTAAGCTTTCTTGCCCTGCCTACCCTTTCAACCTTGCCTTCCAGAGGCCAAATTGAACTTGCTATCTCCAGAGTGTCCTTGCACGTTCCTGCCTCCATGCCTTTGCACAGGCTGTTCTTCTCAACCTGCTGTGACTGCTCTGCCCTTCTCCATCTTCCTGTTTTTCTGAATCCTCTATCAGTCCTCCAGACCCACAAAAGTTTCCACTGTGTTATCTACTCTGACAACCTCAAACCACAGTAACTATCCCTTTCTTGAACTACCACAGCACTTTGTTTTTGGTCTATTCTGATCATTTTAGAGAGTCCCATCATTGAGGTTGGTTGCAGTTCAGAAGTTCATCATGTAACATCTTCTTGAACCCATAACATTTATAGTTCCAGTACTTAAAGAGGTTAGCTATTCATGGGTCTGGATGTCTGTCAATCCATATCTCAAGTATGTAAGGGGGTTTCTTAGCTCTTGGAGAGCATTTTTTCTCACAGATGTAAAATGTTAAATTAGTATTTTATATGCCTTCCTTGTGTACCAGTATATCCATCACTAAAATGGGTACATAATAGTTTAAGGTACAGATTATTTATTGTATATATTTTCTTTAAACCAGAATGTAAATTCCATAAATCTTACTTTATTGCTATATTCCCTATGCTTAGCCCTGCGCTGGTTGCCTAGTGTCTTCCTAACCAGCGGTACCCAAATGAAATAGTAAATGGATAACTTTGGATGTGCTCTGAGTGTGTAGTCATCAGTTGTGTCCGACTGTTTGCCACCCTTTGGATTGTGGTCCACAAGGCTCCTCTTTGTGTGGGATTTTCCAGCAAGAATACTGGAGTGAGCTGCCATTTCCTTCTTAGGGGATCTTCCTGACCCAGGAATCAAACCCGTTTCTCCTGCATTGCAGGCAGATTCTTTACCTACTGAGCCATCGGGAAACCTTAATTAATTTAGTTATTGCACAATTGGATAACATATTTCTTTTATTTTTCAGCAAGGCAATTCAGTTATACATATACATATATTCACTCTTTCAGATTTTTTTCCCATATAGGTTATTACAGAATATTGGATAGAGTTCTTTTTAGGACAAAGTAGGGATGATGAGAAAATAAGTAAACCGGTATATACTTAAATTTTCAATTTTTTACTATTATAAACTATCTCAACAGTCCTTTATTGGCATAATTTTGCCTTTTTCCCAGATTCTAAAAATAGATTTAATCTTGATTTAATGAAATTCCAGAGATTTTTTAAAAAGGTATTTTTATTGTCTTGGGTAAATTTTTATAATCCTTATGTACAATCAGACACCTAGGCAAGGAGTAAAATTCTGCCAGGGATTTCATTTCTTCCATATTTTTTTTAAATTTTATTTTATTTTTAAACTTTACAAATTGTATTAGTTTTGCCAAATATCAAAATGAATCCACCACAGGTATACATGTGTTCCCCATCCTGATAGAAGTGTCAAGAAATGGTGAGGCTTGTTCCAAGTTAAGGCTCTAGAAGAATGATTAGACATAGTGCAATTAATATTCCATAAAGACAGTTTCTGGTTTTCATAGAATTTTCTCAGTTGCTACTTTCATTAAGAAGGTAAGAGAGTAAATATTAACTGTTACAACTCAACAGGTAAGACAACTACAGCTGAGAAATTAAAATAAATCAATTTTTCCCAACCCTTAGTTTTTAATCCTTTTGCCTTCAATCAAATCCATTCTCTTTCCATTCTGTTAGAAAGGATTTTAAGCCCCATTTTTAGATCTCTATACTACCTACATACACCATTTGTATAGAATAATCACAGTTATTAAAGAAGAATGAATGTAAAATTTAGCACATAGAATGCTTAATGGATAGGTAGTGTTAGGCTATGTCCCTGTCAGCATGCTCATGGATGCAGTTTTAAGGCAAGTTAAAATGAGGTCTCTTTTCACCATCTTCTTTCTCCTCTTCCCTCCAACCCCTTCCTTCTTTCTTTGTACTGCTTTTCTCTCTCATCCCTTCCCTTTATCTTTTGCATTTCCTACCCATCCAAGCCACTTGTTTTATTTTCTTCGTGGGGGAAATGGGAGGAGTATAATGGTGCTGCCTTCCCTGAAATGAGGAGGGAGTGATGGAAGGGTCCTGGCCTCCTCGGTACTCTCTTCTGCCGCCTCTGTTAGGTTATTTCCTCTCCTGAGGAATTTAAAGGCCACTGATGGCCAAGAGTTCCCTGGGAGAGCCACAGCAGCACTTGAACAGCTCACCCAGACTCCAGCCTAGGGCAGATGCTGCTGAGAGGTGGCGCCTGGGTGGGGCCTGGCCCCTAGTGTATTGCTGCTGCCCTGCTCTCTGTAGGGTGTGCAGGGGTTCTGAGTCCTACACACGAAGACCTTCACAGCAGGTAGACACGTTCCTAACAGCAAAACTGAACCACCACTTAAGTTCCCTGGAGTGTGCTTCTGATGTGACAAAGGCCATCTCAGCAGAATCTCCCAATTTCACTGAGATTTTTAATAGCTTTCTACACTAATTGTTCATCTGTAAGAGTGGGTTTTGAACTCATCCAATAAATTATCAGTGGTTTTATGGTTCTAAACCAGAGAAGGGTCTGTTTTCTTTCATTTGCCAGTATCATCGTCCTTAAACATAAATCTACCTGATCGTATTTGCCATAATTTGGATAGACTGCCTGTTATTATCATCACCACCACTTCCTGCCCAGTTGTAACATATTTTTATTTCTGATCTGTTTTAGACCTTGCACACTGCCAGTCGAACCTTGTGGAACTTAGCAAACTCCTGCAAAATTTGGAAATACTTCAGAGAACTCAGTCAGCACCTAACTTTACTGACATGCAGGTAAACATATTATAGCTGCTGGTCAAAGGAACTTAAAATATTCACTCAGAATTTTTACTGAATTGTTATATGAATATATAAGGCAATATTTAAAGGGACATAACTGTAATACAGATTAGCTTATATTCTGGAGCTATTCTTAATAACTTTTTGAATCTTGGTGTCATTGTGTTAAGATGTCTTTTTTAAAATGTTGTACATTTGAATACAGACTAACTAGAAGTGAATATCTGAATCATTCTTCCACATTTATGTTGCATTAGAAATGATAATTATGAAGGTATAATTTGGGTACTGTAAGTACCCAATTATAGCAGAAAAACACCAAAGATCTCTAATCCTATTTTCATTTTGTATAGCAGAAAAAGATGTTTTGTTTTTGTCTCTGCTTTTAATACCCTTTATGCATCAGATGCACCTTCATCTCCTGGCTGGTTTGCTTTAGGTATCTAACAATGATTCTTTACTAACTTGCTGTGCTCTCTTTGTCTATACCTGTATTATCTGTGTTAACTTAATAATGCTTTGTTGCTTTTAACTATTTATGCAATGTAGGCTAACTGTGTAGATATTTCAAAGAAAGACAAGCGGGTCACAAGACGATGGAGAACAAAAAGTGTCAGCAAAGATACAAAAATACAACTGCAGGTACAGACCTTACTTTTCCTTCATTCATATTTATAGATATTTTTAAAAATATTAGTATTTACATATCAGTTCTTAGAACTTTAAAAGTTTAAGCAACTGTTAACTGCTTTAAAGCTAGTGCTTCTCAAACTGAGTTATGTTATCTAAAATAGTGAGAAATCTATTCTTATTTTGACATAAGTAAAAAGAATTTAAAAGAAAGCTTAAAATTATGTAATACGGCTTTCAAGTGGCATTTTCATTCTCAATTATGGCCTTTGAACCATTAAAACATATTTTAACAAAAAGTCACCTTAAAAATCTAGACTACAAATCAAATGGGTTGTAATGAACATTTATATATACTAAGTCTTAAAGGAGCCTTGTATGTGTTAGTGTTGTCCAATGTTATATCTATCAATACATGACCTTTGTCCAATGTTTTATCTATCAATACATGAGATGAAGACTGCAATAGGTTAGAAATGAACAAACTTGGGTTCTAGTCTAATCGCTGTGACTTCCTGGCAGTATAATCTCATTTATTTCTGTTAAATTGTCTGAGCTTCCATGAACTTCTGGGTAAAGTGATAGAGTTGCATTAATCGTCTCTGAATTACCTTTCAACTCTAAAATTCTGTGATTCTACAAAAACAGATATTATTGGCCATCAACAGTCACTTTTAAAATTTGAACTAACGTCTTCATGGTTCATAATAAATTTCCTTGAAATTCATTTAAAATAAGTTATATGAGTAGTTGAAAAATTTTAAAGTAAGATCCTCTTATGTCATTGCATTGCAATGATATAAAATATGGTAAAAGCCTACAACGTCTCATGTCAAAATTCATGTTACTTTGAAATCTTTAAGCTTGAAATTTTACCACTCCAGTCCTAACTATATATTAATATTATAAAGGATTCTTGCCCTGCACAATCAGAATTAGACTTCTTATCTTGCTTTTCTTTTTATTATGCTGTAAATCAATCTGTAACACAAAGAAGGACTGCTTTTTAGAATATTTCAGTGTCTTTTAAATAAGAACAATAATTCTTCCTTAATTCTGATTTTACTGATAACATTCTTTTAATTCTAAATGTGTAAATAACCAATTCTTTGTTACTTTGCTTACTAATCTGATTAATTTGAAAATAGATTTTTGCAAGCAATAAAGATTTTTTTTTTTTAGTTAGAATGTCCACATTGTGTGAACACAATTTTTTGTGGTCTTTTGTTCAGTATGTTTTTCTGTTTTTTCCCTTCTATTCAGAAAATTAATACTGTAGAGACAAATGTGCCAAATGATTTCACAAGGAAATTGCCTAAAATTGCTTTCCAGAGTACCATATTTTTGAGCAAGTGATTGTCTAGTTTTGTGTGTGTGTTTTTAAAACATAGTATCTATGGTTATCATAGGCAGGGAAAGAGAACCTTAATTGTAAATAGAAAAACTGGAGAAGGCCAGCATCATAGGAACATGCAGAGTTGTGGGTAGATACCATTTCAATCTGTGTTTTATAAGATAGCCCATTGAACATTTGCCATTCACAAGTACGGTCTGGAGTAGGTTGGTTCTCAGTGAGTGAGCACAGTATCACTGGCTGTCTTCTTACAGTTTCGAGGACCACCACAGTCACTGAGTCTTTTTTCCTGAAGGAAACAGAATGCCACTCTGAATAACCCTCCCATTCACAGGCTGTGCTTTTCACTGTGTGGAGAGTTTGATGAAGGTTTTTCTTTTTTTTTAATCATCAAAAGCAGTTGTTCAAAAAGCAGGACAATATTCTTCTTTCATGTTTATATCACATTTTGGGGTTGATTGTTTGTTCTTAAAGTTTCATTTATGTTCTGTTGCCTTGTTTCTATTTTGCCAGAGAGTGGCAAAATGGCCCTTGTGATTCTAGTTCAGTCATTTGGGGGAGAATTGAAATCATTTCATCCCCATACTCAAAGAAAGTGTTAAACTTTCAAAAGTAGGAAATTTAGTTCCAGCTCCAGTGGAAATAAATAGACGAAGGGGTGGTGGTAAGCTGTTAATTGTTCCCAGAAAAACCTCACTTGCAATTGAATTGGTAAAACAAAGGATCGTAGGGTGAATGCTACAGAATTTAGTACAACTCCTAGACTTTTTCTGCTCACTCAAACCAGCGACCTTCCAAGACCCCTTAGAATGCTCATTCTCTATCACTGCGAAGTTACCAGAAGTTTCTTCACCATCATATCTTACTGGAGAACCATAAAAATCAGCCAGCGATGAGTATGACTGATATGAATGTCATTACTCATCAGTTTTTTACCTACAGCATAGCATTTATTTTTGCTGTGATGGATTAAATATACCCACCACTTTCTCCCACCCTAATATGCATATTTCCTCCTCCTGTTTTAAATGTTTTTTGACCATTAGAACTGCATCTCATGGTTCCAAGTATTTGTTTTGAGCTCATAATCATCTCACTACTTGCATCATTTTCTCTGAATGAGAGGCTATTTGTAGTAAATGGCTGGTTTTTTATCTTCTCCATCATTTGGAACGTTTAGTCCACCAGCCATTTATGGAGGAAATTTAAACTATCTTGTGGTGGTGGTGGCGGTGGTCATTGTTATTTCTGTTGTTGTTATGGATCTTGTTTTATGGAACTTGGTCTTTAGCATTCTGTAGTTGTAATTTTTAATACAGTGAGATAATTATAAAATAGATCATTTAAAAAATTGACCTCAAAAAAGTAAAAACTGAAGAACATGTTAAACGAGATGTTTGACTGCTTATTCTTACATAAGTACACTATTGATTTGAATGTGAATGTTAAAATTTGGACCACATTTCTACATGAAGCTACTGGCAAGCTAGCTCAAGAATCCATTGAGTAATTCATTGGAGGCAATAGGTGTCCTAGAAGTCTCTGTGGAATTACCTATTAGGAAAAATATTCCCTGTGTCCCAAAGTTCAAATTTCTGGTTCTAATAAAAATCTCGGTATCATCATTATGCAATAAAACAGTTTGGTTGTGTTTTAAATGAGTGGAGGATGGTAAGAAGAGAATTATTTTATAAGGGTTGCTGGAGAAGAGATTACTACTAGATTCCTGTGTTGCTAATAGCATGAATTAAATACTAGGTCCCTAGATATTGGAGAGAATGAGGTATGGGGTAGCAGATAAATATCTGTTGTCATTCATTCATCCTGGATCTCACAGATGCTCAAATTACACTGAAGAGTAAAACTACATTCTTTCTCATTTTTTTTTAACCACAGTAGGCATAAAGAAATTTTGTATAGAAATGTTTTGTCTGACACAGATTATGTATGTGTGTTTGTGTTTAATAATCATATACATATATGTACACAAAGGATTTGTGAAGATGGAAGAGAAATGTGAATGTAATTTGGAAAATTTGAAGAGAATTGAAGATATAAGAATTTAAAATATTTTTCTGTTGTCCAAAAAGACTAACACAGCCATGCTGGGTTTTTTTTTTTTTCCCTCATTCTGACTGTTATGTGACTCTGAAAACATTTCAGCTAATTGGAACTGAAATTAATTCTCACAACCTTGAAGAGTCAGGGTCTGTCAAATGCAGGCACGGTTGAGTTGATTAGAAGGAAATATTATTATCCCTTAATCCTGTCCACCAAAAAGAGAAGAAAGAAAGAAAAGCTCTAAGAGTCTTCTACTGGCACATCACTAAATGAAACATATGCCTTCAGGTTTTCATAGCTGATTTTTATAGGTGTTGTCCCAAAACTCTGAGGACATTGAGGTTTACCTTCCTATTCTATGGGGACTGGCTTCCTCCTTGGAAAATTCTTCAGTCAGAAAATCCCAATACCATTCTTAATACTGAATCCCAGAGACCTTTATAGGAGGAGAGAAAGTGGGGAGTTGAATATTCCTAGTATCCTTCCCCTTACTTTTTCCTCCCAGCAAGAAACAAACAATTCTTCCTGGCCAACAGAAGGCTCTCATTACAACCTGTTTGTTTTAGCCTTTGCATATTATTTATTTAGTCACCTTCCCCTGAACTTATTTTTTCCTTTGCTTCCATTTACTGAATGCCTTTTGGCTTCATATAACATGGCATTGCATGAATAAAACAAAAGGTACATTGATTTTACCTTGAAATCATAAGCTCTTCATCTCTTCATAACTTTCCATCTCCTTTTGGGGTAGGGGTTATGTTCAGCAAATAGATATAAGTGTTTGGGTGGTCTGCCATGATAAACTTTTCATGGCGTGACTGCTCCTTCAAGCTCTTTTCAATGCTAAGATTTAGCAAAAGTCAACTGCAGTTAAAAATTCTCCCTCTCCCTTGTCTGATTATCTTTCATCCTCCCATATCCCCCCCTCCCCCGTCCCGTGTTTTCTCCTCCCTCCTCTCCTCTCATTCACTGTCAGGAAGGGCCGTCTGCGAAGGGCCAGTTCAGCACAACTCGGCGCCGGCAGAGGCTAGCAGCAGCAGTGGCTACAACAGTGAGTGGATTTCAACCTCCAGTGGGTGCTTAAAGAGAATGAGAAACTTTACTGGTGCCATCCCCTGCGCTAACGGTGCTGCTCGCGGGACCATCCAGCACAGCCCTCCTGGGTTGGCAGAGCTCGCACATGTTCTCTGACTGTCTGCGTGGCAGGCCTCTCACGCACACAGGCGTTTGGGTTTGCAATGGAAAACTATCATGTAATCCAGATCTCTACTCCTACTCTCAGTGTTAGAAACAGTTTAAATTCAAGGATGTATGTGGGATTTTCTTACATGGTGTGGGTTTTGGGAGGGGTTGGTTTTTGTTTGGTGTGGTTGTTTGCCATCCTGATCTTAGAACCTTTGCTAACTGATTTCGGTTTTTCTAAGAAAAGTCAGTTACTACAGACATAAGTTGTGCTGTTTTGGTCACAATGTGACTGTTTGAAAAGGATGTGAGGATAAAGAAATGAGAGGGTACAAAAAGGTGAATTTTGATGCTCTCTCTCAGTGGCTATGCAAACTTACACTTAGCAAAGGAAAATTGTTTCCTGGAAAGAATATTGAGCTGAAAATCAGAAAATATAGTGTGGAAAGGAGAAAACCACAAAGTTAAATGGTGTTTAATTCACATCTAGATGTTGGTTTGTTTGGTTTTTTTTTTTTTTAAGAGAGAATAGTATGGATATTAGGCGGATAGATGAAGTATTGAGATATATAAGGCAGATAATCAAAGCTTGCTTAGAATAGTGAACTATCCACATGGAATATGAAATAGAATATGTAAACATAAGAACCATATGCTGGATAAAAATACATCTTAATATGTGCTTAATCATAATCATAATATCCTATCAACTGTGTAAATACAGAGTTCTGAGTTCATAGCAAACATTAGTTTTTTGGCTATTATATAATATTTCTTGATTTATAGTCTTGCTCTTGCTGCTGGTGTATTTTAAGACTAAAATTGCTGAAAAATATGAAAAGATTTTGGTTGCATTCAAGAAGAATGGATATTGGTGTATGGATTGTTGGTTTTATGCTTCGTAACTAGTGACTGACTCTTGATTTATATGTGGGTACTTAGCTGGATTGTTTGAGAGACAGAAATGATTTTGATTATGAAATGAACTAGTGACTTGGAATTTATTAGCGAAGTGACTGAAACAGTTCTGTGAACATTTGAACAAAGAAATATTTTAAATTGATTTCACAGTTAGTGGCTATCTTACACATGTATTCAAATAAGATGAATAAAGTATCTAATACTGACACGGTAGCAGATTCTGACAATAAATACATGTAAAATCAATTTAAAAATTCTTAAATGTAACCTTTTATTTAAAAATTCAAAAATCCAACTGATTATTAGAGAACAGTATCTCAGTATGGAAAGGAAAGGTCAGTCATTTTATGAAAATACAAATGTTTCCTTAAATAATATATTTCTAAGATGGCATGAGGGAAGTGATTGTATGTCTACTATGTTCATTTTTTAATTGCAGATAAATATATAATGAATATAATAAAACTGAAATTGGAACCTATTTGACTAGAATAGGTTTATATTTTTTTTATTTGGAAGTGCAAGAGAAAAAGATTTTGAAAGATGGAAGAATTAATGCTCACCTTCCTGACGACAGAGGTGAAGAATAACTTAAAGCAACTAATGAGCAATGCTGGCACGTTTAGTCATGTATGCAGGAATAATTAGAGAAAATGGGGACTCGTAAACCTTCTAGGATCTGTACTTTTAATTCCATACCGGAGCAGAACAACATCTAGCAGGATCTAACAAAATCATTTCTGCCTCCCTCGGCCTCCTCACCCACATCTCAGCGACTTGTCATTGGCGACTCAGCCCTCCTGTTCCTTTGACTGCAGTGGTTCCCCTTAACTCCCTGTCATTCCTCCTCCCAAAACTAAAATTCAGTTCAGTTCAGTTCAGTCACTCAATCGTGTCCGACCCTTTGAGACCCCCTGAATTGCAGCACGCCAGGCCTCCCTGTCCATCACCAACTCCCGGAGTTCACTCAAACTCATGTCCATCGAGTTGGTGATGCCATCCAGCCATCTCATCCTCTGTCATCCCCTTCTCCTCCTGCCCCCAATCCCTCCCAGCATCAGGATCTTTTCCAGTGAGTCAGCTCTTCACGTGAGGTGGCCAAAGATTGGAGTTTCAGCATCAGCATCATTCCTTCCAAAGAAATCCCAGGGCTGATCTCCTTCAGAATGGACTGGTTGGATCTCCTTGCAGTCCAAGGGACTCTCAAGAGTCTTCTCCAGCACCACAGTTCAAAAGCATCAATTCTTCAGCACTCTGCTTTCTTCACAGTCCACTCTCACATCCATACATGACCACTGGAAAAACCATAGCCTTGACTAGACAGACCTTTGTTGGCAAAGTAATGTCTCTGCTTTTGAATATGCTATCTAGGTTGGTCATAACTTTCCTTCCAAGGAGTAAGCGTCTTTTAATTTCATGGCTGCAGTCACCATCTGCAGTGATTTTGGAGCCCAAAAAAATAAAGTCTGACACTGTTTCCACTGTTTCCCCATCTGTTTCCCATGAAGTGATGGGACCAGATGCCATGATCTTTGTTTTCTGAATGTTGAGCTTTAGGCCAACCTTTTCTCTTTCACTTTCATCAAGAGACTTTTGAGTTCTTCTTCACTTTCTGCCATAAGGGTGGTGTCATCTGCATATCTGAGGTTATTGATATTTCTCCTGGTAATCTTGATTCCAGCTTGTGCTTCTTCCAGCCCAGCGTTTCTCATGATGTACTCTGCATATAAGTTAAATAAGCAGGGTGACAATATACAGCCTTGACGTCCTCCTTTTCCTATTTGGAACCAGTCTGTTGTTCCATGTCCAGTTCTAACTGTTGCTTCCTGACCTGCATGTAGGTTTCTCAAGAGGCAGGTCAGGTGATCTGGTATTCCCATCTCTTTCAGAATTTTCCACAGTTTATTGTGATCCACACAGTCAAAGGCTTTGGTGTAGTCAGTAAAACAGAAATAGATGTTTTTCTGGAACTCTCTTGCTTTTTCCATGATCCAGTGGATGTTGGCAATTTGATCTCTGGTCCTCTGCCTTTTCTAAAACCAGCTTGAACATCTGGAAGTCAGCCCACATGTTTTGAGTCTATCCTATCCTGCTGGTGCTTTTTATCTGGAATTCTCCCAGGAGGCTCCAGTCACTTGTTCTCCTTGCCCAACTCAGATGTGTTAGGGCAGCTGAGATTGCTCCCAAAGATAAGTACACCCAAGATGTTTCTGAGATTTGTTCTTGTTGATTCTTAGCACGCATGTCCATGATGGCCCACTTATGCCATCAGCCAGACCCATCAGAATAGGGGGATGGAAAAGAGAAACACTAGCACCTCCCCACGGGGGAACCCTGGGAGTCCCAGTGCACTCGGTGCTCCCCACAGGCACCCCCGTGCACATGATGCGGAGTAACCGCAGCAGAAGACTGTCTGCGTGGGCCCTGCGAGTTGTGTATGCTCAGTGTCTTCCTTATACCTGCTGTTCTCTTTCTCACCCTTGTTTGCCATGTTTTTCTTCTCAGCGTCTGATTGAACTTTTAATAGAGAGGCCTTTATCTTAGGAGCAAGTCTGTGTCCTCACTGGACTCCCTAGGCCTCCGCTGCACCCGGGCCTCTCCCTATGTACTCAAGGGAGGAGAGCACTCTCCTACACAGTGTTAGTCCCTGGAGTGTTAGGGTTCCTGAGTGCAGATAAAACCCTTTTACATGATCCTCAACACATTTCATTTTCCACCATCAAACACCTACATTCCTTTTTCTCAAATGCTCTCCTGGTTCCTTATATCCTGAAACCACATCCTTAAATCTGCAAACTCCTTGGTTTGTCTGTTTCCTCAAGTCACAGTCTCCACCCGTGACCTCCTCATCACCAGTATTTCCATGGACTCTCTCTGTCCCTCCTAGAGGGCCCTGGGCTGTCTGCTCTTTCTATTAATAGATTTAACATCACCACAGTCATGGTCAGCAATTTTCTTTATCTATCTTCAAACATTCTTCTACATAAATCATCCCATTCCTTTATAGATGTCCTAGAAAACCTCAATCGTTATTGTCACAAAGTTGCCAGGATAGGATTCCAGCAAATTATTGAACCCAAGGACTCCATTTTCTCAAATGGGTTATCTGCACTTTAGTATCTATTCTCTGGAAGAGTCAGAAATTCAGTTCCTAATGAGATAAACAAGCTGTTGACACCTCCCAGCCCAGTGTAGCCAAGACCCCCATGGAGGATGAGAAAGAGTTACTCTGATGTCTCCAGGTAACAAGTGCTTCAGATATCCTAGATTACTAGGCTTAGCTTAGCTGAATCTGAGGAAAAGCTTCATTCCCTCTTTCTTTCCTGGGAAGCCTGAATATCTTTTGAGATAAATAACTCCTTGCCAGGACCAAGCTGCATCCTAAGGACCCTCTTAAGTCTCAACTGCCATCACCCAGACCCACAAACTGCAGCTCAGGCTAGATTTTTGGGGGTCTCTCCCTCCCCTCCATCCTCTATGTCTTCTGTGCACATGCTTGCTTGCTCCCTCTTGCCCCTTTGCCTCCCTTTTTCTATCATGAGATTTACAGCTAAGTCAAAAAATGAGGAAAGGAAGAGGTTCTAGCATATCTATACATCAGATGAAATATTGGTTCCTTCCTCCTACAGCGTATTTTCTGTTAGATAGAGGATGTGAATTAGCTTTTAATTTATACAAAATTCAGCTTATGGAGGCATCTAAGTCTGGTTCTTGAAGGTTATTGAATGCATATCTGTGTAGTAAGAATTAGGGGAGGTTACTAGTGATCTGATTTACAAAAGGAATTGGCGTTCTCATTCTCCAAGAATGGTTGGCTGACAGCATTTTATAATGGTCAGGTAGAAGCTTCTAGAAGGAGAGAGGAGGAGTATTTTGCCCCCACCCATCAGAAGCCTAGCCCAAATCCAAGGGCAAGAGAGCCTCTAGCCATTTGGGAAAATCTATAGTAGTATGACTTTATTTTACTTAATGCTTTTTGGCCAGTTGATAAGCCACGTTCATGTATATAACAGAGTTGTGTGTCATATACAAAAGTAACTATAGTAATTTATATAATATTTCATTTACAGATGTATTTTGATAAATCAATTTCAAATTTAATTGCAGGTCTCTTTAAGCCATTATTATATGTAGTATTAAACTTATGTTTTATCTAATGACAGTGGAGCAAGTGAATCTTTCTGTATATGCACCTCTTGAATTTTTACCTGTTCAGTGAATTCTTGCTCCAGGCTCAGAAAGAAGTCAGCATAAAGAGCCCTCTGACTTGAATACCCAGCCTTTGTGAGAGAAGGTCACAGTTCAGATTGCTTTCTGCCAGTATTGTTTCAGTGGGTTCAGAGCTGAAGCCTGTCTGGGATTACGCCTCTTCTTCCTGTTATTTTGTCATCGTCTCTCCCTGTGACGGTGAACAGCCAGTGAGTCAGTAGCAGTACTAAATCAACTACGGGAAACTGGGATTCCCTCCCACCCGAACCACCTGCAGAGTAGATGAGTACTGTCTCCAAGTGTGTCATCAGAGAGGAATCTGTTGTTTTGGAGAACAGGATACATCTTTTCTGTGTAAGAGATTGTGGGACAGTGTGCTGCTGCTCTTTAATTATTTGTGTCCTCCCTTTCCAGGTTCCTTTCAGTGCCACCATGTCCCCAGTTCGCTTGCATTCCTCCAACCCCAACCTTTGTGCAGATATTGAATTTCAGACCCCCCCTAGCCACCTCACAGACCCTCTGGAAAGTTCAACGGATTATACAAAGCTTCAAGAAGAATTTTGTCTAATTGCACAGAAAGGTAACAATAAGTGTAATGTGCCCTTTATAGTGGCTCTCTTCCTTGATGGGAAGTTGCCATTCATTCTCTTACCCTTGTCTAGGTGGTCATGGTGGCAAGGTCAAATGGTTCATATACTTATTGCAGTTCTATAGATAAAACACAGTGGGATGTGATGACTGCTTCCTGGGAAAATGCACATCATAGGGTTTCAGTTTTGACTGAGGAAAGAAAGTATTATTGAGGGTGAGTAAAGGCAGAAAGACTAAAAAGGTGTTATCTTTGATGATGTTCCTCCTATTGCCTTCAGGCCTGACATTAAGGTTTTAGGTCATCATAAAATAAAATTTGCTTTTTCTTCACTCAGAGAATATTAGGGTAACGGGATTGTCTACTTATTCTCTGAATTTGCAGAGTCAAACACTTAGGGAGAAAAATAAGATATGGTAGGCAGACAAGCCCACAATACTATTCAGCATCTTTTTTTATCATGTCATACATACTTGTGAGTTAGCAGATTCTGTTTGAAACCTTTTTTTTTTTTTTTTTAATTAAATGGCACTCACTGATTTTACTTTACAGTTTGTTGGTAAGGAATCAAGAGGGCTCAGCTAAGCAGTTCCTCTGTCCTCCGTGGCATCAGCTGGACTCCATCTGTGGTATTCAGCTGGAAGCCTGGCTGAATGGTTCAAGGGGGCTTCACTGGCACTTTGGTTGGACAGCTGGAAGGCTGCACACAACTCTGTCCCTCTCCCCTCCCCTTCCAGGGCAGCTCAGGGCTCCAAGTGGAGTGGATTGCAATGGAAGTGGCCAGCTCTGGGTCTGGAACATTATCCCTTCACTGCTAGTCCAGATTAGAGGGGAGTGGACATCCAGCCCACCTTGGAGTCTCTTTTTTGATGTTAAATGTTCAGTAAGTCATGTTACAGAAGCTCAAATGCTGTCATCAGGCACAGAGAGCAGGAGAGTGGAGAGCAAGTGGACTGGACAGTCTTGACCGTGTTCGCTAGGAAGAGCCACAGCTCCTAAATTAATTCCCTCCCCTTAATGCTAAAGTATCTAAATTTCAGCCACTGAAATTCATTTTCTACCTTATAATAGTGCCTCCCCAGTCATTGTCTTTTGAAATTGTAATCTTTAGGAGAAAGACATTGTGTTGTTTTCAGTCACTAACACCTTATTATGAATTTTTCACATTTATTCCTCTGGGGCTGCTGGCAATAGGTTATAAAATATTCTTGAAAATGTGTGTTAAGTGGAACGTCTCAAGTACCACCCCCCTTAATATTCAAAAGCCCAGTGACTCGGGAAAGGTAGAGGTGCACCCTGAGGGTGTTTCTGAGAAAGCTGAAGTCAACAAAAATGCATACTCTCAAACCATCAGCAAGGATGTGCTACCAGAGAGTTCTTTAATTCCACCATCCTGAAGCAGCTAAAGTAAATCTTCTCCCCCCACCCACCTTTTTTTTCAACTGATTTTTCAGCTGAGATTCTGTAAGGCCAGCTCTCTTTCACCTGTTTTACTCCTTGAGCATTTTTATCATGTCTTAGCCGGATGCTAATCATGTCATTAGACTAGAACAATGCTAAATTATTTATGTAACAGCGTAGATTTATGATCAGGAAGCCAGTAACTTTTGCTTTTAATGCGAGATTGTAGGAACAGGTAAAATGAGGCAACAAATGTGTGAATTAAATATAGCACAGCTTCTAAAGGAAGATGGATAAATTTGAAGGTAGCCCCAGGAAAGCTTTATGTATTTGGTTGCACTCCTGAGGCTTTTAGGTAATCCAAGTTTCAACAGACTTGTAAAGCTTTTGTTGAAACAGCGTATTTTCTTTTCAGCTGTGCTTGGGGGAAAAGGTGGCTTTTAGATGACTATTGAGTGAATTCTTTAGGAGAAATTATGGATTTTGAAATGAATGAATCCACTTTTAGAGCTGCTAGTTGGGTTAATGTATTTCAGCTATCAAGTTATTACCTTAAAATTGATGACAACTAGAACGTAGCACATAAATCAGTGAATTAATTGTACATTCTATATGATCCCATTATTTTTCCCGTTTAATTCTGGTCACTATTTTCTGCTACATTTTTCCACTTCTTTTGAAAATAACCTTTCTCTTACAAGGAAATCCCTATTTCAGAAGACTTTACATTTTGCAGAAGCTGTTACTATAAAGATAAGAGTTGGAAATTCAACATTTTTGTGTTTCAAAATTAAAGACTGCCAGACATACAAATGTCTGTTGTTAGGTATGCAGAAATGAGGGTGGAGGTTGTTTTCAGTTGCGTTTATTTTGTTTTACTTTATTTCCAGCTTTATTGAGATAAAATGAACGTGTAACATTGTATAAGTTCAAGGTATGTATGTTGATTTGACATACTTATATATTACAAAATAATTACTACCATAGGATAGCTAATATCTCCAACATGTCACATAATTACCATTTCGTTTTTGTGGTGAGAACATTTGAGATCTACTCTCTTAACAAATTCAGGTAAATAATACGGTACGGTTAACTATAACCATCCTGCAGATTAGATTCCCAGAACGTATTCATGTTATAACTGGTAGTTTGTACTCTTTGAAAGCACTTTTGACATCATGATGGTTTGGGCTGAGAAGGTAATGCAAGTGTTATTCTTAAGACCAAATCATTTCAACAAAAAAGAAATAGAGTCACAGATGTAGAAAACAAAGATATGGTTACCAGCGGGGGAAGAGGGAAGGGATAAATTGGGAGATTGAGATTGACATATCCACATTATTGTATATAAAATAGGTAACTAGTCAGGACATATTGTATAGTACAAGGGGTGCCACTCAGTACTCAGTATTGACCTATATGGGAAAAGAATCTAAAAAATAGCAGATATATGTCTATTTATATAACTGATTTACTTCGCTGTACAGCAGAAACTAACACAACATTTTAAATCAATGATACTCTGGTAAATATTAAAAAAAAAAAAAGACCAAATCATTTCCTACCACAAAGAGAACTAGCTCCAACTTCTAAAACAGCTGTTTGATTTATATTTGCAAGACTCATAAAATGCCCTTTTTTGGATGCACACTTTGGGGTGATAATTTGATAGTTCTAAATTATTTGCATGAGACGTCATTGTACACATAACTGCTCAAATATTATCATCAACTGTGGCAGAGTAAAACTTGTTCCCTTTTCCTTCTAAGAATTATAGGTTACTTTCTAAGTATTAAAATTTAAAAATTGGTATTTTATATGCTGCTTCCAAGTCTTCGTTGACTTATCTGGTACGAAATGCTAAAACTTTCATCCTGATTAATTACCATTCCCATATTTGTTTTGTATTTAGATATTCTGGTAGATTCCATTTTAAGGCTGACTTTCAATTAGACTGTAACATAACCTTTCCAGAAAATATCCACGAATGAGTTACAAGTGCTGAGAAGTTTATAATTCTGTTATTTTTCTGGATCCATTTGATCCTTGTCTCTTACTTTTCTCCCCACACAGTGCATTCTCTTTTGAAGTCTGCATTTAATAGCATAGCTATAGAGAAGGAGAAGCTGAAGCAGATGGTTTCTGAGCAGGATCACAATAAAGGCCACAGCACGCAGATGGCGCGACTCCGACAGTCACTGTCGCAGGTAAATGAGAGTGTTTGTATTATTCTCAGGACGTATTTCTAACCCTGCAAGCCAGCGGTGGGGGTGGAGACAGTCCATCATGGGAATGGCACATCTGTCTGAAATCCCCCCAGCCATCGCAGTGTCAGTATTAAACTATATCACTTTTCTTCCAAAAGATATCAAGGTAAGCGTGACAATCAACCAAACTTGCTTGCAAACATAAATTCTTTTTTGGCTGATTTTAATGCCCCTCTGTGGTCTTATAAGGCCATCCCTGGTTTAAAAAACTAATGCGTTTATACATGATTTACCTACACATGTAAACTGTGTTCCAGATTATGTCCAATCCAGCGTCAGACAAAATCTACCAGATCGTCCACACTTAGTATTTTTCCTACTTATGATGCATTTTAACCTGTTGAAAACTACTGATTACTTTTTTTTTTTTCTTTTTTTGATTTGCACTCTTAGGATTTTCTTCCTGTCTATGTTCCCTGAATCCAGACTCTAAAATTTCAGTATATATTTTACACTATAATATGTTCTAGACTCTAAAATTTCAGTATATATTTTACACTATAATATGTATTACTTAATATATATTATATTGATCTTATTAATACTAATCAAATCCCTATCTATTTCAAGGTTGTAATTTCTGTTAAAAATCCTTTAAAACTACACTTCTGCTTTCTTAAAACTGACCACTTCCTCTGAAATATTTTCTTCACTGTGTCTATAAATGCACCTTTAGAATTTCCTTTAAGACTTCAATGTTGTCACTGATTTTGTGTGAGAACTCAGTGATTACATAAAATGTTGTTCACTTCCTGGTGCCTTGGATCAGAGCGAAGGAGCGAGCAAATCCTGGGTAAGTGGTTTTCCATGTGGGTCAGCTCCTGCTTGAACAGTTTCCCTCCGTTCCTGCAAATTAGACCTAAACCGTCTCACCGTGTTTTATGTACCTGAACTGTCAGGCTCTTTTCGGTGTTGAGTTTCATGTTACTGAATGCTGTTGTCTGGGCCACACTTTCTGCTGTTTGCCATTAAACACTGTCAGTTGAGGCACATATGCTGCTTGGAAACTCAAGAGCCTGCGCATTCAAAGCGGCAGCTGGGTGCCAGTTTGCAGAGGGCTTCCTTCACAAGCACACTTTAATGGTCTGCCCTGGCCTGATCTCCTGTCATATATCTGTTGAACACCTTGTCCATCTTAATGGATCTACTGAATCATGACCCTAAAAAGGATCATAAGTCAGAAAGATCAAAATAGTGGCTAGTAAGCATCTTGTATGTCCTCTTGCAAACGTGTCAAATACACTTTTGTTCCCCTACATGTTGCAGTGTTTTATTCAGATGTACTAACGATTGAAGGCTTAGTGGTATGAAATAAGCTTGTACGAAGAAAAATAAGAAAATGTGCTTGTTTCTTGCTTGCTTGCTTTTTATTTGCTTCTTGGTAAGGCAGAGAACGGGCTTCCCTGGTGGCTCAGCTGGTTAAGAATCCACTTGCAGTGCAGGAGACCTGGGTTCTATCCCTGGGTCAGGAAGATCCCCTGGAGAAAGGAATGGCTACCCACTCCAGTGTTCTGGCCTGGAGAATCCCATGGACGGAGGAGCCTGGTGGGCTACAGTCCATGGGGTCATGAAGAGTCGGACATGACTGAAGCGACTGAGCAGCAGTAGCAGCATAAAGAGAGTTATACCCTATCCACTAGAGAATTCCATTTTTCCAGTTCTGTGTTGCACAGCATTTTGGCTGTGTTTACATCCTTGTGTCTGTATATACCTTCCCATTGGGTGGGGTCATTTTCTCCTGAGCTCTAGGGCTCAGGAGAGAAGCCCAAGCTGGAGAGAAAGATGTGGATATCCCAGTATCTTGGTGAATTTATAGCTGTTGATAAATTGTGTTTTCAGTCAGAAGAAAAGAGGTTGGGGGTGCTGCCATAGTAAACATTAGTATTTAAAGGACAAGCTGAAAAAAGAAAAGAGAATCCTTTGATGGAAAGCCAGGGGAAACCACTGACGAATTTACATAGCAATGACCACTGAGATCAAGAAGAAAGAGTTTTGATAATTTTGAGAACGAAAAGGTTAACAGGATCTGATTTAGCAGTAAATGATATATGGACTGAAAGTCAGCCTTGAAATTTCACAGTCACCTCAGTTTGTTTGTATCATAAAGGGGAAGAACTAACAGATAGGGAGACATTAAAGATAGGAAACAATTAACTGATGTAGCCATCCTGGTTGGCTAGCTCTATTATTCTCATTGTGCCTCTTCAAATATAGGATTTAGGATTGAACAAGATTTGAAACAGCTTGAGTATATTGAGACAGCTGTTTTGAGTATGTTTTTATATTAATATAATTTCACATTACAGTGTGATTTCAGGTAGCCTAAAGACACATCGTTGATCCTTTTTCAAATGTCATCAGTTAGAACCCAGGTTTTTTTAAATGAATGATTTCCAAGCCAAATCTCCTCCTAGAAAGGGAAGGAGAGAGACTGTTTAAATAACTTCTTAGATTAGTCTAACATTTTGGAACTTATTTTTTATTTGACGTAAGTCCTATTTGATATATGTCTAATGGTTAAAATGCTGCTTTTCAATAAAGCTTTTAAATATAACAACTTGGCAAATTCCATCATCCTTTTAGAAGGCACATAGCATAATAAAATATATAAAATTAGCATTTTTCACTACATGCTCAGCATAAATTGTTACCTGCCTTGAGTGTGTAATGATTTGCAAGGCTGAACAGTGTAATGAATTTCTCTTCTATAGTAATATTTCATCCCTGATCTATAGGTATACAGAGACATGCATAATTCTGATATTTTACTCCCATGAAGCTTTAAAAGCAAACTTTTACACCTGAAAGGCAGCACAGATGTTGGATTTACATCTGTAGGACACGGTATTTTATGTGGCATCTCTCCTTTTGTAAATGACTTGATTTCACGTCAGCTATAATTTTGTGTACTAAACACCAAAATCAAATAATACGTAATAGGACTATGTAAACTCAGCACCCTAGATTACTGTAGTAAAAGACTCAGCGTGACTTGAGTCTGTCTTCAGTGCATTACACTTGTCACTGTTACTAGTTTGATTTCTGACCCCAGAGTTTGTGCACAACTTGTGCTAAATGCTTTGGGTGTTGGGTTCATACAAGTGTGAACAGTACAATGATTCTTGTACTCCATCTACAAGTGTTATATTTCATTAAATCAGTATGGCATTCATTATTCAATATGCCATCATTCTGTGCACTACTAAGAAAGAAAACACCACTTTCAGTGAAAGTGGCCAGTGCTTCAGAGGTGTTAGTTTTGAGAACTGTGCATCTTAGAATCAGTGAAATGCGGTATGTATGGGAATGTAAGCAAAAAATTGGCTTACGGCACATGGCAGCATAATTAAAATCCAAGGCATAGTATTTACCATCCTTCCTGTCTACAACATTTTATACATCCAAAATAAATATTCTATGTTAGAGTAAATGTTTTAAATATATTTGTTCCTGAATTTCACAGTTCCTGAGAGTTGGCCAAATTTGTTTATGAAGATATTCTTCATAGAATCCTTTACATTTTTTTTTAGCTATCCAGTAACTTTAAATCAGTGTCATTTTGGGCATAATTTGATGATGTTTATTTAAAACCTTCAGAGTGTTTTATGCGTTGGTCCTTTGGTTCATGGCTGATATGCATAATCTAAGGGAGTAACGCTGACTGTAGAAAACCTATGCACATAAACATTCATGGCAGCTTTATTTGTTCTAATAAAAATCAGTAACAACATCATAAGTGCCCGATAGTAGGAAAATAACCACTTATTCCACAGCTAACTAAAGTCACATTTGTGAAGAGTTTGCAACATAAAATAAATATCTGTATACCAAGAATAAATAGCGAAGGATGTACAGTATGTTCCCATTTTTGGGGGTTCCCATTTTTTTAATGTGAAAAATGCATAAGAAAAAAAATAGAAAGAAATATACCAAGCTACCAAAAGTCGGTTGATTGAGTAGTAAGATATGAATTTTTAGAAATATTTTTCTCCTTTTTTGCATTTTCCAAATACACTATCTTAGTATTTGTTTATTTTAAAATAGAAAACAAGGTGATTTTTGAGAGCTAGCCATGATTTGATTCTTGATAGCTCTAGCTTTGACGGTTGGCATACTCACATCCTCACTCCTTTTGAACCAGTTTTGCTTTTATCTGAAGAGTAAATCTTCCCAGAACCCGCAGTTCCGTTCAGTAGAATGCATTTGCTACACCAGACTCTCCCGACTCTAAGGTAAATTCTCACCCATTGTCTGCCGGGGTGGGAAAATGGTAGTTAACAGCCAAGGAAGTGAGGATTTGGGCGATTCATTCTGCCTCAGAACTTCAGGATGGTACTTCCTTCATAGCTTGGTCAGGAATGCTGTGTTTCGTGGGTATATGGCACTTGAGTGGGTATGAGGTGAGGGAAAGTGAGCGTGCCTTGTGGAGAGTTTGTGCTGCGGCCTGAGCTCGCTCATGAAAGCAGGTGTGAGACTTACTAAGGAATCCAGGCATGGTTCCTGAGCCGAGGCTGCTTCCCGCCGCTGGGCCTCTGCCGCATCTGCCCCTCCTAGAGCAGCGTCACTCCTCGCAGGTTTCCATGGCTTTCTTGCTCACGGGCTGGCGCCAGTGGCTGGCGACCTGCCTCCTTTTCCCTCGCCTTCCCACCATACAGGCTCCTTGGCTGCTTTCTGTGTATTCTTCCTGCCATCACCTGGACTCCTCTGTGTTAACGATCACCAGTAGTGAGCTTCAATGGGGGAAGTCACAAATGTGGTCCTGAGTCCTCATGGTGCCCGGTTGTAGCCACCTCCCACTGCAGTCTGTGTGACCGAGGCAAAAGGTGGAGCCGCCCTGGCAAGGCACACACAAACGGGCTGCTGCATGCTCTGCGTCTGCTTACACTTTCCACCCTCGGGGTTGCCAGAGTTGGAATAATACTTATTTCCAGGCTTTTTTGTGCTGTGTAACAGCATTTTTCTACCACTGCATATATATGATGAACACATTCATGTCCTATTGATATTAGCAGCTAGAGGCTACCTTGTGGTGCCTTCACACACACCTGTAGGCAGGATCACATTTCATAAATATTAGATGAGATGAGAGATTACATGGGAGTTTAACTTTCTTAAATATCCAGAGCAAGCAATTCTGCAAGTGTCCTTATAAATGGAAAACTTGTGTTTTAAACTCCCACCTGCTGGGGGGAAAAAATTAAAAAAATTACTCGTCCTTGCCCATGAGTTTTTGTGGGGTTGTTTTGTTAACTTTGTTCCAGGGCAGCAGAAGGTGTTGTCACTTTGGAGGAACCCTTAGGTGAGGTTTGTGTGAAACTCTGAAGTCATGAATGTGATTCTGCCATTAAAACCATCAAACAATGTACAAGGCCTCCTACTTCCAAGACAGCAAAATATATCTGGGTCCAATTATATCAGTAACTAAGATGACTTTCAGTACACTTGTGGACAGAAAAACAATGAAAGAACAAATAAGCACATATAGTTACAAAGAACAGGAGTGAGGCAGTACTTTTTTTTCAAATTTCAACTGTTTGAGATTTTGTTCCAGGAAAAAGATCCTGAGCACTTTTGCAGAATGTAAAGGTACTGGGAAGTACATGATTTATTTACTAAAAATGTAATCACCTTTTTTCTCACTGACACATCCCTGTTTGCTCAGCGAACTGGACACATATTGCCTGTCTGCAATGTAATGACGGTAGGATCTGTGTCCACCTTTAATCCATCAATACCTGACAGCCCACAAGACCAAATGTATTCTGTTTTACACGTATTTTACAGACTGGTTCTAAAGACTTTAAATGAAAGCCGAAAGCTGTGAGTGAAGAATTTTCTCCTTGAAAAGAGAAAATCAAGGGAATTCCCTGGTGGTCTAGTGGTTAGGACTCAGCACTCTGACTCCCAAGGCCCTGGGTTTGATCCTTAAGCAGGGAACTAAAATCCCATAAGCTGGACAGAGTAGCCAAAAAAAAAAAGCTGAGCAGAAAGGAAAGAGGGGAGACTGTTCTATGCTCCATGCTCAAGAACTCTGCACCGCTCAATACGAGTGTGAAGTTTAGCCAGTTTGTCATTTATCCCAGGTGATTGAATAGGTACAAATTTAGAGTTAGGCTGTTGTATCTGTGTGTGTATCAGTTTAGTGTATTCATTGACTCCTTATGAAGAAAAGCAGAATCCTCACTCCCTGGGGCAGCTTCACTCTTCAGTAAGTCCTGACATTTATCTTCCTTTCTGAAATATTCACTTCCATCTTCTCATTGATAGATTTAATGGGAAGGAAAGGAGCAGTCCAGCTTTTCACTGGGCTTTGTCCTCACAAAGGTCTCTTACTTGGTGTAATCTATTCAGCTACATGTGTCTTCTGTATATGGAACAGATTTCCATGCACTGATGTGATCCACGAGCCTCTGTCCCCAGGGCCCCTATAGGGAGCCCATGTTCATGTAAATATGTTCCCTTTCCACCACACACGCTAAACTGGGGTACAGCAGATGGTGTTTCACTGCTGATTTAGGGTGTGTTAAGAATCATGAGATGCAGACAGCTTAGTTTCCTTTCTGTGGTATGCTCTTTATTATGCTTGTCAGTGTCTACACTGTCCAGGGAAGGCAGCTTTGGTCTACACTTGAATTAGTTCTGCTGTACTGTCACAAGTATTAATTATGTGCTCCTAGAAAATGGAAACACAACAACTGTTTTCTTTCACCAGGTCAAAATACAGCTCTATGAAATATAAAGCCAGTTCATTGTTCATTCCATTTACAAATAATTTATAAGACATCTAGCTTTGAAACAACGCCCAAACTTTAGAAACTGGAACCAAAAAGGGAAAAAAAAAGAATCAATAGTTTTTATCCTAGGGTATAAAATGTTATATGTATGTGGTGGTAGACTGGGCTTGGATATAGTGGGCCTGACTATAAAGGAGAGAAAATTCCATGAATCAATTTTATGAAATCCTTAAACTCTTTTCAACCCACTAATCTACTAAGTAGTAGTCTTATATTGCAAAAAATGAATGCCTTAACTCTGAGCCATTTCTTTCCTTCTTACTGGTGGGATCTGGCCTGTGGTGGCTCCAAAAGTTACAGCTAAAAGCATCCTAGACTTTGTTGTCTAAAGTGTGCCTGTGTGCTGGTTCTGCTTTATGTTTGCTCAATAACTTGCAATTACATGTGCGGTTTTTGTTATTTTAAGGCACTCAACCAGAATGCTGAACTAAGGAGCCGGTTGAACAGAATACATTCAGAATCTATTATTTGTGATCAGGTTGTTAGTGTAAATATTATTCCTAGCCCTGATGAGGTAAGATTCATTTTTAAAAGATATAGAATACTTACTTTGTAGCATCTACACCTACTGCATATTTTTATTTATTTTCATAAGGTTCTTTCACTACTAATACAATTCCCGGCATAAATCTTGTGTTGCTGACAGTTCAATGTTCTTTGGAGTGAAGGATATACATGAGCTTGACATCATTTATTGTTGGTGATCGGTTGTCTATTTTTATTTATTCCTGTGTTCATCTCATGCTACTGATTATTTAATTTATGTATACTCCAGCTTGTGACTTTTCTGTCACTCTTCATTTGAAATATTCATTATCATTAATGGTCCATGAAATGTTGAAACAAACACTTTTAGCAGAGAAGGTGCTAAATTAAAGTTTTCTAAAGGTTTGTTTTAAAAGTTCTAAGGAGAGAAGTCACCTGACCTTGCTAAGAAAATATTATTAGTGCTGCTACAGCTCCTGGTGATGATGCTAATAATGAATGGTTAACACGTGTCAAGTGAATGCTTACCATGTGCTTGGTATTGCTAACCCACTTTACATGTGTTATCTCTTTTGATACCCCCAACAACTCTCTGATGTAGGTGCTGTTATTATTCCATTTTTCAGAAGAATTTTTGAAAAAACAGTAAGAGGATAGGAGAACATTCAGTATTTGGACTTACTGTGAGTGTGTAGTTCCAGTGGCTCAGACGGTAAAGAATCTGTGTGCAATGCAGGAGACCCAGGTTTAATACCTGAATCAGGAAGATCTCCTGGGAAGGGAATGGCAACCCACTCGTATTCTTGCTTGGAGAATTCCAGGGACAGAGGAACCTGGTGGGCTAGAGTCCAAGAGTCTCAAAGAGTCAGACATGACTGAGCAACTAACATGTTCATAAAATTATTATTTTTAGCCAGGAAAATTTGTACTTTGAACAGTAATACATGTAACAGGTGAGAGTTTTAACTAATGGTAAAGGGTTCTACTATCTAACTGCTTAAGAAATACCATCCCCAGACAGCTTCTCTTGGATGTAAGTTACTGAACCTGTGTCCATCCACCTCCATGGGTCCTGTGATCTCTGATAACACTTATGCCCCCTCAACTGCCCAGAATCTAGAATATTTCTAAAATTTTATCAATTAAAAGTTAGTTGACAGTCTCAGTTTGAATCTTCTTTTCAATTTAAAATGTGTACTAAATGTACTAGATGTTTAAAATGTATAGTTCTCTTACCTATTTTTCTGGTTGCAACTTAAATTGCTTTCTTGAAAGCAATATCATTTGCTATCATTGTATGAATAAAAATACAGTTTGAAATAAGGTTCACTAGTCATATGTTTCATTGGCTAAAATTCATGATCAAATTGGAAAGTGACTTTTTATATCAATATATTCTGTCTCAAAAATTAGTCTTATAGAATGTTTTCTTAGCATATCGCTAGTGGTTTCTACAAATACTTTTTGAGTTGTAGCATACTGGTTAGAATATGGCTAGTAATGACAGGCCAAAGCATATGGCAAGGAACTTGTCGCCACAGTCAATTCAGGGTATTTTGGGGGCTCAACCTGTTATTCAATCCAGTAAATGTCAATTAAGCATAGATTTAAAATCTGCTCACCTTTTGTCTGCACTTTTGGATTCTTCAGGCATATTGGAAGGAAACTTATGCAGTGGTCATTACTCAGTTGCAAGTGAAAATTGCTTGTGCTCACCAGTCCTTTAGCATATGCTGTGAATTTTTCTAGAGATCTGGCTAGTACTTCATTGCCTAATTTGAACAAATAGCCATTCATACGCAGGAAGAAAGTGATCAGACTATCTACTTTTCTCTCCTGTAGGCTGGTGAGCAAATCCACGTCAGTCTCCCCCTGTCACAGCAAGTAGCCAATGAGAGCCGCCTCTCCATGTCAGAATCTGTCTCTGAGTTCTTCGATGCCCAAGAAGTGCTCCTCTCTGCAAGCTCATCAGAGAATGAGGTAAGGTTCCTGGATGCGTCAACCCCGACTGCTTCTGACCATGAGTTAGGTTAAAGAAAATCAGACTTTAGAACTTCGTTTTAACATCATAATAAGATGTCCAAATAGTAGCAAAGCCAAAGCATGCAAACTGTATGGATTCCATTTACTGAGCCCTTAGCCTTCTGGACACCAACTCAATACTCTTAAATTTGATGAATAAAAAGAAAGAATCAAGACTTATTCTGATATACCTGTACAGTTCATTTTTCAGGGTAAACAGATAGGTGATAATAGCTCTTTATAGAAGGAGACTAGCTAATAAATGTAAAAAGAATGAGAGCATAAGAAAAATACCATTCTTATTTGTACATACAAACACACATCTTTGCTAGAGACTGAATTTGAATTTAGCTAGCATAACATCTAGCATATATCTAGTTGAATACTTATGGCTCCTAGAGGTTACCAACGGCTACCGTGAGGCTTCCCTGGTGGCTTAGTTGGTAAAGAATCTGCCTGCAATGCAGAAGACCTGGGTTCAATCCCTAGGTTGGAAAGATACCCTGGAGAAAGAAATGGCAACTCATTCTAGTATTGTTGCCTGGGAAATCCCATGGATAGAGGAGCCTGGTGGGCTTCCAGCCCATGGGGTCACAAGAATCAGACACAACCCAGCGACTAAACCACTGCCACTGGCTACCATTAAAGATTTATTGGATTGCTTGTCATGCTCATGAATCTTGGCATGGTCTTGGTCAGGTTGCAGAAATTCTTTTACTGAAATTTAGTCAAGTACACTTTGAATTTTTTCTTTTTCGGCGTGAGAGAAGCAGCCAAAACTCTTTCCTACGCAATTGTTTTAATTTTGTCATTTGAGATTGAAATCTGTAATGCATTTTTACAAAAAGGGAATGAAGTAATTAAGTAAGTGTTAGTTGCTCAGTCATGTCTGAGTCTTTGTGACCTCATGGACTATAGCCCACCAGGCTCCTCTGTTCATGGAATTTTCCCGGCAAGAATACTGGAGTGGGTAGCTATTCCTTTCTCCAAGGGGTCTTCCCGACCCAGGAATAGAACCTGGGTCCCCTGCATTGCAGGCAGATTCTTTACCATCTGAGCCACCAGGAAAGTCCAAAAGCAGATGAAATCACTGATAGATGTTATTTCCATATGCATCAAAAATAGATTGGAAGGAAGCATCCTGACAGTAGTAGTTCCTTTTGGACATTTGGTATTACGAGTGATTTTAGAAAATAGAAATAATGAACACATATCACTTTGATATGGAGAAAAATTAAAATAGAATTGTTATATCAGGTACTAAATTTGTTACCACATCAGACTAAGCACCTGCCTCTCCAATTCCAAGTCATAGATTAACAGATTCACAGATATTCCCATTCACAAGGCAGAAACTAGTTTAATTATTCATAGACAATTGATGTTATCAAATAGACAAAATAATCCTGTTTGCTAATCATGTCTCTTTCCCTGGAGGCAAATCTGCCCAGGAAGCGTAATTATGGTTAGGAGGTTGGTGAGCAAGGAAGGAATGGGAGCAGGAGAAGTGAGCTGAAGGCTGCGAGGGCCAGGATGTAATTGCTCCAAAGTCTCATCTCCATTTCAGGGATGCTCTCCCATGTGGTGGGGAATTAGTGTCTGTGGGTCAGTCTCCACCCTAGGGACCACAGTGCTGGAGACGTGTTCCCAGTATTTCTTTCTTCTCTGATTCTCCCTTTTCTGGGATCCCATTGCTTGTCCTTATTCAAGCAAACTTGACTGTACATTATCTAGGCGTTGACCCACCATCTGATGACTTCATACCTTTCTGAGAGCAACCTAATTGCCCTATGTCTAAGTTCTTGGGGGCACATCTGCCTGGGTGCCCAGTTGTCACTTGCACCAGCCACTGGCAAGACAGAAATGAAGATGTGAGGTGGGTTATTGTATGGGTCCAAGCAGGGTGGTGGTGCCACCACAGGGAAAGAGTGAGCCCATTGGCCAACAGAGGGGCAAGGTAGTAGAGGACAGAGGCGCGTGGAGATGATCCATTCGTGTTAAGGCACTGTGAACTTAGCAGACCTCTCAGCGGAGGTACCCGGCAGCCTTTTGGATATTCAAGTCTACAGCTCAGGAAGAAAGCAGGTCTGAAGAGAAAGCAGGCTTTGGCTTGGGATCCACCTAACCTGTGAGACATTGCCATCTGGGTGCTCCACAGAATCTCTAATTCAGCATGTCCAAATGAAGTAATTAACAACCCCTTTACGCGTGCGTGCACACGCACACACACACACACACACCCCAAGGGAAAAAACACAAGCCTACCTCTGCTTCTCATATTGCCTTTCTAAGTACTTTTCTACCCAAGTGTTCACATCAAATACCTGAATTTCCTCAGGATTTCCCTTCACTCCTCTGCCTTCCTACCACCCACCACCCACACTGATTTACTCATCAGGTTCTGTATTCTGTCACCTAAATAATCTCAGATACATATGTTTTCCTAAGAAGAGTTTCACTGCCACTCCTCCCATTCAATCCTGCATTGGCTCCCACCTATATTACCCTGTCTATCTCCATAACTAGCTTTGCTGCCCGCTTTCTTTCCGCCTTGAATCCATTTCCACTGGGCAGCCTGGTTAACCTTTCCAAAATGCAAATCTGATGGTGTCTCTATTCCCCAGTGTTCCTAGGATGACGCTAAACTCCTTAGCTACCATACAGAGACTCATAATCTGTTCTCAGCTGCAGCCGCTTGGAACCTCTGTTCTTTCGGAGCCATCCAGAGGCCAGCGGAGCACTTCTTGGAGTTGTCAGTTTACCACAGACACCCCCTGTCCCTGGCTGATACAAGAGGAGTAAATCTCTCCTACAACCCACGTGGGAAAGAACTGAGCTATATGTGTGTTCCTTGCAACTGTGTCTTACAGGTTTTCTAAAATGCCTGTTTTTTTACTCAGATCTCTTCCCTTTATCACAGCACTCAGTCTTAAGTATTTGAAGAGGCTGGACCAGGAGATAAGCCCAAATGACAGGCACCTCAGTGTTCTGAAGGTTGTTCTTCCCCTTTGGCTGAGACTTGTTCCTGAGGCAACTCCGTCTGTCCAGGTTTCTGAGTTCCCTTGTGATGAGATGCCCCCGGAAGGCTCCTCGAGTCTCCATACCACAGACTTGGCCAGCCCACCTGGTTGGTTCACTTTTTGCGTGAGAATCTAGTAGCAGCTGCAGGATGGGCTCAACTGCACATTCTACATGACAGCTGGCAAAGGCTGTTGGGCCTCTGTGTTGCCACCCACCTTGGTTGGAACACTTCCAGGGCCATGCGGTCAGATTGCTCACTCGCTTCAGTCTACTCAAAAGTCCCCTTCCGAGAAGCCTGCCCTGGGTGCCCTGGCTACACCGCAGAGCTGCCATTTCCTCCTTGCCCCTGACCTTTCGCTTGCCTGGTCCCTTCTGATTTTTTTCCATAGTGTTTATCACTATCTAACAGAATATATATTTCATGTTTATTTTGTGTCTCTCCCACTGAAGTGAGGGAAGAGATTTCAGCACTCTGTCCTCAGCACTAGAACATTCTTGTGAGCCCAGAACTCAGAAAATATTTGCTAACTGAATGAAGGAAGGAATGCGTAACACCTCACACATGATTAATCTGAGAAACCTGGGCCTTAGCTGTCTTACATTAACATTTTCTGGGACTGAGAGAAAATTCTTTATGTGTTTCATTTAATGAATGTACAACCTCTTTTTAAAAAAATGCTCTTTCTTATTTCCAGAATGATCTCCTTCTTTGTCTCTGCTGTTAAATGTGTTTCTGCAATGCTGAATGGTTGCATTTTTCTAGTCACATTTAGAAAAAAAATTTCCTAAATTCTTTTGAATCCCAAACCCCTTAAAGAGAAATATTTGGCTCCAAGACTTCTTGACCATGGGAGAGAAAGTAAATCTATATTAATCATTTTATTATAATACTGCAGAGTATTATCCTGTATCCTTATATACGGGATAACATGAGTGGACGACAGCCAGCCTGCCCAGCCTTAGCTGCTGCTCACACATGCGATAATATAGATCTTATTAAAGACCCACTGTAATTGTAGAATTATTTTATATTCTACACAGATCTTTCTATGTGGACATGGATATTGGACCATTTCTGTCATGTATTAGTTTGAGTGAAATTAGACATTGAAGAGGATAGACTGTTAATAGCTTCTAAATGTTCATGTAGTAAACATACATGCAATATGAATTAGGTTGGGGTAGGCATTTATTTCTGCTAACATCACTGGATGTGATGAGCTTTTTTCAGAGTAATCACATAGAAGAGTTTGATTTACTTTTTATTTCTATCAGGGTTCAGAGAGTGGCTTTCATGGGCCTGAAGGTTTAACCTTCCATTTTGTTGCAGTCATGGGAAAATGGAAGCCTGCTGCAGTGGGGAAATACAAGTCAGAAAAAGACTTTATTCTTAATTTGCCATCTTTATGGCCTTTCTCAGAGTACAAAAGCAAAACTACAGTTATTCATTTATGCATAAAATCATTCTGCCTATAATTCTATCTTCTTAAGTGTATCAACTCTTCCCAATTCTATTAAAAATATCAGCAGTAAATTCAGAAATTGTAAAGGCAAAGGCTGATTGTTTTTATTATATACAAATTTTAGAACCTTTACCTGACCATAAAATGGCATAAGCAACATTTGAAAAGAAATTGCAAACTAGAAAAAAAAATGCAGTTTATATGAAGAACTGAAAAATGTGTGAAAGAGAGTTTCACTAAAGATGAAGTTCAGACTTCATAGAAAGAGATCTTTTATGTGTGTTAGGTAGATAGATCCTAATGTAGATTGATAATGTGTGGTGTTTAAGTGGGGGAGAGATGGGTGCTCTCATATGCTGATGTTGAGAATAAACTAATATAGTACAGTCTTCCAGGAGAGCAATTTGGCAACGTAGGGCTGAAGCCTAAGAGTAACTCATTTGCCCCAGCAATTTCACTTCTGAGAATAAATCTTAATGAAATTGCCAGGCACATTCACAGAAATATGTTTCCAAGGTTGTTCATCCAAGTATTGTCTATAAATAATAAAAAATTGGATGCCACATGAATGTTGGTTAAATTCTTTGTGTTATGTAAGTATCTGCCATTAAGTAAAGATGGAGAGCTGTTTTCGTGAGAATGGGAGTATATTCAGAACACTAT
Source organism: Bison bison bison (assembly GCF_000754665.1). NCBI lineage: Eukaryota > Metazoa > Chordata > Mammalia > Artiodactyla > Bovidae > Bison > Bison bison. Next base: position 2,499,885 of record NW_011495022.1, on the reverse strand, counting down.
AAAATAGCATGTAAACCCATCTGCTTTTTCAGTATCTAAAGATAGATGTATCTGTGTGTTTACATAGGCATTTTGAAATTGGGAGTAAAACCTACAAAATGTTGAAAGTGATTTCTTTTAGGTCACAGGATGGGTGATTTCCATATCATCTGTTTACCTTCATGTAATTTCTGATTTTTTACAATAAGAGTGTTCTGTTTTTGTGTTCAGAAAAAATATAACATATTTCCATTTTGAAGACAGTGAATAGGTATCAACAGCTTCCTTGCCTATAGTAAAAACATCGGTTTTCCCATTCCTCTGAATGGCTCTACAGTACTTCTCTGTTTTCTTATCTGCTCTGTCTCTAAATCCCCTTAATACATATGTTGCCCTTAATTTTATTCTTATGTGAATCTTGATTTCATTTTAGTTCTGTATTTTCTTATGTAGAGAATGGCTTAATTCTCGATTTCTCTGTATCCCTAAATCTTTCTTCCCTGCCCCCAAATTATCTGCCAGATTTTGTCTGTTACACTTTAAATATGGTTCCCAAATGCAGCTGTACTGCCCGAAATGAACCTTACTGTGGGCATCTTAGTGAAATCAGTCAGTGTTTCTTATCCAGATCTACATAGGATCCTGTTATCTGCGCTCCCTAGGACAAGTTGCAGAGTGTCTTCCTGAGAACCAAATATGACTCATTTCCTTGCATGTAATAATTCATTCAATTATATGTGAGGGCTTCCCAGATGGCGCTAGTGGTAAAGAACCTGCCTGCCAATGCAGGAGACATAAGAAACACTGGTTCAGTCCCTTGGGAAGATCCCCTGAAGAAGAAAATGGCAACCCACTCCAGCATTCTTGCTTGGAGAAATCCCATGGACAGAGGAGCCTAGTGGGCTGCAGTCATTGGGTCACAGAGAGTCAGACACAACTGAAGTGACTTAGCACACACACATGCACAATTATATGAAAACCTTTATTTTGACATGAAAAGCCCTTCACAGTCAGACCTCTTCATCTTTGCCCCATCTTCTGTTACAGCCACTTGACTTCTTAACATTCCTAGAAGAAATGTTTTTCTCACGGTCCTTGCTTTTGTACACCATCCCTTCTTGTGCTTTTTCCCTGCTTCTAACAACTGGGCAACTCTGCATCCTCCAACACCCAGTTAAAATATTATTTCTTCCAGCAACGTTTCCTGACTCCTCTATGGGGATTTGTAGAGTCTCCTTTTTTGCACATTCTTACTGTGTTGTACTGAAACATTTCTGGTTATGTACTAGCCTCTCCCAACTTCTCAGCCCAACTTAAGATAGAAAGCTACTTAAACATAAGAGCTGCTTCCCGGCAGTCCTATGTTCTGGCTCATGGGACACTCTAAGGTGTTCATTGCCCATGTACCACATATATTTCCCACGATGACCTCTGCTTTCCATTTGAGCAATATCCTGTTGTTTTTAATTCTTTAATTTTTCTGAGATGTCAAGACTACATGAAAATTCTGATCCTTTCTCTGTTCTTCTCTTCCTTAGGCTTCAGATGATGAGTCTTACATCAGTGATGTGAGTGATAATATATCTGAAGACAACACCAGTGTTGCAGACAACATCTCTCGGCAAAGTATGCATCCTTTGAGTTTCGAGGTTGTCCTGTCCACATGCCAAATACAACGCTGATGATTCAATGAACAATCATTTTGGCCCCCTGGCTAATTGTTCCTTTTGTAGCTTATTGTTCAATAAATTTTATATTTGTATAATCTGGTGAAAATGGTTGAAAAATTTGTTAGGGAGAGGATTAAGATAAAAAGTTTAGTTCTTGCCCAAACCAAAATTTTGAGTCCTTTGTAATTAAATGTATTTATATTTAGTTTTTAAAATTTTTACTTGTTTAGGATTTCCTTGGCAGTCTGGTGGTTAAGACTTTGAGCTCCCAAAGCAGGGGGTGTGAGTTCAATCCCTGGTTGGGGAACTAAGATCCCACGAGTCATGAAGCAACACCAGAAAGAACTATACATTGATGTTTTGTGCATTTATCAGCAACCTTGTATTGAAATAATTCTGTTCACTCTTGGGAGAGTGTAAGGAAGGCTTAAGAAATGTATCACAGTCAGAATTATTTGAAAGGGTTCTTTCCCTCCCAGGTTTTGGGAAATCAGAAAAGCAAAATATCTTTCACTGTGATTCTCATATTTCTCCTTCTTCTAGTCTTGAACGGGGAGCTTACGGGAGGAGCCTTCCGAAACGGACGTCGAACATGCCTGCCAGCTCCCTGTCCCGACACCAGTAACATTAACCTGTGGAATATATTGAGGAACAACATTGGTAAAGACCTGTCTAAAGTCTCCATGCCTGTGGAGCTAAACGAGCCACTCAATACTCTGCAGCATCTCTGCGAGGAAATGGAATACAGTGAGCTCCTGGACAAGGCTTCGGAAACTGACAGTCCCTACGAGCGCATGGTAATCAACGGCAGAGCAAATCCCTATGGATTTGCCAACCCTAGACCTGGGCTAGGGAAGATTCATTAGGGTAGTGTATTTGCTTGTTGCCTAATACTCTAACTGCATAGGTAAGAGAAATCCATTTGCATAAACCAGGCAGGGCCAAAAAAGCTCTAGATAGCTCTATTGAAAGATACACTCTTCGTGACTTACTCTTGGGTCTGAGTAGTTCTGAAGTCAGAATCTAAAGGCATCACACGTCTTTATAGGTTTAAGACATGCCTGGCCTTGCTTTTATCAGCTTTTTCTGAATGCCAGGGAAGCCCATTTGTTTAGGAACTTGGGTCTGAGAAGGTAACTTCCTGTTTGTTCCCTGCCCTGGCCTTTACTCCATGTGACTCTGGAAAACTTGACCTGCCCTCTGAAAAGCACCAGCAGTCACAACTTCCCTGCTGCTGCTGCTGTTGCTGCGTCGCTTCAGTCGTGTCCGACTCTGTGCGACCCCATAGACGGCAGCCCACCAGGCTCCACCGTCCCTGGGATTCTCCAGGCAAGAACACTGGAGCAGGTTGCCATTTCCTTCTCCAATGCGTGAAAGTGAAGTTGCTCAGTCGTGTCTGACTCTTAGCGACCCCATGGACTGCAGCCTACCAGGCTCCTCTGATTTTCTGCTAAGATTGTGTAAATGGCATAACCTGGCTTTCAGAACCTTTGAACTCTGTAATACTCAAGAAATTGGATGGACAGATGAATGAAGAATATTTGGCCTCAGTTGCCTGCTGGTTCCCATGCAGAGAGTTTAACTGCATTTTCATTTATTTTTTTTTCCCCATGAGTAGATGAAGAGTCTGTGCAAGTAATAGAAAATGCAGATGTCATCAAATCGGCACCCACTGATGTGGGTGTATAAAATCTAGAGGAATAAGGGAGAAACACACCTGGAAGTAGTCTCTCCTATATTATTTTCCTTTCTTAAATGTTTTAACAGGTTCTTATTGCTGCATTTGCAGTTTCAGGATATTGCTCCACCTATTTCAGAGCAGGAAGTAAGCCATTCAACCCTGTCCTTGGGGAGACTTATGAATGCATTAGAGAGGACAAAGGATTCCGATTTTTCTCAGAACAAGTAAGTGCCACTGGACTCAGGTCTGTGTAGAAACTGTAGGAGGGCTGTTTGATGATGAAAATAGCTTGTTTTTGTAAACATCTGGTTGAGATAGGTTATAGTACTAGTTAACAGAAAATTCACTTAGCTTATCTATGTAATTATATCCTCTAAATGTTTTTAAGCATGAAGTTGTAAGATTTGGTAATTTACTTACACATCTTGAGAATAATGCAATAACAGAGATGGATAAGTTGAGTAACTTTTATTTAGCCAAATACATGTTGCGAAAAATGATCATTTGTGGAAGTTTTAACACTGATGTCATTGCCCTTTTTTTGTTTTTAACTTTCAGGTTAGCCATCATCCACCCATTTCTGCCTGTCACTGTGAATCCAAGAATTTTGTGTTTTGGCAAGGTTTGTATTTCAATTATAACTTCAAAATCCAGTTGATAAGCCTATAAGAAAGTTTCTAGTTTCCAAAGTACTCAGTTTAGATTTCTTTTAGAACTCAGAAAATGTTGGTAATTGGCATGGAGTTCAGTTTGAGAGATTAGGTTTCTTGATTTAGATATGAAACCGTGTCACCTGGGAGATGGGATTATTTATTCAGGAAGCACAGCCCTAAGAGACAGCAGGGCTCTATGCTGACAGTGCCAGGTCAGGGCAATCTCTTTACCTCATTGTGCCTCATTGTCTGCATCGGTAGCATGAAGAGTGTATCTGCTGTCTTCTTGCTTCTTAAAGGTGTACAAATAGATCTTAATCCTGAAAGAAAGCTCTGCTATACATTATCTGTGCTCACAGTCTATTGAGAGATACATACATAGCAGTAATTTCTGTTTTTTAACTCATTGAGGCTTGGGGGTTTGAACTGAAGTCTCTATTAAATTAATATCCATTGTTAAGTTAGAATGTTGCAAACTCACCTAGGATAAAAAGTTTCAAAACCGTTCTAGAAAGAAAAGTATATATATATGTAAGTGAAAGTGTTAGTCATTCAGCTGTGGCCGACTCTTCGTGACCCTGTGGATTGTAGCCTGCCAGACTCCTCTGTCCATGGGGTTTCCCAGGCAGGAATACTGGAGTGGGTAGCCATTCCCTTCTCCAGGCGATCTTCCTGACTCAGGATGGAACCAAGGTCTCCTGCATTGCAGGCGAGTTCTTTACCATCTGAGCCATCATATATGTGTAATGTGTACGTTTACCATTAAGTGTGAATAATTCCCTCACATTGGAAAAGGCACTTCAGTGATCACTGTATGACTCTTCTCACATGCACTTCCTCAACCTAAAAATGATATGAAATGATAGAGCAGCACCGTGACTGTACTTTAGTGCAGATTAAGAAAGTAAGGCATTTCTTGTTCATAACAAAGAGTCAGAAATTTTGTGGAGAGAACACTAAGCTTCCTTAACTCATCAAAAACGAGACGAGTCAATAATACACAAGCACAGATATACCCGAGTGTCCACAAGCGAAACAAAAATCCATCATGTGAGATAAAATTCTGGGCCCTGAGTAGTATCTTAACAACCAGCACAGGAACACGTTCATTAAGTTAATCTCACTTTCTCATAAATCTTACCCATCTGTTGTTAGAGGCTTTATTGTTTTTATACAGGTTCTCCCAAGTCATGTAACTTTTCATATGTGTATATAAATCAATGTTACTGCCATACTACAATCTACAATTACTTTTACTATATACCATATATATACACACACATGTATAAGATATTTCCACCGTTTAGCTAAATCTTCTAACCGTATTTGTGGAGACATTGAAGCAGAGTAGAGTCTGTGTATATGAATATGCACACATGCACACACAGATTATTCCAAGTCTTTCTCAGTTTTATTTGTTGAAAGCACATATAGAGAATATATTATGGAAAAACAGATATTTTGGGGGGTTCCCAGTTAATCTTCTCACCTTGGGCCATCCTCAGGCACTTGTGTTAGAACTAACAGTATAGAATTGATTGTGATTACAAAAGTCCTTTGTAAAATGTAAAGTATATTATAAAAGTTCACTTCTCTAGACTAAATGATTAGATATAGAGTGTAATTCTTTTTGTCCTCTGCCTTATGTCATTTAGATATCAGATGGAAAAACAAGTTCTGGGGCAAATCAATGGAAATCCTGCCCGTGGGAACCCTGAATGTCATGCTTCCAAAGTAGGTTGCTCTCATCTTCCTTTTGGTCTCTTATCTGCGTTTCTAAATCATAAATGGGCATTTGAAACTCTTGTTGTTTATTACTGTTCAGTCGCTCAGTCATGCCTCTTTGTGACCCCATGGATTGCAGCACACCAGGCTTCCCTGTCCTTTCACTATCTTCCGCAGCTTGCTCAAACTCATGTCCATTGAGTCGGTGATGCCATCCAACCATCTCATCCTCTGTCGCCCCCTTCTCCTCCTGCCTTCTATCTTTCCCAGCATCAGGGTCTCTTCAAATGAGTCAGCTCTTTGAAACTCTAGATAGTGCCAAGGAGCTGTTGCCCTTTATGGCCAAGGCTTCTGTCAGCTTCATCAAAGGTTGTTTTTTTTTTTTTTATTTAATTGGAGTGTAATTGCTTTACAATGTTGCATTGGTTTTCACCAAAGTTTTGATACTGCTGCTGCTAAGTTGCTTCAGTCGTGTCCGACTCTGTGCAACCCCATAGATGGCAGCCCTCCAAGCTCCACTGTCCCTGGGATTCTCCAGGCAAGAACACTGGAGTGGGTTGCCATTTCCTTCTCCAATGCAGGAAAGTGAAAAGTGAAAGTGAAGTTGCTCAGTCATGTCCGACTCTTAGCAACCCCATGGACTGCAGCCTACCAGGCTCCTCCGTCCATGGGAGTTTCCAGGCAAGAGTACTGGAATGGGGTGCCATTGCCTTCTCCAGTTTTGAGACTGGACCCCCTCAAAAGCAAATGAGAATTTTGGCATATGTGTCAAAGCTTCCTTTTTATCTCTACATACCCTCCATTCAACCATCAGCACCTCCCTGTCCCAATCACCATGTTAACTTGCATTTTATTTTTATTTTATTTGTATTGACATATAGTTGAATTATAATATTTTGTTAATTACTACTATACAGTAAAGTAATTTCATTTTATATATATATATGTATATATATATACATTCTTTTTCATATTCTTTTCCGTTATGATTTATCACAGGATATTGAATATAGTTCTCTAGGCTATACAGCATGACCCTGTTGTTTATTTAGTCTATATATACTAGTTTGCATCTGATAATCCCAAACTCCTATTCATATCCTTTCCACCTCCCTCCCCTTGGCAACCACCAGTCTATTCTCTGTGTCTCTGTTTGCATTATATATGAAAGTTTCTCTTTTTAGCCATTTATTTTCTATACAATTTATACTTTCACTTCTGAGTTCATCTTAGCCCCAGGCACTATTTTTAATGTTTAAGTTATTTTATTAAGGAAGTGATCCTTAATATTTATTAAGGATCCTTTATTAAGGAAGGGATCCTTATACAGTTGTTTTCTGGAGAATATAGCCTTGTTGTTGTTAATTGTTGTTTAGTCACTAAGTCATGACTCTTTTGCGACCCCATGGACTGTAGCCCTTTAGGGATTTCCTAGGCAGGACTACTGGAGTGAGTTGCCATTTCCTTCTCCAGGGATCAAACCTGCATCTCCTGCATTGGCAGGTGAATTCTTTACCATTGAACCACCAGGGAACCCCTGAATATAGCCTATGCATCTTAAAGTTTAATTGAAGTTTACATTGAGGCCAAAGGTTTGATTGTTTTTCTTTCTTTCTTCATTCAATTGATTTTGTTTTTGTTTTGTTTTTGTCTATATGAATGACAGAGTTTTCTCGTGTATTGAATATGGAGGATGGTTGGGAAAGGGAGCAGTTCTCAGGACCACAAAATAAATGTTCAGTATTTACAAACTCAAGAGGAAGAGAGTTTTCCCAGGTATACATAGTGCCTACATCATACCAATTCATAAATTTTCTAGAAATCCAGAAGCATTTTAGATTGAAATAGCATTTTATTTGAATATATAATAATGTGCATTTTCAAGTTCAGTTCAATTGTTCAGTCATGTCTGACTCTTTGTGACCCCATGGACTGCAGCACTTCAGGCTTCCCTGTCCATCACCAACTCCCGAAGCTTGCTCAAACTCATGTCCATCGAGTTGGTGATACCATCCAACCATCTCATCCTCTGTTGTCCCCTTCTCCTTTTGCCTTCAATCTTTCCCAGCATCTGGTCTTTTCCAGTGAGTCAGTTTTTTGCATCAGGTAGCCAAAGTATTGGAACTTCAGCTTCAGCATCAGTCCTTCCAGTGAATATTTAGGACTGATTTCCTTTACGACTGACTAGTTTGATCTCCTTGCTCTCTAAGGGACTCTCAAGAGTCTTTGCCAGGAACACAGTTCAAAAGTATCAATTCTTCAGCTCTCAGCCTTCTTTTATGGTCCAACTTTCACATTCCTACATGACCACTGGAAAAACCACACCTTTGACTGACTGTATGGACCTTTGTCAGCCAAGTGATATCTTTGCTTTTTAATATGCTGTCTAGGTTTATCATAGCTTTCCATCCAAGGAGCAAGCATCTTTTAATTTTGTGACTGCAGTCACAGTCTGCATTGATTTTGGAGCCCAAGAATATGAAATCTGACATTGTTTTCACTTTTTCCTATCTGTTTTCCATGAAGTGATAGAACCAGATGCCATGATCTTTGCTTTTTGAATGTTGAGTTTTAAGCCAGCATTTTCACTCTCTTCTTTCACTTTCATCAAGAGATTCTTTAGTTCCTCTCCACTTTCTGCCATTAAAGTGATATCATCTGCATATCTGAAGTTGCTGATGTTTCTCCTGGCCATCTTGATTCCAGCTTGTGAGTCAACCAGCCCAGCGTGTCATATGACGTACTCTGCATGTAAGTTCTTCTGCTTCTGTTAGGCCGTTGCCGTTTTGTTCCTTACTGTGTCTATCTTTGCGTGAAATGTTCCCTTGGTATCTTCGGTTTTCTTAAAGAGATCTTTAGTCTTTCCAGTTCTATTGTTTTCCTCTATTTCTTTGCATTGTTCACTTAAGAAGGCTCTCCTTGCTGTTCTCTGGAACTCTGCATTCAGTTGGGTATATCTTTCCCTTTCTCCTTTGCCTTTCGCTCCTTCTCTTTTCTCAGCTATTTGTAAGGCCTATTCAAACAACCATTTTGCCTTCTTGCATTTCTTTTGCTTGGGGACGGTTTTGGTCACCACCTCCTGTACAGTGTTATGAACCCCCGCCCATAGTTCATTAAGCATTCTGTCTACAAGATCTAGTACCTTGAATCTATTCATCACCTCCACTGTATAATCATAAGGGATTTGATTTAGGTCATACCTGGATGGCCTAGTTGTGTTCCCTACTTTCTTCAATTTCAGCCTCAATTTTGCAATAAAGAGCTGATGATCTGAGCCACAGTCAGCTCCAGGTTTTGTTTTTTTCTAACTGCATAGAGCTTCTCCGTCTGTGGCTGCAAAGAACCTAATCAATCTGATTTCAGTATTGACCATCTGGTGATGTCCATGTGTAGAGTCGTCTCTTGTGTTGTTGGAAGAGGGTGTTTGCTATGACCAGTGCATTCTCTTGGCAAAACTCTGTTAGCCTTTGCCCTGCTTCATGTTGAACTCCAAGACCAAACTTGCCTGTTACTCCAGGTATCTCTTGATTTCCTACTTTTCCATTCCAGTCCCTTATGATGAAAAGGACATCTTTTTTTGGTGTTAGTTCTAGAAGGTCTTGTAGATCTTCACAGAATCATTTGTTCAACTTCATCTTTGACATTAGTGGCTGGGGCATAGACTTGGATTACTGTGATGTTGAATGGTTTGCCTTGGAAATGAACTGAGCTCATCCTGTCATTTTTGAGATTGCACCCAAGTACTGCATTTTGGACTCTTTTTTGACTATGAGGGCTATTCCATTCCTTCTAAGAGATTCTTCCTCACAACAGTAGATATAATGGTCATCTGATGGATGGATATGAGAGTTGGACTATAAAGAAAGCTGAGCACCAAAGAATTGATGCTTTTGAACTGTGGTGTTGGAGAAGACTCTTGAGAGTCCCTTGGACTGCAAGGATATCCAACCAGTCAATCCTAAAGGAAATCAGTTCTGAATATTCATTGGAAGAACTGATGCTGAAACTGAAGTTCCAATACTTTGGCCACCTGATGCAAAAAACTGACTCATTGGAAAAGACCCTGATGCTGGGAAAGATTGAAGGCAGGAGGAGAAGGGGACAACAGAGGATGAGATGGCTGGATGGGATCACCAACTCAATGGACATGAGTTTGAGTAAATTCCAGGAGTTAGTGATGGACAGGGAGGCCTGGCGTGCTGCAGTCCATGGGGTCACAAAGAGTCGGACATGACTGAGCGACTGAACTGAACTGAGTTGAATTAAATTCACCCATTCCCATCCATTTAGTTCACTGATTCCTAAAATATTATTATTCACTCTTGCCGTCTCCTGTTTGAGCACATCCAATTTACCTTGATTCGTGGACCTAGTATTCCATGTTCCTATGCAATATTGTTCTTTAAAGCATCGGACTTTACTTTCACCACCAAATACAACCACAATTGGGCATCGTTTCTGCTTTGACTCATCTTCTTCAGTCTTTCTATAACCTTACTCCCCAGAAATTACATTAGATTTTTGTTGTCTATCCTCATCTGTCTTTTCCCAAGGAATTATTCACATATTTTGGCTTAACTCAGAGCATAAAGCCCTATCCTCAGAGTAGCCTTTCTTAAGTGCATGCCATGCTGTGCCTCTCGCCCTCCCCACCCTGAACCCCTCCCTTGATGGCACATTGCCTGCAGGGTAAATCCAGACTCATTGGTGTGTCTTTCAGGGCCTTCCATGCTCTGCCCCCTCCCACCTTCCAGCCTTACCCCCTCCGCACCCCCTCACCTATAGCATGCTACACACAGGTTCCCAGATGCATTGTGCTCTTTTGGCTTCTGTGGCTTTGTCTCTGCTTTCCCAGCCTGTAGTACCTTCCTGTCCTTGCTCCTAGCTTAGACCAAACCAACCTCCTCTAGCAAATCTTCCTTGACGCTCACCCCACATGCCTGGCAGATCTAAGGACCCTCCTTCTCTCAGAAGCGTCCATCTACCCCTGCCTTACTGTTGGACCCAGGAGAGCAGGAGACAGGCCCTACTCAACTTGGTAGCTTTAGCACCTGGCCCATAGAAAGCACTGACATATTCCTTAAATGAATGAATCATGTGGTAAATGTCCTTGACCACATAGAAACTTCCAACAAAGAAAGGAGAGGAAGGTGAAGTTCGAAAAGGAGGCTTTGGTGAAAAATATTCTCATTGGTAGAAACACTAATATATATTCGTGACCTTCACTGTTTTTACTCAGTGCTGTATTCCTCACTAGGTATGGAGATTGCTACGTGTGGAACAAGGTCACCACGTGCATACACAACATCCTGAGTGGGAGGAGATGGATAGAGCATTACGGAGAAGTGACCGTTAGAAACACCAAAAGCAGCGTTTGCATTTGCAAACTCACATTTGTCAAGGTAAATAATTCCGTACAATAGCAAAGGAAGGGTATATAAAATGCTTCCTAGGAAAGAAATAGAGCAATTACCTTAAACAACAGCAAGTGAATCAGTCCTTATGGATTAATTAATATTAATCCTTACGGACATTTAGTTAAGAAAGCAGAACAAGATGGTGGAGTTGCCCCAGGCATGCGGACATCTGACCATGTAGAAGTCAAAAAGGACACCATCTTGAAACAGAAAAAAGAATTCTTTTTAAAGAATGTTCTTTTTAAGCACCAAGTCAGTTCATTAAGTAAAATTCCAGAGAGTACTTCTTGCCTGTAACAAGTCTCCTGGTTTATATTCTATTTATATTCCTGCTTGATTACAACATATTCAAGTGATCTTATTTTAGGGAGCTAAATATATCACAGTTGTGTTTTCTGAGGCTACTTAGAGATGACCGCTTCTAGTCCCTATAAACTTATCCAACTCTGCCACTATTATATATAATCTTACATAAGTTCAACAAAAAGCAGTACCTTTCCTAACAAGAGAAGATGTCAGATATTTTTCTTTTTTCCTTTTTTTCTTATAGATTGATTATGTGGCTCAGAACAGAAGAGCCTGAATCAGTATTTGCTCTGACTGGGTCATGACAGTAACTGTGTGTATTTAGGTTTCTAGTCTAGGAGAAACTTCAGTTTAAACTTCAGTTTAAACTGCCTCTAATATTTGCAGGGCTCAGGGTGAGAATACAAATGGTCGTCCGCATTCTGTATGTGTAAATATTTAAAATATGTAAACCAAGCCCACAAGCTGTCAACTAAAATATGTTTATACTGACAAAAAGTACTTTTGTAAAAATAAAATCTGCAAGTCTAGGTTGGACCCTTGGGAACACCAAGCTGGAAACCCGGCAGCTCAGGAGAGCCAGTCTGGCCCGCGGCCTTCACCACTTACTCCCCACCCCCATCTCTGCCCCGCACTGCGAGAAGCCGCACATATTTATATAGACAGTCCAGCCCACACTTCCAGACTCTGTTCACACGCCTTCAAACCGCCACTCTTGGCCAGCCCTCAGGCCTAATGATTCACATTTTCATCTGCCTATGAGTAGATGAATCAAGGAAAGGCCTGTGCAGGCCATGGAATAAGCTTAAGGGCATTTGGATAGGAATTGGGACCTCATCTAGAATGAGGCCATGGGATCCAAATGGGTCACTTCTCACAGGCTTCTGACCCCTTGAGAAGGAGTATGGCTGGAAGAGAGCTAGAACAAGGTCTTCCTGGTTAAATTCAGCTATTTACAGCTACTATGAAAATTATTTTACAGTTTTCTCCAGCGTTGCCAATTGAAAATCATTAAAATCCAGGAGCCAAGGAAAATTCAAGACAGGACGATGGGAAGAATTACTCATCTATAGATTAATACTCAGTTAAGATAGAAACTCGGCCTTCTCTGGGCTGTGCTGTCATACTCTAGCAGGGAGTAGGGTCATCCCTTTCTTAAAAGTTAAGCCAACTAATGCTTAGAAAGCCACCCTTCCTTGCAAAACATTTTGAGATAGATGTCTGGAAATGGCTTGCCTGAGAAACATCAAGGTTAAGGAAATATTCCATATGAAAATTATAGGGATTGGTGTTATTAAACAGATGTGGTGTTTTAACAGGAGTTTGGTTTTTCCAGGTGAATTACTGGAATTCTAATGTGAATGAAGTCCAGGGGGTTGTGATGGATCAGGAGGGGAAGGTGGTGCACCGGCTGTTTGGGAAATGGCATGAAGGACTGTACTGTGGTGTGGCCCCTTCTGCTAAGTGCATCTGGAGACCAGGTGAGACTGGCTTGAGTGTCCTGCCTCTAGGGGGCGCCGTGAGTGGCCGAAGGTTGGGAAGGTCCCATCATCTGAGATACACCTTATGTTTTCTTTAATAGTGAGATTATAAACGTAAATGCTTAAGGCAATTACAGTTACATTTATACTTAACCTATAAGCTTAATAAGTACTGCTACTAAGTCACTTCAGTCGTGTCCGACTCTGTGTGACCCTATAGACGGCAGCCCACCAGGCTCCCCCGTCCCTGGGATTCTCCAGGCAAGAACACTGGAGTGGGTTGCCATTTCCTTCTCCAATACATGAAAGTGAAAAGTGAAAGTAAAGTTGCTCAGTCGTGTCTGACTCTTAGCGACCCCATGGACTGCGGCCTACCAGGCTCCTCCGTCCATGGGATTTTCCAGACAAGAGTACTGGAGTGGGTTGTCATTGCCTTCTCCATTAATAAGTACAATATTTGATAATAAGGAGTTGTCGAATTGAGACCAAATCTGATGTGTAGTCAGATTGGGCTTCATGTAAAATCTCTCTAAATGTAATGCCCACATTTCCAAAGCTAGATTTACTTATTAAAGCATTTAAATAATTGAAATTTGCAAACTTACTCATGTTTTTTTTATTTATTCTCTGTTTTAGTAAAACAAAGGAAAGCCTGCAAACACCCATAATCCAGAAATTCAATTATTTAACCAGAATAAGTGATCTTTTTACTTGAGCAGCAAAGAGCTACAATATGTTGACATTTAATAAAAGACATCAAGAGAGCTCTGGTAATACACTAGCATATAACTGTCAAGTACAAATGGAGCAAGTATCCACATGATATTTATTTGCATTGGAATTTTGTCAGTTAATTCCTAACTTTAAAATTAGTTGTTAGTTTCCTTAGAGACCTCAATTGAATATATAAATTCCCTGCTAGTAGAGTGGTTAGTTCATTTATTTGTCAGTTAGGTACTGAGTAGTGACTAAGCTTCAGGCTCTGTTCTGGAAGCTTGGAAGTGCATTAATGTGCAGAGCCTGCAACAGCTGTACCTTCTAATTTAGTTTAAAAGTGCCAGTAAACATTAGATCTGAATCTTTTTCTTTTCTAAATGGAAATAAATTATAAGTATTTCTGGTGATATCTCAATGCTGCTCATAGTTAATCACTCAAACATTTAGTTACCCAGTTGGATATTTGAGAGAAAAATTATGGTGTAGTTTAGCCAGTGAAGACTACTCTATGTGCAAAGTTGTATTTTAAAGGCTAGATTTTACTAAATATATGAATCTATCAGTTCTAATAGTCAACATAAAAGTTTTTCATCTTATAAAATAAAACCAATTTAATCTCTTTAAAAATTTGTAATCTAGGGACTTCCCTGTGATCCAGTGGCTAAAACTGTGCTTCCAGTACAGGGGGCCCAGGCTCAATCCTAGTCAGGGAACTCAATCCCACATGCTGCAATTAAGTGTTCTAATGCCGCAATGAAGACTGAAGATGTCACATGCTGGAACTAAGACCCAGCACAGCCAAATACATAAATAAAATTGTTTAAAATTTGTAATCTAATGTTTATGACTACAGATTTAACGTTAATGTGAGTGTTAAACGTCCGGGTTAAGTCAGCCTCTGCATGCTCTGTACACCTCTTTGCCTCTTACAGTGGTTTCTTGGCTTCATTCCAGGTTCCATGCCCACCAACTATGAGCTCTACTATGGCTTCACAAGGTTTGCTATTGAGCTCAACGAGTTAGATCCTGTACTAAAAGACCTCCTTCCTCCAACAGATGCCCGATTCCGGCCAGATCAGAGGTGAGCAGAGCGGTGGTGTTTAAAATGAACACCAGGTCATGGCATGGTGCTTGCAGAAGTCATCAGTACCTTCATCACCATCCTTTGCTTATTCACTGAATCATTCATTCCCTTATTCACTCAGCAAGAGTTGAGCCTTCTAACCCTAGAAAAAGAGTATTCAGAGTATGATCATAATAGAAGATTAACTCAACAAAAGTGCCCCACAGAAGATAACACAGATGTTTTTTAACAAAAAGTGCAGCCCCCCAATTTACCAAAAGTCTGCAAATTATTGAACTCTCCACTAAATACACAGTCACTCCTCACCTCAGTGTTTGTACTTCTATACTTCTATTACTTTTTAACACGGAGCATCTTTTTTTTATTCAAGTAACATTGGTGTTACATTATATAATTATAACATTATGTATGTACTAATGGGCTTCCCAGATGGCGCTAGTGGTAAAGAACCTGCCTGCCAGTGTAGGAGTCATAAGAGATGTGGGCTCAGTCTCTGGGTTGGGAAGATCCCCTGGAGGAGGGCATAGCAACCCACTGCAGCATTCTTGCCTGGAGAGTCCCATGGACAGAGGAGCCTGGTGGGCTACCAGCCATAGTGTCTCTAAGAGTTGGACATGACTGAAACCTCTTAGCACGCATGCATATATAGTAGTAATATGTAATCTTCATGTGTACAAATTATATTTCTACATCTGTGTATTTATGTATACCAAAAATTTAGTTTCTATCCATCATCATACAGTTGATCTCCTTTATCCATTTCAGTGAAGAATAAGAGGAGAAGATACAGGGATACCTAGAAATCATTATTGTTGTCGTTTAGTAGCTAAGTTGTATCTGACTCTTTTGCAACCTCAGGAGCTGTAGCCCTCCAGGCTCCTCTGTCCATGGGATTTCCTAGGCAAGAATACTGGAGTGTGTGGCCATTTCCTTCTCCAGGGGATCTTCCTGACCCAAGGATCAAACCCACGTCTCTTGCATTGGCAGGTGGATTCTTTATCACTGAGCCACCAGGGAAGCCCATACCTAGAAATATTTTGAGTCAAGAATTGGAGTTTTCCCAGCATGTTTTCGATCCCCTAGAGTGTGAGATATACTCAATATACAGTATCTTTAATACCTTCTGATTTTTAAAAAATTATTCTTACATATTCCTATACTCATGTTGTCTATTCCTACAGAATTAATTTTACTCTTTACAGAAATTCTATGTCATACAAATTCCATCCAAGATTCTCTGTTCCCACTGTCTTTGTGGCTTTGTCTGTCTTCTGCCAAAGTGTCCCCAGTATTGGGTTTTCTAGTATTCAGTTTTCTTATGTTCCCCACTCTTCCTCTAGAACATGCAGTATCACTGTTTGACATTCAAACTTATCAATAAGCTTCCTGTACACTGTGTATCATATTGTATCCCTGTTCTTTGCTCTCATTTTGAAATTTAAATATTTGCAAATCACCATTGGGTCTGCTTTCTTGATTCTATTTCAATATTGCCTTTCTGAATTTCATTTACTACTTATTTCCTTTCTGTGGCCTTTTGTAATTTCCCCCAACTATTACCTTTTCTTTTTTCATCAGTTTTACTCTTTCCAATAAAAGATGAGAGCTTCTCTCTCAATCTGTTCTAAACGTAGCTGGAGAGCAGCCAGGTCACATCCTCCACGCAGGAGCCCTTCACAAGTACTTCATTATAACATGGAAAAGGAGCAGAGCCCGGGACTTGATGATGTTTTAACCTCAGACTCTCCAGTCATCCCGAAAAATCTCAAGTTTTGGAACCCTAGACAGCACAGAGAAGCTGACCACTTCCCTTTCACTTCTGCCTGCAATGCAGAAGACCCAGGTTCAATATACCTGGGTTGGGAAGATCCCTGGGAGAAGGGAATGGCAGCCCATCCAGTATTCTTGCCTGGAGAATTCCATGGACTGAGGAGCCTGGTGGGCTTCAGTCCATGGGGTCACAAAGAGTCTGACACAACTGAGTGTCTTTCACACACACAGAAACTATCTTAGCTGATGGCAGACAGAGACTGTGGCACGAGCAAGGGGACGTTATCAGAGTGTTACTGTTCATTGTGTTATATTCATAGTAGCCAGAATTTAAGTTTATGCAAATAGGATGATTTTTTCCTCAGTAAAGAAGATAATATGTTAAAAGATAAACTGCTTTCTGCTTAGATTTTTGGAAGAAGGAAACTTAGAAGCTGCAGCAGCAGAGAAGCAAAGAGTAGAGGAACTCCAGAGATCTCGAAGACGATACATGGAAGAAAACAACCTTGAACATATACCAAAATTTTTTAAGTAAGTCAGTTTATTCCCGCAACAAGTTCATGTTTTGCAAATGGTTGCCACAAGCAATGAAAAACTTAGGGTAAGAAGAAAATGAGGGATAGTTTCATGTCCAGGGCACTTTGAGGTAGAAAATTAAACTGATTTTGGTCACTGGTACTTGGCAGTGAAAATACTGAATCAGATTTTTTGGTCTCGTGAAGTTTGTAGCCACAGAAATAAATTCTGCTCGACAGCTCTTTTCTTTTCATGGGCAGCAGTAAAGAGTGAGGGTCCTGCCCAAAAGGCTCCTTATCCTCCAGCTACATCCTTTTGAATGGTAGAAACTTGTTCCCACTCCCTCACCCAGAGATAAGCTGGGACCCTGTTGCCCACAGGGTCATTCTGGCTTCATTAGTATTTAATTTTACTTCTTTCATATGGAGGGGCTTCCCTGGTGGCTCAGACAGTAAACAATCTGCCTGCAATGTCAGAGACCCGGTTCGATCCCTGGCTTGGGAAGATCCCCTGGAGAAGGAAATGGCAACCCACTCCAGTATTCTTGCCTGGAGAATCCCATGGACAGAGGAGCCTGGCGGGCTACAGTCCATGGGGTCGCAAAGAGTCAGACATGGCTGAGTGGCTGACACTAACACCCTCTATCATATAGAGCTTTGTGTCCATTCAGATTTGACCCTTCTGTGGTATGATCATGGTGATTATTACAGGATTATTTGAGGGATTATGAATACATCACACAGACTAAGCTGTGGTTTTCAGATCCATCTGCCACCCTTTAGAATCAGGACACATCAGCTCAGAATAACCTCTTACCCCTTTTAGCTGCCCTCTCCTGGCTGTCCTGGAGCGGAACTGCAGTCCTGCTCTTTAGATGTTGAGAGTGTCTTCACTGGGCCTGGATCCTGCAGAGGCTATTACAGCTACTGAGGCTGTGTACCTTCCCCGTCAGTGAAGCAGAGAAAATTCTTGTGGGTCTGGGGTCTAGTTACGGTGTTTGTACGTGCTTTGGGCCCCTTCACTTTCTAGTCCTGCCTTGAGGTGACTTATCCCCGCTCTTAGCCCCTCTCCCTAGAACCCTGCCCACTTCCATTTCACAACAAAAATGAGTTTATTTCTGGTCAAAAATAGTCAAATCATCAGCCAGCAGATAGAATGTTCACTGGCTTACAAAGTACTGATTCTAATACACACCTTATCTACAGGAGGGGGTCCAATTATCAGATCACGTGAATGAGACTTACGTCTAATGTTGATTTGTATATTTTCACAGAAAAGTGATTGATGCCAATCAAAGAGAAGCCTGGGTTTCTAACGACACCTACTGGGAGCTGCGAAAGGACCCTGGTTTTAGCAAAGTAGATAGCCCTGTTCTCTGGTAAACGGGAAACGTAGAGCTAGCCGACATATCACGCTCTGAATGAATAAATAACTATGCACAATTATGTTTCTTAGAGCTCCGCGTGGTTTCTGGGTCTATTGAAAACCGACCATTTGCTTTTCTATTCATCTTTATAATGAACTTTCAGAAGTGCATTAGACAAGGCCTCTAACCACTTTCGGATCCTTTCTGTTTTGCTGCAACCATATTCCTTAAAAAACATCCACACCCTCCTCAAAAAGCAGAATAAAAGGAGCAGAATATAAAATCCAGAGTCTGAAGAGTCTGTAAAGAGAAACAAACTGTAACTGGTGCTTAAAAAGCTGATCCAGAGAGTTTAAAGCAACATGACGCACGAACCATAAGCGCCATCCCCTCCTTGCAGGAGCTCCAGGGCCATGGCAGTTGGTCAGCTCAGACTTGGAGCTTGTCCGTTTGATGTGGTGTACCTGTGCTGGCCTTTTTAAAAGAGATGTGATGCTTCTCAGAACCTGTTCCATCTGTACGCCATTGTTCATGCCTTAAGAAATGCAAAGATGTACAATAAATCCTTTTTTTAAATGTGCGTTCCTAGGTTTATGTGAAGGACAGATCTTTTGAATCATGGCATGATTCACTTTATGGGATCAAAAGAATTATGAGACTAACTCAAATAGCTTGAAAAAGGTAAACAACACGTGCTTTACTTTGCTATATTGGTCACTATATCATATGTCTGTAGGGCAAGAAGGAAAAGGTGTGCTAAGTAGATCTCTGTATTCACGTTGCTCGTCCATCTCCTGTCCTGCATACAGTTAATAAACCATCCCTCCTCCACCTCAGCTCCCAGTGTGCCCTGTTATTTGGCAACATCCGTATTTGATTTGAACACTTGTCACTGGTGTTAAAACTTTGGAAGGAAATAGCAGAAAGCGTATCGAATTTCTCTGTGGGCTTCGGAGTACTGTTAAGTCTTAACTGTTTTTGAGTGAAGCACAGGGCAGCCCACGTGTATCCTGTGTCTGACCCATCGGCACTGTTGGAATTCCACTGGGAAAGGATGCGAGAACACTAGAAGCTTATTTGCATTGTTTAAATGAGTTCTATGCAAAATCACATATCATATTTTCATCAAGTGTTTCTGTATGATACATAGCCACAGATTAAACATTTACCTTGCTATTGGCAAAAATATAAAATTGAAGCTAAGGAATTTATCTATCCCAACAAAAAAGGAGGGAGATGAGGGGCAGAAATGTGTTTTGCATATTTCAGAATTTGTTTTTTTTCCTCCACTGATATATAGAAGTTTTGTAGGAATTTGCATCAGTATTTCTGAGTTTCTGCATATAGATAATTATATAAATGCTTATATATTTTTAAAAAATCTCTTTAGAGATTTTCCTAGAGAATTATAAAATCACATGTATTTTATTCTGTTAAATTTTTATTCTTAGACTCTTATTATCAGATTTTATGTGTCATTTTAAGCAGTGAAAAGGTTACTGATTTTTTTTATTATGAGGTGTTGATTTTAGTTTTGTTTCTTTTCCTCTAAGAATTCCTAATTATGGCTATTTTACATCAAACCAAGACTGCTGAGAGCATATGGGAAAACTCCGAAGTCTCCACTAGGTGGAGCAGGTTTTAATTATCTGAAACTCATTCCTCCTTTTATCTGAGTCTATACCCTGGTGACTCAGAGGTTAAAGCGTCTGCCTGCAATGCGAGAGACCTGGGTTTGATCCCTGGGTCAGGAAGATGCCCTGGAGAAGGAAATGGCAACCCACTCCAGTATTCTTGCCTGGAGAATCCCATGGACGGAGGAGCCTGGTGGGCTATAGTCCACGGGGTCGCAAAGAGTCGGACACGACTGAGCAACTTCACTTTCCCTTTCATACCTTATATGTACAGCATGCACTGGTTCAGAATGCAGTTTCATTATCAAGCACACTCCCAGCTCTGAGCATGTAAGCAGAACCCTTCCTCAGTTTCTCAATGCCTTTAATTCCTATTTTAAGTCTTTGGTGGCTTCCCCCATGGCAGTAACATGTTCCTTATTATTGATTCTTTTTCTGCCCATTCATCTTGACATCCTTTTATATGCGTCCTGAGATACATGCCTTTAATTTTGATTAAATTTTAATTAGAATTTTGTGGGCTTCCTCAAAGAAGTCTGTTCTCCCTTAATTGGTAAAATTTTAGATACTATTTACAGTGGTTTTTGTCTGTATTTACTAGCATGTCCCTGAAGAGTCTCCGAATTTTAGCCTAAAGATAAATTCTGCAAAATAAAGGTACTGTAAATAAGATACTACAAGTAGGAAGGTAAGACCCAAGGTGACCAACGATCATATCAATCAGTTGGCTGGATGAGGACCCATGACCCAAGAGGGAGGCAACTGCTGTACCTCGCAATGGGCTTTGAAAAAGAGGATAACTAGTAGGATGGACCTTTGCAGCTGCTGCTGCTGCATCACTTCAGTCGTGTCCGACTCTGTGCAACCCCATCAACGGCAGCCCACCAGGCTTCCCATCCCTGGGATTCTCCAGGCAAGAACACTGGAGTGGGTTGCCATTTCCTTCTCCAATGCATGAAAGTGAAAAGTGAAAATGAAGTCGCTCAGTCATGTCTGACTCTAAGTGACCCCATGGACTGCAGCCTACCAGGCTCCTCCGTCCATGGGATTTTCTAGGCAAGAGTACTGGAGTGGGGTGCCATTGCCTTCTCTGAGGATGAACCTTTACTACCTAATAAGTTAAAGGTACAAATCAGGTAGGTGAATGTTGGTCAGACCTAACCGGAAACTCTTCCTAGGATTTCAAGGTGAGAATGAGAAGAGTGTCAAATTAATTAAAATCACCACATTCTTTGTAACTCTTTTGAGATTCAGATATACTGAGTAGAATTCCAGTTCAAGTGATCAAGTTTTAGATAATGCTTCTGTAGTACCTGATTCACAACAGTTCCCTTCAAACATTCACACCAGTGTAATGGCCCCATCCCCATTTCTTTCTCACTTTTTATTTATTTGATAATTGCAGAATTGTGAGACTCTGTATTCATCTGCATAATTTGAGGGCTTTTGAGACTAGTTTCAACACCAAAAGGATAGACTAGATAGTAGATCATTCTTGATAAAAACGTGACTTATTTCTTAGAATTTGATATAAACCTTTACATTTCAGGGGCACTTTTCCCCCCTAAAACAGTCTAGAATAGAGGAGGACTTAATATATCTTTATACCTCCCCTGTGATTTATTTAAGCTCCTGCATATTTTTGAGCCGGTCTTTAAGGAAAGCAGTAATAACTGATGATGGTCCTGTGGATGTGGCTAGACAGAAAAGAGCGATGGCACACACCAGCACATGCAGAGGCCAACCAGGAACCAGTTATTTTGCTTCCGTATGCTGCTACCAAGGGTGCAAATTTACTTTGAGATTTTGCTGTTATTTTATTGGGTTTTTTAATTAAGTTATTACTTTTCACAGGTTACTTTAAATTCCAGACAATTGTAAAAACAAACCTCATTTGAGATATTTTAATATTACATATCATGAAAACTACCAGATGTACTTTGGTAAGAGAAATCAAGGAGTTTCTCATACAAAGGATGCCAGGTTGTCGATTTTCTAAACCTTGTGCTCCTCTTCATTAATCTGGCCCCTAGGATTTCCAGTGATTCCACTAATTAAGCATTATATTAGGTCCTGCCCCAAGGAGCACTAGGGGGGTACAGAGTTAAAGAGGAAGCTGATCCAACTGTTTTGCTTAGTTCTGATTATGGCTCTGGCTGGAGAAGAGTTTATAATCATGATCGAATGTGCATTTTGTTAGTACCTTGGGTTTTAATTATCCATCTTGTCTCATCTTGTACTCTGTCATCCAGATAATGAAGTATTTGTGGGAGCAGAGCTCCTCACACACCAGGGGGTGTAATAAATGTTTGCACTTGACTCAAGTTGATACATTATGACTGTGGCACAGTAAATAAAGCTTGTGTACAAAATATTTATTTCTATGGCAGCCATTATGTTCAGGATATATAAACTGTATCTGATTAAACAATTATGAATCTGTTTTGTGCTCTAGAAATATTCTTTTGGGGGAAAGATGGAAAAAATGTCATGGGAGCTAAGATTAAACTATTTGGGTTTCTTTTTTTTTTCTTTTTCCGAAAGGCTTCCCAGTGATTTAGAAATAGTGCTTATCAAACTAGGATTAGGTTCTCTAAGTTTTCATTGAATTTCTTTTGTAAGATTGATCTTTTTAAACTATACATTGCATGAATCATTCTGTTAAACCTGACTTTGTTTAATGCATGATTATAC
Organism: Bison bison bison; assembly: GCF_000754665.1. NCBI lineage: Eukaryota > Metazoa > Chordata > Mammalia > Artiodactyla > Bovidae > Bison > Bison bison. The sequence goes on along the minus strand of NW_011495022.1, from coordinate 2,477,192 downwards.
AAACACACATTTGTGACTGAATTGTAAAACCTATGTTGTAGCCTTCACTTATTAGAGAAAATGGCAAATTGTTCAAGAAAGGACTAGTTTTAATCCTTCCAGAGTGAAATCGAAAGAATGAATTTAAATGGCTGTGGTGAGTCAGTATCCCCAGTATCTTAAGCCAGCGGAAGCGCCGTGACTAAGGCAGCTGACAGGTGGCGCTATGCTGCTGCCCATTTACTCTCAGAGTTTTGTGAATTTACTCCCAGGTTTTGCTCGTCTTTAATTGGAGGAGAAGGGGGCGACAGAGTATGAGATGGCTGGATGGCATCACTGACTTGATGGACGTGAGTCTGAGTGAACTCCGGGAGTTGGTGATGGACAGGGAGACCTGGCGTGCTTCGATTCACGGGGTCGCAAAGGGTTGGACACGACTGAGCGACTGAACTGAACTGAATTGGCTTTTAAAAAAATTAAGTCATTATTTTTCATGGGTTACTTTACCCCATAATTTCCAGCTTACAGTCCTGTTAGTCATGTGCACCCTTTTGTTTTCCAAAATAACTATCTTACTTGATGCATTTTATCTTTTCCTCTGGTCCTGAAATAATGAGGGGCAGGAATGCACATGCCTAAGTTGCACTATGCCATTGAGGGTTTGTAAAATATGCAACATTTATGCACAGTTGCAGGCTGCTGCTACTGCTGCTGTCACTTCAGTCGTGTCCAACTCTGTGTGACCCCATAGACGGCAGCCCACCAGGCTCCCCCGTCCCTAGGATTCTCCAGGCAAGAACACTGGAGTGGGTTGCCATTTCCTCCTCCAATGCATGAAAGTGAAAAGTGAAAGTGAAGTCGCTCGGTCGTGTCCGACTCTTAGCAACCCCATGGACTGCAGCCTACCAGGCTCCTCCATCCATGGGATTTTCCAGGCAAGAGTACTGGAGTGGGGTGCCATTGCCTTCTCCGAGTTGCAGGCTAGTGTATCAATATTAGAACCATTGCATTTAGCTCCTGTTGGAACACTACTTTTAAATGTTTGTGGATTAAAAATTACTACGTTATTACGTATTATTAGTTTCCTCAATATCTCCAGACTGGTAGGAAAAAAATATTTTAAAAGGAACAATTTATTTTCTGCAAAAAAAATTTTTTTCTCTCAGTTCTTCCTTCTAAATATAAATTAGAGCAGTTTTGGAGAGAGGAATATTGAGCTTTCAGAAAGCAAAGTATAACCCTGTTTGAGTTCTGTTTCTTCTTACTCTTAGTTAACAAGGTACATGTGTGCATGTTAAGTCACTTCAGTCGTGTCCAACTTTTTGCGACCCCGTGGACTTGTAGCCCCCCAGGCTCCTCTGTCCGTGGGATTCTCCAGGCAAGAATACTGGAGTGGGTTACCATGACCTCCTCCAGGGGATCTTCCCGACCCAGGGATCAAACCTGCATCTCTTAACGTTTCCTGCATTGGCAGGCAGGTTCTTGACCACTAGCACCATGTAGGAAGCCCTGAGTTAATAGGGTAAGCACAACTTAATACTATTAAAGACAGAATAATGCTAAATTACTAATGCTAGATGCTAGATAATAATGCTAAGTGCTAGATTACTTCTTTTATCTTAGGTATTAACAGCTAATCCCTGCCCCTTTAATTATCTTCATTAAGTTATTTCTTTAGGAACTAATATAGTTAATAGAAACTTTTCTTCCAGTCATTTCAAGCTAACTTTAAAAGTTTTATTGACTTTATTTGACATACAATAAACTTTACATATCTGAACTGTACAATGTGATGCATTTTGACATACGCCTGTGCTCTTGACACCAGCACCACAGTTACAATAATGGACATATCCGTCATCACTAATCATTTTCTCTGCCTCTTACTAATCCCTCTCCTCCATCACACCATCCTTGATCTTGAGACAGTAATTCATCTGCTTCTATCAGTTTTCAAAATCTGCATATTTTCTTGTGTTAATTGCATGTGGAAGTTTTCTAGAAGGCTGTTGTGCATATGCATCCAACCCCCTCCCATGCCCCCACTTCAGTATCCACCATTAAATAGTAACATACTGCAGGAGAAAGATCTCATTAAGTTCTAGGTTGGTTAAACACTTTTAGATTTAAAATACTTTGAAAACAGCAAACTATTTTTCACATCAAAATAGTCGTGTAAGTCAATTCATTTCCATCGTTTTGGGGTCCAGAATAATGGTAACACTGAACTTGCTAGCAATGCGGAGGAAGCCCTGGGAAGTGGTTTCTCTTGTTTGTAGTGAAAGGATCCCTGACAAAGCCATAGGAATCCAGAATGAAGGCTCTTGAAATAATGTCATGCTGATGATAAAGAGGAGGGAAGTAGCCTATGCTGAAGACCCTAGTCAGTAACGAATCCAAGACTGGGTCTCAGTGATCCTTTTAAATACCATCACTTGGTCACCAGTGTAGGTCTGCACTAGCTTTTTTTATTGGGCAGGGCCTTTGTTGCTTAGCTGTGCTGTGCTTCAGTAGTTCTGCATGTGGCTCAGTAGCTGTGGCCTGCGGGCTCCAGAGCTCAGACTCAGTATCTGTTGCACATGGGCTTAGTTGCCCAGAGACACGTGGGATCGTCCCAGAACAGGGCTCCAACTTCTGTCCCTTGCATTGCAAGGCAGATTTTTGACCACTGGGCCACCAGGGAAGCCCCTGCACTAGCTTTTAGATTGTGTACATTTTCTTCTAGGAGGTGGTACCTAGATATGCAGGCACCTACCTAGGTGACCACACAGGACGATGGCATTCCCAGCAAAGCTGCTTCAGTCAGTAATTTTCAGACTCAGTATCAGTCCCAAGAGGTCAAAGTTATCTTCTAAATTCCTCACAGTTTTGCCGAATATAGTTACCAATACTTAATGAAACATTCTGAACTTTTAAGTTTTGTTCATTGAACAAGATATTTTTCCACAGTCTAGCTGAATTGGCCCAAGTGCTTATATCTAGCGTTAGGTGAGAATCTGTCTTATCTGGCTGTTCAAGATGGCTTGGGTGCGCTCAGTACTCCTCAGTGCCTGCTTTACCTAAATTCAATTCACATGATTAATACTCATTTCCTACATACTTGCCCCAGGCCCCAGCTGGTAATTGTTTTCTTCAAAACATCTCCACCTGGATAGTTATGGAAGGCTTAGTGAGAGGCGCGTCCCTCTGCTAGTTCCCCTGGTAATCAATGAGCCAACCAGAAGTCAAGTCTCCTGTAAGGGGTAACCTCGGCCTCCTTTTCTGGGAGCAAGGATGCCCATCATCTCCTAGCCAGCTGTGCACACAGTGGGGTGTCCATTTAAGGACCTTGGTTCAGACAGGTAAGCTTCCCCCAACCCCACCCCAGCTCTCTCTTCTTCCCTGGCAAGTACAGGGCTTGCAAGCCTGCGAGGTGCAGCACAACAGAAGCCCTTAGGTTATAAATTTTAATGTTTTATCTTTAATTTGTTAGTATCTGGGACAAATCCTGACAATATATCAGTGCAGCTGTTTTTTTGCACTTCAAATCTGACAGATTCTGGAAACGCCGGTCTCCAAAGTGCCATGTCACATGATACCACCTTCTCAGTAGATTGGAGGACCCACAGGCAAAACTTTTACTTTTTTCTAGTCAGTGGGGTAAATTTGCAAAACTGCTAACTCGTGGATGATACTAGCGCCTTTAGTTACACCCTGATTCCACTTGTGTAAATTACAGTTATACTCAAAACCTAGGCCTATACCTGTATCAGTTTCTTTTTAAAAAATTATTTTTTGGCTGTACCAGTCTTAGTTGTGGCAGGTGGGATCCTCGGTCTTCATTGCAGCGTGCAGTCTCTCCAGTTGTGGCGTGTGGACTCTTTAACTGTGTGGGATCTAGTTTCCAGAGGAGGGATCGAACCCAAGCCCCCTGCATTAGGTGCACAGAGTCTTAGCCACTGGACCACCAAGGAAGTCCCTTTTATTAGTTTCCTATTGGTGCCTTAACAAGTTGTTGTTCAGTTGCTAAGGCATTTCTGACTCTTTTTGATCTCATGAACTGCAGCACACCCAGAGTCCTTGTCCTTCACTATCTCCTGGAGTTTGCCCAGACTCATGTGCATTAAGTCAGTGATGGCCATCCAACCATCACTCTGTCACCCCCTTCTCCTCCTACCCTCAATCTTTCCCAGCATCAGGGTCTTTTCCAATGAGTTGGCTCTTCACATTAGGTGGCCAAAGTACTGGAACTTCAGCTTCAGCATCAGTCCTTCCAATGAGTATTCAGGGTTGATTTCCTTTAGGATGGACTGGTTTGATCTCCTTGCTATCCATGGGACTCTCAAAAATATTCTCCAGCACCACCTTTCAAAAGCATCAGTTCTACTGCGCTTAGACTTTTTATGGTCCTGAGAGGGCAACAGGCAGGAAGGCCAGGGGTCTCCAAAGGGAGGAAATAGGCTGCAAGTGTCAGACATTTTTTATCTCTGTCTTAAGTGGCAGGAGGAAACAAACGTTAGATATTTTCCCCTTGTCTATACAAATTTAAAAAGAGGGTTCTCTTAAAATTCTGTGTTGCTGTGACGACACCTGGTTCCACCTAAACTTTTCTGAAACCTTGAGCTAACCAATGCATTTTTCTTACGGAAATGTTTGTCTTAAGCTATGTTAATGAACTGTGTATTTACCCTAGACTCTGTTTTCCTTCTAGTCAGCTCCACTTAAGACTCAGAGCTGATGAGGGCTCAACAAACCAGTATGTTTTACTCATACACTGTTCTCCTAATCTATGTTAATGAAACTATATATTTACTTGGAAACCTGCCCCTCTTCAAGATTCATGTCAATTGTCTTATGGCCTGGGATGACTCACTGGTGCCAATGTTATCTCAAAATGCATGTTGTAGGTGAGGGGCCCGGTGCCATTCTGAGTTTTGAGACATCTTTCTATAATTAACAGTTTGCTAGTAGCTATATAACATCTGACTAAAGACTTCTGCCCGCTTCTGATGTCTATGTCAGAAGCTTTCTATATCTCTTTTATACTTTAATAAAACTTTATTACACAAAAGCTCTGAGTGATCAAGCCTTGTCACTGGCCCCAGATTGAATTCTTCTCCTCCAGAGGCCAAGAATCCTGGTGTCTTTCGTGGTTCAGCAATAATCTTTCAGTCCAACACATGTCCGTACATGACTACTGGAAAAATCGTAGCTTTGACTATACAAATCTTTGTGGGCAAAGTGATGTCTCTGCTATTTAGTATACTGTCTAAGTTGGTCATAGCTTCTCTTCCAAGGAACAAATGTCTTAATTTTGTGGCTTCAGTCACCATCCACAGTGATTTTGAAGCCCAAGGAAATAAAATCCGTCATTGTTACCACTTTCTCCCCATGTATTTGCCATGAAGTGATGGGACCAGATGCCATGATCTTCATTTTTGGAATGTTGAGTTTTAAGCCAGATGTTTTAACTGTCCTCTTTCACCTTCATCAAGACGTTCTTTACTTCCTCTTTGCTTTCTGCCATTTAAGTGGTGTTACCTGCACATTTCTCCTGGCAATCTTGATTCCAGCTTGTGCTTCATCCAGCCCAGCATTCTGCATGATGTACTCTGCATAGACATTAAATAAGCAGGGTGACAATAAACAGCCTTATAGTGCTCCTCTGCCAATTTTGAACCGGTCAGTTGTTTCATGTCCAGTTCTGTTTCTTCTTGACCCACATACGTGTTTCTCAGAAGACAGTTAAGATGGTCTGGTGTTCCCAATCTTCTGCAGTTGTGGTCCACACAGCCAAAGGCTATGCGGTCCCTACCATCAAGAGTAGAAATCTGAACACTTTTGCCAGTGCAAATGGGTTTTGTTTTGATGACCTGTTCGTGAAACAAATAAAAATGATGATGTTTAAAAGATAATGGGTTTTTATTTTTTCCTTTGCACATTTTCCTTTGGGAAAAATACAAGCAAGGTGAGAGACTTCAAAAAGCATTTCTAAATGATATCAGAGAATGTAGAGCTGTACATTTTGTTGTGCACACTGCCTTTACCACTCTGTATATTACTGCTCAGAGCGATTGTACTAATGCATTTCTCATTGAGCGCTCTTTATTCCAAGTGATTATCTTTCCTTCATGAGAAGTCAAAACATGAATAGGAATTTTCAGGAATGTTACTTAAAGAGACAGATTCTTCAGGTTTTGTTGTGACTACTTATCAATGTTTAGAGAAATTAAGAGGTACTATTCCATACCAGGAAGAAAATTTTACTATTGGGTGCACAATCACTCACAGAATTCAAAGATTGATAGGAAAGAATTTGTAAAGCAGTAACTAGCACTGAAAGTTAAGTACCAAATTTCTGTTCCTCAGGAAAGTTGATGAAGAATAAGTAACACACAAAATGTTATCAACCATTTATCATCCACCATTGGTAATATTATCCACCAGGAAATCAGTGACCACACTGTGGAAATGAGTGAAGACCATCCACATGAGCACACAAGCTGTTTATTCAGAGCTTGCTGTAGAAAAGGAGCCACCATCGCTTGGCTTTGGCAGAAATCCAAAGACAGATAGGGGAGTGGGAATGTTGTATTGTATAGTGAAAAAACTTTTCTGATATGCTTGGATTGGAAACTGTTGACACGAGGAAGATGGAGGCCGGCTAACTAGAAGTACTCTGTCTCACATGCTTAACTTGGAAAGTGTATTTGGCTTTCTCTGGTTGGTCTGAGTTGGAAACCAAGGCAAAAATAGGCAAGTTGGCAGCCATTGACTAAGTCCTGACAGTTTTGGGCCAATTGCTGCAGAGGTTGTGGACGAGAGTTCTGTTCTCATAAAGGGTATGGCTGTTGCCTGTTTGTCCATTCCGTCTCTCAACATGAAAATCAGAATATGAAAACCACAAAAAGTCAGATGATTCAAATCTGCTGAAAAGGCAACATACACTTGAAAAGCTGATTGTTACTTTAAGAATGTCATGCCTGAAGACGATTTCATACGCGGCAGCAGGAGGCGCATTTTCACATCACTCTGAGAAGCATTACTTTTATTCAGGTCATGTGCATCTATTTCTAAAGTACTTTTACTCATGTTGAGTCCAGATATCTTACCTGCACACTAGCATGTAGCCACAGCTCTCAGTGTGTTGGCTCTATTAGCAAAAGAATTTTGCAGATAATTAAATTAACGTCAATTTTTAAAAACTGAAGTATAGTTGATTTACAGTGATTCAGTATGCAACAAATTTAATCAGTTATCCATCTATCTATATCTGTTTTTCAGATTCTTTTCCATTATAGGTTATTACAAGATATTGAATATAGCTCCCTCTGCTATCCTTGTTCCCTCTGCTATCCAGTAGGTCCTTGTTGTTTATCTATTTTATTTATACCAGGTTGGCTATGTTAATCCCAATCTCCTAAATTATCTCTCCCCCTGACATTTCCTCTTTGGTAACCATAAGTTTGTTTTCTATATCTATGAAGATATTTGGGGTTTTTTTAAATTAATTTTTACTGCAGTAAAGGTCATATACAATATTGCATTTTTGCTGTACAGCAAAGTGAATCAGTTATAACATCTGACCCCATTTTTGTGAATAATATTATAAATTCAGTCTAAATATTCAACTTTGCTATGAAAATGAAAATATTGGTGAGTACGGTACTGTGATAAAAATAAAGTTCTTAATAAGTTATGAAACCTCCAGAATAGAAATATGCAAAGAATTGGCTATTGTACAATCTAATTTATAACTGTGTTCAAGCAAGCTGACAAATCAAGATTTGTCTTACCAATTTAAGTTATCAAATTTAACAAATATTTTTATATACTCAAAATACCAAAATTACAAAATTTTTGTAACAAAACTGATGTTGAATAAAAAATTCACAGTTTTCAGATGGTTATATGCTATTTTCACTAGCATCAATTGAATTTTAAAATGTTTGAGTAGTACTTTGAAGTACTACTTTGTAAATCATTCTAAGTATCTTGCAATGGTATCAAACATTTTTACAACAAGTTCTCTAAATTTTGGCTTCACTTTGCTCAAAGTTAATTGGAAGCTGTTAATTTAAATATTCAGTGCACTGGGACGACCCAGAGGGAGGGTAGGGGAGGGAGGAGGGAGGAGGGTTCAGGATGGGGAACGTGGGTATACCTGTGGTGGATTCATTTCAGTATTTGGCAAAACTAATACAATATTGTAAAGTTTAAAAATAAAATAAAATTTAAAAAAATTAAAAAAAATAAATATTCAACAAGTAGAAAGTGCCAAAAACTTCCAGCTTTTGAAGTTTTTAGTGAATTGCAATTATTGAAAATAAAATTTCCAAACAGGAAGACAATGAATTTTATCCCTCCAAGCACAAGGAAGGAACTGACCAAATTGAATGCTGAGAGTTCACACAAAGTAGATGTAATCTTTAAATTCTCTGAGCTTTTGGAAATCTAGACATATAAGAAGAGCCTTTTGATGGCACTCCTATTAATATTTTTTAATTGGATAAATTTACATTCTTTATTTGAATGGAATGAACAAGAACAACCAATGGTTTTACAGTATTTAAATTTGGCAAAATATTAAAAATAATTATAGAGACCATTTATTAGACACATTTTGTCTTATGAACTCTTTTTGTTGCATAAGGCACTTTTATGGCAAAGGGACAGTACCTGTGAAAATATTTGGGCTGAAGTTTTACATATTTCACAAAAAAGTGTTAGATTTTAGAATATCTTCCATTTAGAATTTGCCCCAAATTTACCAAGTACCTCAGCATTTGTAGAGAATAGTACTTTCTCAATCAAAAATACCATGGTCTATGAGGAAGAAGCAATTGAAGAGGTAAACAATCATAAATGTATTTACTGTAAACTGCAACTTAAAGAATACTATAGGCAATTTAAGGAAAAAAAATGAAAAATAGTAAGACATACTAAAAAATATATGCTTCAGAAAATTTCTCAGTCAAAATTTCCTTTTTATAAGGAAACCAGCCATATTGGATTAGAGTTCACCCCAAAATATCATTTTAATTTAATTACTTCTTAAAATGACTTATCTTCAAAATGTTGCCACATTCTGACATCTAGGGGTTAGCACTTCAGCATGAATTTGAAGGGGGCACAACTCAGTCCCTAACAATACCCAAAATAACTGAAATCAGGATCTCAAAGATATTTGTACACCCATGAATATGGGTATTCAATAGCAGCATTATTCACAATAGTCAAAAGGTGGAAGCAACCCAAGTATCCTTCAGGAGACAAAGAGATGTAAAATGAGGTATCTACATACAATGGAACATTATGGTCTTAAAAAGAAAATAAACTCTGATACGTGATAGAGCATTGGATGAACCTTGGGGACATTGTGCTAAGTGATCTGAAACAGTCACAAAAAGACAAATATTGTAATTCTACTTACATCAGTCATCTATACAGTTAACAGAAACAGAAAGTACAGAGTGGTCCCCAGAGACTGGGGGAGAGAGGAATGGGGAGTTAGTGTTTAATGGGTATGAAATTGCAGTTTTGCAAGGTGAAAGAGTTCTCGAGATTGGCTGCACAACAGTGTGAAAGTACTTAACACTACTCAACTGTACACCTAAACATGGTAAAGTGGTGAATTTTATGTTGCTTAGACTTTAAAAGTTGCATAAATGAGCTGTATATACATGTTGTACTGTTGTAGCCACACATTCTGGGAAACAAACTCACTCAGAAGGACAATGCAGATAGTGGAGTGCGGTTTATTACACCAGGGGCCCAAGGCAGAGTCTCCTCTTAGCCAAGGACCCTGACCAGTTTTTCTGAAAACCTGATATACCCTAAGTGTACATGCCCAAACCCACCTCCCCAAATTCCCTGAAACTAGTCTGAACAAAGGAAAAGAAAGATACAATCAAAGTTAACCCATGATTCATATGCCTTAAGCCTAGGTAGTTGCTGCTACTGCTGCTGCTAAGTCACTTCAGTTGTGTCTGACTCTGTGTGACCCCATAGACGGCAGCCCACCAGGCTCCTCTATCCCTGGGATTCTCCAGGCAAGAACACTGGAGTGGGTTGCCATTGCCTTCTCCAATGCATGAAAGTGAAAAGTGAAAGTGAAGTCGCTCAGTCGTGTCCGACTCTGTGCGACCCCATGGACTACAGCCTACTAGGCTCTTCCGTCCGTGGGATTTTCCAGACAAGGGTATTGGAGTGGGTTGCCAAAACCTAGGTAGTTAACAGTGGACAATTATCAATAGGCCTGTGGTCATATCCCAATAAGCATAATAGAATTTATGATTCTATCTGGTTACACAGATAATTAGAGTATTCTTTTAGGCAACAGAGAGTCTAGGTACGAGCCCTGGGGCTCTTCCATCCAGGGGGCCTGGTTTTCCAGTTGGTATGTCGTTTCCATAGATACTGGGCATCTAGCTCAAAGTCCACTCAAGTCTGGCCCAAGATGGAGTCCTGCTGTCAAGATGGAGCCTGTTCTGTTTCCTCCTTCAGTACCATTATTAATTTCCTTGTTCTGATAATGTATTATATTTATGTAAGATGTAATCATTTAGAGACACTGAGTTAAAGGTACAGGGGACCTCTCTGTACTATCTTTGCAACTTCCTGTGAATGTTTTATTGCTTCAAAGAAAGTTTTTAAAAATTATATTCTTGTGTTTAAAAAAAATAAGGAATTTAGAGACTGCCAATTCAATCTCTTGGACTAGGATAATAGAACTTCATGAAGACAGAGATTAAAGTGTTTAAACACAGCTTACCCAGGGACATAACTTTGATCAGAAAGAAGCTTACACACTGAGACCCAGCAGGACCAAGAAACCCATGTAATGACTATTACGAGTTATTAGCCGCCAAGGGAAATTGCATTAACAAGCTCTCCTTTTGGCATTGGGACCTTGATAATGGCTTCCTATTGAGCAAAGTTCTCAACAATATTTCCCCACGTGTCAAATGCCCAATATTGCCCAAAAGTAAACCATAAAATGTAATTCAGATTCTCTCCATGCATATCATCCAGTGTCACACTGAGGGCATTGCTGTTTTTGTTCAGTCGCTCAGTCATATCCAGCCCTTTGCAATACCACGGACTGCAGCATGCCAGGCTTCCCTGTCCTTTGCTATCTCCCAGAGTTTACTCAAACTCATGTTCATTGAGTCAATGATGCCATCCAACCATCTCATCCTCTGTCGTCCCCTTCTCCTCCTGCCCTCAGTCTTTCCTAGCATATCACCCAGAGGGCATAGCTATAGTAATGCCTCTGACCAAGGACAACTTGCAGCAGCAGGCTTTTACCTCCAAATTGAGACACAAGATTTAACCTTACCTTGGGAAAAAGCTATTGCTGTACAATTGTTCATGTTGATTTACTATTTCTTAGAATTTGCTGTATCTGAAATTATTTCCCCCTTTTTATTATACATTTTGCTTCTTGCCATTTTTTCTCTTTGGCTGGTTTGTTTGCTGTTTTCTCTAAAATTCTGCCAGAGGTCTGTGTAGCAGGCTTGTCTATGGTTTTATTAATGAACCCCAATGTTTTGCTCCCTCCGGGGCCCCTAGCTTATTGTTCTCGGCTTGGTCATTCTTGCATGAGCTCCACCTTGCCTGATTCCTGTCTGAGCACACTGACCACAAGAGGGCAAAGCAGAAGGTAGCTGATATCTTCTACCTAAGATGGGGTATCGTTTGTGAATGGGTGAAGTAAACAGTGACGGGTTCAGTGAGTTGGAGGAGGCCCATTTGGGGTGGCCCACATGCGGTGTGTCTCCCCTAAGTGACCAGTGTGGTACAGTTCCTCTGGTAAAAGGCAGTTGCTATCCAGGGCTGATTCATGTTGAGGTTTGACAGAAAACAACAAACTTCTGGAAAGCAATTATCCTTCAATTAAAAAATAAATAAATTTTGGGAAAAAAGGATAGTTGCTATATTCTAAGTTATCAACAACAAGGTAATACTCACCAGTATGAACACACCCTGTGTGTATAGCAACAATTCTAGAAGCTTGACATGTGAAAAGATAAGACACACTATACAGATACCCAGGAGTAAGACTAGATCTTAGGAGTAAGGCTAGGAAAAAAATGCAATCAAAATGTGCACATACTGTGTCAAAACTGTTATGAGCTAATAAGAATTATAAAAACTTAGAGAATGAGGTAAGAGAGTGTTTTCCAAAGTGTCTGTTCCTCTCAGCTAATCTGACAGGGTGTTTAAAGAACTCTGGCATCAAAATAAATTTGGAAAATTCTCCCAGCTGTGATATTTTTTAAAGGACCTGATAAATAAGTTTGTTTAACCCAAAGTTTACCAGATGTATTTATATGTGGAATCTACATATGTGGATTCTTTTAAAAAGTATTATTAGTAGTAGTAATAGTAGTATAAAATCTATTAAACCTAAGCTGTGGAACAGGCTTTCTGAAACACAGTTCTAGAATTACCATTGTATATGGCAGTAAGAAGCTCAGTGAGTGACCCTGAGGAAAACTGTGAGAATGGTGGGATTAAACTGTTATTAAGATGAAAGAATAAGGTGAGGAAATAACAGTGATTATAACCTGTAGGCTGGAGTTCCCAATGAAAGAAAGAGATGAGACAGAAATTAAAGGGGATGTAATGGTTAATTCTTATGTGTCAACTTGGCTGAGCCATGGTATCTAGCTATTTGGTCAAATATGATTCTGAGCCTTTCTGTGAAGGTGTGGATACTTTTTGGAAGAGATTAACATTTAAATCTGTAGACTTTGAGTCAAGCAGATTGTGCTCTGTGGTGTGGGTGAGTCTCATCCAATCAGTTAAAGCCCTTCACAGAGCAAGGTCTGACTTCTCCAAGAAAAAAGGAATTCTGCCAGCACACTGCTTTTAAACTAAGCGATTCTTCCTTGAGTTCCCAAGCCTGCTGGCCCAACCCCATCAGATTTTGCATTCAGGAAGTCTCTCAGTCTAATGAGCCAATATCTTAAAATAAATCTACCCCCCCTAACTCCACCCCACCCATATTTATTGGGTGTTTGTTGTGGGGTTTTGCTTCTTGTGTGTGTGGCTTAGAAATTTTTTGTGAATGTCTCACATGTAATTAAGAAGAATATATATCCTTTCTTATGGAATGTATATGTATCATCTATCTCCTGTTGTTAATTCAGTTTTTATGGAGAACCCTGACTAACACAAGGCAGTGTTTTATTGGGTCAGAAGAGAACTAACTAACCCAGCTAATGGGAGAAAGAAGAATTGATGATTCGGACGAGAAATGGACTTACTGATGCCACAAGGTCCATGAGGGAAGAGTAGGATGCAGAGTCAACATTGCAATTAGAGTATTTAACCAGATTCCTCTGAGACATGAGCAAAGGAAGAGTGACTAGGAGAAAGTATAAAGTTTGAGGTGGTATAAGAAATGTAAGTAACTGGAGCCATCCGTGTATTGCAAAGTGTGACTGCTTAACATGTTGACTCTAAGACATCTCATTAATACTACAACTAAATGCTTTCCTAGAGCAATATACTGTGGTGGGAAAGAGTCCATCCAGAATCTCAATCTTCTCTGTGATAATAGAAGCATCTGTCTGCAATTAAGTGTTATTTGGGGTCCTAAACAACACAGGAAAATTCTGTAGGAGCAGTTGCACAAACTCCTTTGGAAGTAGTGAAGGCTGAATAAGAGGAAGTCAGGTGGGGCTAGTGGTAGACTTAAGAGATGCAGGTTCGACCACTGGGTTGGAAAGATCCCCTGGAGGAGGGCATGGAAACCCACTCCAGTATTCCTGCCTGGAGAATCCCAGGGACAGAAGAGCCTGGTGGGTTGCAGTCCATGGGATTGCACAGAGTGGAGCACGACTGAAGCAGCTTAGCACAGCACACAGGAGCGGAGCATAGGAGGCCTGCCTTCAGGGAACTGGCATTTCCCTGTGAGAGGTGAGCCTTAGTTGCCCTGTAGTCTAGTCACTTGTTACATGGGACTGTTGAGCGCTTGAAATGTGGTTAGATTGAACAGACATGTGCAGTAAATGTAAATTACAGGGCAGATTTCAGCAACTTAGTATATAAAAATGTAACAGTTTAGATCAGCAGCATTGTCCCCCCAAAAAAGCCATATTACAAATCACATATGTAAATGTTCTAGTAGACACATATTAAAGAAAATAAACAGGTGAAATTAACGTTAATATTTGTATTTAATCCCAGTTGAAATAATAATATTTTATATATATGTGGGGTTAAGTAAAAAATATTAACGTTAATTTCACCTGTTTATTTTCTCTAGCAATGTGTCTGCTAGAACATTTACATAAGTGATTTGTAATATGGCTTTTTTGGGGGCCAGTGCTGATCTAAACTGTTAAATAGCAACCAAAGTGCTCGGTATCATTTAAGGAAAAAGGCCAATCATCAGACAGTACAGTGCAGATTCTAAGAAGAGGAAGTGCTGCAGAGAATCAGACAATGCTATAAACAAACTTGGGTCCTATCTTTGGGCCAGACTTTTTAATGTTTTCTCTGCTGATCTCATAAGCATATACCTCAAGGCTTGCTGAAATGTTATAGAAGGAATTTGTTTGAGTGAGTCACCCCAATTTTATAACTTTGTAAAGAGAATGCTTTATACTGTGTGTATCTTCAAGGTTTTCAAAGTACTTGCACATTCATTATTTCATCTTTTTAATGATCTGGGAGGAAGGTAGAACTGGTTATCTCTATTTTGATGAGGAAATTGAGCCTCGAAGAGTCAGTGTGATGCAAAGAACATTGGAATCAAGGATGCTGCAGGACAGTGACTGAGAGTGACCAAATATTACGAGGTCCTAGAAAAAACACTGGATTTGGAGTCAGAAAGTTCAGTTCTTCCCAGATAGATGGCTTTAAACAGATATTCTTAGCAAAGTTTCATTTATTCAAGTGTAAAATGGGATAACCAGAGTACCTGCTTCAGAGAATTGTTGTTCAGTTGCTAAGTAGTGTCTGACTCTTTGAGAGCCTGTGGACAGCAGCACACCAGGCTTCCCTGTCCTTCACCACATCCCGGAGTTTGCTCAAATTCATGTCCATTGAGTCAGTGATGCCATCCAGCCATCTCATCCTTTGTTATCCCCTTCTTCTTCTGCCCTCAATCTTTCCCAACATCAAGGTCTTTTCCAATCAGTCGGCTCTTTGCATCAGGTGGCCAAAGGATTGGAGCTTCAGCATCAGTCCTTCCAATGAATATTCAGGGTTGATCTCCTTTAGGATTGACTGGTTTGATCTCCTTACTGTCCAAGGGACTCTCAAGAGTCTTCTCCAGCATCACAGTTCGAAAACATCAGTTCTTCAGCACAGCCTTCTTTACGGTCCAACCCTCACATCTGTACATGACTACTGGCTGTGTAGTCATGCACCATGTGGACGTGCACCTATGCACCATAGCTGTGACTTTATGGACCTTTGTCAGCAAAGTGATGCCTCTGTTTTTCAATACGCTGTCTAGGTTTGTCATACCTTTTCTTCCAAGGAGCAGGTATCTTTTAATTTCACGGCTGCCGTCACCGTCTGCAGAGATTTTTGAGCCTAAGAAAATAAAATCTGTCACTGTTTCCATTGTTTCCCCATCTATTTGCCATGAAGTAATGAGACCAGATGCCATGATCTTAGTTTTTTGAACTTTGAGTTTTAAGCCAGCTTTTTCACTCTCCTGTTTCACCTTCATCAAGAGGCTCTTTAGTTCCTCTTTGCCTTATGCCATTAGGGTGGTGTCATCTGCGTATCTGTGGTTGTTGATATTTCTCCCAGGAATCTTGATTCCAGCTCGCGATTCATTCAGCCCAGCATTTTGCGTGATGTACTCTGCATATAAGTTAAATAAGCAGGGTGACAGTATACAGCCTTGATGTACCTCTTTCCCAGTTTTGACAACCAGTCTGTTGTTCCATGTTCAGTTTTAATGGTTGCTTCTTGACCTGCATACAGGTTTCTCAGGAGGCAGATAATGTGGTCTGATATTCCCATCTCTTTAAGAATTTTCCACAGAGGGCTGAGGTGAGCATTAATTGAGATAATCCATGTAAAACATTTGACATAGCAACTAAATCCCAGGAAACTCTTGGTCATTTAACTATTAGTATTATGTAGCATGAAGTTCAGAGAGGCAATGGCACCCCACTCCAGTACTCTTGCCTGGAAAATCCCATGGATGGAGGAACCTGGAAGGCTGCAGTCCATGGGATCACTAAGAGTCGGACATGACTTAACTTTCACTTTCACTTTTCATTTTCATGGGTTGGAGAAGGAATGACAACCCACTCCAGTGTTCTTGCCTGGAGAATCCCAGGGACGGGGGAGCCTGGTGGGCTGCCGTCTATGGGGTTGCACAGAATCAGACATGACTGAAGCGACTTAACAGCAGCAGCAGCAGCATGAAGTTATATTTTAGTGTCATCCAAATTAAGGATAAATACATGGGTGTAGCTAGGTTCTAGTACTATTCTTTAGTGTTTCAGTCCAGGAGGTAATCCTTCTAAATGCTTTCCAAAACTGTTCTGCAGATCCCCTTATCAGATAGCAAAATTTCCATTCAGAATTACTTTGCAAGCATGACAACAGGATTCAGAGAATTATAAACGAATATGCCTCCTTTTCCAAATGAGGAAATAGAAGTTAAGATAAATTATCTAATACTTGGATATGAGACAAAAAAAAAAAGTGAGTGGCACATCCTTCCAGTGACATGGAGGTGAAGGCTCCTCCAGGATTAGCCGGGATGGTGTACTTCAGCTTGCTATTTATTCTCTTTCTTTGGCTGCCCTAGGTCTTCGTTGCTGCGCAGGATTTCTCTCATGGGGGGAGCGGGGGCTACTCTCTAGTTGCAGTGTGTGGGCTGCTCATTGCAGTGGCTTCTCTCGGGGGGCACAGGCTCTGCCCGAGTAGGCTTCAGTAGTTGAGGCACACAGGGGCTTAGCTGCCCCTCGGCATGTGGAATCTTAGTTCTTAGATCAGGGATCAAGCCCATATTCCCTGCAGTGGCAGGTGGACTTCTAACCACTGCACCACCAGGAAGGTCCCTTGTTACTTATTCTTGATGTAAGGTTCCAGACTTAGTGATGATGCATGTTAACTTGTAGACTTTTTTTTCCTGATAAAAGTGCAGATTTCCATCTAGTGGAACAGACAGCCCCAAGTTATGCTTTCAACAGTTTTGTATCTCACCCCCCAATCTCATTCTCCCATAAAGAAATACCCTAGCTCTACAAATGCTCTTTGAACTGGGCAGGGCATCTTCCCAGCCCCTCCTTACTGAATAAGTTGAAAATCTTCTACATGCACCGTCTCGAATGTGCCCCTGGGTTCACTGCATCTGTTTTGCCTCTCTCAGGTTCACAGTCTGTGCAGATGTCCAGTGTCTGAGAGACCTGCCTTGTGTCTTTTGTCCACTTTCATAGTTATTTACTGAGGGAGCACTGACCTGGCTCTGTTACTCTTTCATATTGGAAACAGAAGTCAATTATTTTTGTATTAGAGATGAGAAAACTGAGGGATGCAAACATTTAGCGACTTGTCCAAAATCACACAGCATTTCAAACCTAGGTAGTCTGATTTCAGAACTCCTCACTTAATTACTGTACCATGTGGCTTCTCAGAAAAATGGTTTTATGTATATACAGGTGTAAAATGTTTTGTCTCGTGTCGGGAAACACAGTAAGTCTGGGTATTTTCTCCTTTAAAATTCTAAAGGTCAGTATAAATGTTTTCTTAGCACAGTGTTCAGAAGCAGGAAAGAGTGGATAGGACAGAAGCACCTCCACAGGAGTTGGTATTCTTGATGAGTACTAAACGTTATCATTGTCCTACCACTAGTGAAAAAAGGGCATTTACTTAAGTCCTTTACTGCTCAAGCACTATTTATTTACAGGAAATATTAAATCCTTACTATGCTTTCTTTTGGGGCTTCCCCGGTGACTCAGTTGGTAAAGAATCCACCTGCAATGCAGGAGACCCAGGTTCAATTCCTGGGTGGGGAAGATCCCTTGGAGAAGGAAATGGCAACCCACTCCAGTATTCTTGGCTGGAAAATCTCATGGACAGAGCGGCCTGGTGAGATACAGTCCATGGGGTCACAAAGAGTCGGACACAACTGAGCATCTGAGCAGAGGCTTTCTTTTGCCATTGAAACCAATCTTTATTCATTAGAAATATAGAGCAAAAAATAAAACGCTCCAAGCAACCAGGCTTAGGTGATACTCCTATCAATTTCTGAAGTTCAAATCAATAAATACTGTATAGTAACACACCCATCTGGCCATGAAGGAGATTGCAGTGGAATGAAGGTACAAGCTCATGAATAGGAACACAAATATCTGTAATAGCATCCAGCACCGAATCTACTGTTTAATTCTTAATGTTTAATCTACCCTATGTGTGCTCTAACTTTTCATCTAAAAAAATGTATAATGGAGATGTCATTAAGCCCGAGCCTTTCTTTGGTTTTAGCCCGTGTACTTGAAAATAGTTTGCGTCTGTCTTGTGCTATTTTTTCCCCCCCTGAGATACATGCAAATTTTTTCCAAATTTCAGTTATATCTACTAGCAAAAAAATGCAACAAACACTTTGCAGTTGTCCATTCACTCTGATTAGCACAGGAAGGAGAACTAGCTTATTCTGGGCTTCTTTCCATGGTGCCCCCTCTTGCCTCAGATCAGACAAGCCCACAGGCATACGCATCCATCAACTTTGACCTCTCTAAATAGGAGCTGCCAGATCTTCACTGCACATTGTTCTCCGTAGATGGTTAGAATTGATAAGTTCGAACCTAAACAAATTTACAAAGGGAAATGCAAAAATCAGGAAATGGTAGATTAAGTAAAATAAATGTAAGACTAGGTTTATTAACTTCCCACAAGCCCAAACTTCCCTTTTCTGGGATCAGCTTTATCTGTGGTGGAAAATCATCATTATCTCCTATCTGTCAATAGTTCTCAGATGTCCAGTTAGTAAAATGTTCAAGTAAACTGTACTTTAATGCATTATTGTTTCTACTCTATTAATATTACTCTATTAGCTCTCATGTGCTAAGTCACTTCAGTCATGTCCAAATTTTTGCTACCCTATGGAGCCTGCCAGGCTCCTCTGTCCATGGGATTTTCCAGGCAAGAATACTGGAGTGGGTTGCCATTTCCTCCTCCAGGGTATCTTCCCGACCCAGGGATTGAACCCGCGTCTCCTGTGTCTCCTGCATTGACAGATGGTTCTTTACCATTAATGCCACCTAGGAAGTCCTTAGTTCCAATACTCACAAGCTTCCAGAATTGGTGTCTCTCTCTACTTTTTAGAACTCATATGGACTCTTCCATGATTTTTAACTGTCCTTTGACTCTTTAAGTGTAGTGTTAATCTAGATGTAGCCTTACTCATAGTAGGCTTTGTTCTCAAATTAGGATCTATTTCATTTCCTATATATCCTTTTGGATGTAAAGAAGAGTCTTTTCAAAATCCAAGTATACCCCGCCACTGAAGTAATACATACACCAACCACACAGATCTGCAAAA
>NW_011495022.1:2451572-2457606 GCF_000754665.1 Bison bison bison | reverse complement strand
CAAGTATACCCCGCCACTGAAGTAATACATACACCAACCACGCAGATCTGAAAAAAAAAAAAAAAAAAAGTAATGAAAAGCTAAAGATACATAATCCAAAGAGAAAAGTAAGAGTTGTAATTTTACATATAAATAACATGATTGATCTTATTTTCCTATTATTATCTTTTCACCTTGAACTCAACTGTGTATTTCAGGTTGGGCTCTGTAGGGAGCAGACTCTGAGGAAGAGACAGTGGCAGAGGCTTCTTTAGGGGATTCTTTGGGAACCACCATCTGTGGAAGGGATAATAAACTGGGATTGGACAGGAGGAGAAGTTGGATTGTGATACAGTCTCAACAAAGTGGTCAGCTGAACTCCTAGGAAACTCTGAAGCTGGTGGGCCCTTTGGAATTGTTGCAGATTGGAGCAAGAGGATGAGGTTTTTGTTGACCAAAGGAAGCAGGCTGCCCAGAAAAGGGGATGTGACCTTGGATGCAGTGGCTCTTTTCAAGTGAAGCCATTCTGAAGAGGGTTGATCGCCAGAATTGGCTTCATATACATGCAATTCATGTAGTCACACAGGACCCCACACTTAGTTTAGCACTCTGCTGCCTCTGTCTTGAAATTCTTGACTTTTGGCCAAGGAGCCCTATATTTTCATCTGGCACTGGGCGCTACACATTTTGTAATCAGTTCTGCTGGCAGCTGAGGGCCACAGCACACTCTATAACTGGGGTAAGTCCTTCAGCCCTAAAGTGGCATCTGCGTGACAGACCAGTATTCACTACAGCCCATACCTTGCATGGCTTGAATCCACTTATCCTTAGAAGAAAGCAGAATAAATTACAGTCCCTAACACTGAAACTGGTTTTGGGGCCACAACTGAAAATCATCATCTCTCTCCTGATACCACTGTGAGGCAACATGCCACCAAGTGACTGATGGGTTTCCTCAAGGATTGGGGACTCAGCACTGGTCTCTGTTACTGGTAGGATGAACATTCAGCAGTGAGTGAAACTAGATCAGCCTTGGTAGGTGGGCACCCATCCCACTGGTCAACTCCAATCCTGCTACGTGGCTCTTCATCCCAGACGCTGATGTCATTTTGTCGACTTGGCTGTTCGGGGCCTCTTCCATTGTGGATTCCTTACGGTATGGATCACATGTAGGACCAAGCTCTCCCCTCTTTGTGCCTGTCCACATACCTTTATCTCAGATCTACTGGTGCCCAATCTTCCAGTCTATTTCTTTTCAGGCTCCAGGCCAACTGGTCATGCCAGTTGCCACTGCCCAAGTGTATTCTAATCTTGGGCCACCTTCCACACGAATAGATGGCAAGGTGTACTGCCTGAAACTCTGTGCTTTTTAGAGGATTTCAGCTCATCTCTAACTTTCAAGGCCACCCCTTTGTGGGCTGTAGTATAACCATCATGTATTTTTGCTTTGTACCATGTACAGCCTTACCTACCCATCAGTCAAATTCAGGCATTTTTCTCTTCCATCAGTTGGCCGTAGAGGATCCTTGGCAACAGGTGTGAACTGAGGGAGAGGTATTGGTGCGACAGTGGTGGGTGACATGGGAGTCCAGCCTGCCTGCTTGCCCTCTGGCCATACTTGTGTTTGATCCTATATGTAGCTTCTATTTTACAATGCATTGCGGCATGACTCAACCCAACCTTATGACTTGATGGGACAGATAGAACCCAGCTCATTATTGGTGGTTTTGGTTACATGGTTACCAAGTATCCCATCATCAAGCGCTCCATTTCTACCAGGGCACACTAGCACATCACAACTGTTTGTTGAAAGGTGTTCATTTCTCCACTATAGATGGCATGATCTTCATCCAGAATGGCATCCACATTGTGACTTTCCCATTGGAACTTGGCATAAACTCCACACGACGTCTCCCCACTACTGATACATCTAATACAACAGGCATAGTTGCCTGTGTCAGCCTATTTCAGTCACTCACCTAACATGGCTAATGGTGATTGGTTAAGAGCCTTGACAAAATGCAGTTAATAGCACCGGATGGTGCAGCTAACTCCCTAGAACACTGGACAGTCTGACAGAGGCGACATTTGAATGCTATCTTGAAGAATGCTTGCTTCCTCCAGAGCGAGAAGCAGAGAAATCATAGCAGAAGGAAGGGCATGACTTCTGGGTAACTTACACAGATCTCGTTTTATCAATACATTTGACTGTTTAGAACTCAACTACATTGTTCTTTCCCCAGTTGCACCTCATCCTCTTCATCTTACGAAAACTCTTTCATGAAAACTCTCCCCAACCTGTTCTCTCTACAATGAGCATTTTCCTGCGCAGGAGTCTGAAGTTATCTCTAGAGTGAGTTCATTGTGCCCTCTCTATATTCCAGAACATTGATGACCACCCAAGGCTAATTCAGTCTTAATGACCCATAAGCTCTGCTGTATGGATAAACTTTGTCTCCAGTCTGTGTGTTCCTGTGTGTAACCTCACCCCCCAAAATGCCTAAAACCCTTTAACTGATTTAACTGATGTATAAGGCTTATAATTTGAAGTGAAATGCTCTTTAGAGCTTTAAATAAGTTACACATACTGCTTTCCCTTTATTAGATAGCTTATTATTCTCAAAGGATTGCACCCAGGATAGGATTTTTTTTTCCCCCAGACAGAAAAACACTTGTTACGTACTTCCTGCTAGATTAACACTTGAGATTATCAAAAGCTACCTTCATCACTGAGAGCTCTCTTCCTCTCTGAGGTTTTCCCTGATCTACAGAGGCAGCACTACCAGCTGGTACTGACAGATGCCAGACTTGAGTTGTTGGGTGATATACGAAAACATGAGAGGCAAAATTAAAATGGGCTCATGAAACTCATTTCCTTACCTTTTAGGGACTCAGTTTTGTTTGAAACATTCTTGTAACTGAACTGAACACGCTGGAAAGTTTTGTTTTAGTAATACTAATGCTTTTTCAACTACGCATTCATCTATGAATGGTTATATCAAAAGACAGTACTGTGTATGACTAGAGAAAATATGGACGTGATTCATCACATATATTTGTCAAGTTTTGCTTGTTTTTTTGGTCTACATTATAACGTTACTCATAGGAATGGCTGAAAAGAGCAGGGCCACAGTCAAGTCAGTAGTACTTTAATAAAATGAACAGAACCCATTATAACAACAGCTCTTTATTACATGGATTCAAATACACAGACCAATCGTATTCTCTGATATTTAACAACTGCATTCAATTAAAACCTGTTAGTGCATTCTTCAACACTAATTCTAAGGGGCTTCCTTTGAAATCCCTTTACAAAGCCTTGTGCAAAGAGGTTAAGCACCAGTAGTAAAGACTGTTGCTAGCAGTTTTATTTCACCATCATCATCAACAACAAACATGCAGTTTTTCCCTTCTATGTACATGGCATTGGAAAATGGGTGCTACACTCTGCCTATGGTACAAAGTTTATAAATACAATATACCAGTACAAAGTTGATGCCATTAAAAACACCTTAGTAACAACTACTGGGAGATAATTAAATCTGGAGTGTTGATGGAATCTATGAAGAGATTTAAAACCAACATACAAACTCAAACATTATAATACATGTTTTCCTTGGGAAGAGGTGAAAGGGGAACTTCTTAGGTGCTACTGAAGGGTTTTCTCAGTTGTTCCAAGTTTACTTTCTTTCTGCTATTATCTTTAAATACTGCAAAGCATTGTGGGCTGCATCACTCTGCGCACTGCTGCAGGAGATCCCCGAGCCATGACAGACCGTAATGGGACTGGTGGACAGTTCAGCAAGACACTGGTACTGTCCGTTGGCACTCAGTTCTTCTGCAATGACACATTCAAACATGATGATTAAGGCCGCATGCAGAGAAAGATTTTTTTTTGTAAAAACAATTTTTGTTACTGTCCCTCTCCCCAAGCACCTTTTTATTTGCTACTTCACATATCAGGTGCTAGTCTCTATTCATAGGAACCACTTAGTTCTTAAAATTAGTAAGAAGCGTTTCAAAGTCATCATTAATTCATTATCTAAAAATCATCTCAGGTTTCCTTTCCCCAAATTCATAAATATTTTTGAATGCATGGTCTCTTCATCAACCACCTTTCCTGATCATCTTTCTGCATTCATCCTCAGGTTCTGCATCATTCCCAGTATATTAAGACACTGCACCTGACTCATTATTCAATCCCGAAGTAGCAGACAAAATCAAAAGTTCCTTCAGCCCCTAAATACCCTATTTTCTCAGTAGTAGTAGCTCTGATGAGCTAGGTTCCCCCCAGGTCACTGGGGCTGGGCTGCTGCTGCTAAGTCACTTCAGTCGTGTCCGACTCTGTGTGACCCCATAGACGGCAGCCCACCAGGCTCCCCCGTCCCTGGGATTCTCCAGGCAAGAACACTGGAGTGGGTTGCCATTTCCTTCTCCAATGCATGAAAGTGAAAAGTGAAAGTGAAGTTGCTCAGTTGTGTCCGAGGCTGGGCTAAGGGATACCAAATTCCTCACATACAATACTGATGTTAAATCAAGATACCAAACACACACATGAACACACAAATTAGCCAGTTATCCACTGCATTAAAAGAAAATCCACGCTGACTTGCTTTCCAATATGTCCACATTTGTCTATCTGAATGATCATGGGCTAGAAAAAATATAGAAGTTGACAGCTGGAATGAGATAAAGTTGTAAACTGTCCCCATTTATCTACCAGAACTGGAACACAGTGATAAGTGGAGAGAAGATGTCTGGCCCAGCCACCACAGACTTGGTATTTGTTTTAGAAAGGTGGGTACCTTTTTATTTGTCAAGCTGTCCATCAGGGCTAGTTTAACAGATATTATACCAGGAGGGACTCTTCTTCTAACCTGGCTCTACTGACCAGCTATGTCATCTCAGACAAGTTTCTCAACCTTTCTTTGTCTTACTTTCTTCACTTATACCTAAGATAATAGAAATTCCAGATGTTCAAGCTGGATTTTGAAAAGCCAGAGGAACTAGAGATCAAACTGCTAATATCTGTTGGATCATTGAGAAAGCAAGAGAGTTCCAGAAAAATATCCACTTCAGCTTTCTTGACTATGCCAAAGCCCTTGACTGTGTGTATCACAAAAAACTGTGGAAGATTCTTAAATAGATAGGAATATACTACCACCTAACCTGCCTCCTGAGAAATGTGTATCCAGGTCAAGAAATTTGTATCCAGGTCAAGTTAGAACTGGGCATGGAACTACAGACTGCCTCCAAATCAAGAAAGGAGTACGTCAAGACTGTATATTGTCACCCTGCTTATTTAACTTATATGCAGAGTACATTATGCGAAATGCCAGGCTGGATGAAGCACAAGCTGGAATCAAGACTGCCGGGAGAAATATCAATAACCTCAGATATGCAGACGACACCAGCCTTATGGCAGAAAGTGAAGAGGAACTAAAGAGCCTCTTGTTGCAAGTGAAAGAGGAGTGAAAAAGTTGGCTTAAAGCTCAACATTCAGAAAACCAAGATCATGGCATCTGGTCCCATCACTTCATGGCAAATAGATGGGGAAACAATGGAAACAGAGACAGACTTTACTTTTTGGGGGGTCCAAAATCACTGCAGATGATGACTGCAGCCATGAAATAAAAGATGCTTGCTCCTTGGAAAAAAAGTTATGACCAACCTGCTGCTGCTGCTAAGTCACTTCAGTTGTGTCCGACTCTGTGTGATCCCACAGATGGCAGCCACTAGGCTCCCCAATCCCTGGGATTCTCCAGGCAAGAATACTGGAGTGGGTTGCCATTTCCTTCTCCAATGCATGAAAGTGAAAAGTGAAAGGGAAGTTGCTCAATCGTGTCCGACTCTTAGCAACCCCATGGACTGCAGCCTACCAGGCTCCTCCGCCCATGGGATGTTCCAGGCAGAAGTACTGGAGTGGGGTGCCATTGCCTTCTCTGATGACCAACCTAGACACATATTAAGAAGCAGAGACATTACTTTGCCAACAAAGGTCTGTCTAGTCAAAGCTATGGTTTTTCCAGTAGTCATGTATTGGAGAAGGAAATGG
>NW_011495022.1:2437766-2451472 GCF_000754665.1 Bison bison bison | reverse complement strand
AGAGACATTACTTTGCCAACAAAGGTCTGTCTAGTCAAAGCTATGGTTTTTCCAGTAGTCATGTATGGATGTGAGAGTTGGACTATAAAGAAAGCTGAAGGCCGAAGAATTGATACTTTTGAACTGTGGTGTTGTAGAAGACTCTTGAGAGTCCCTTGGATGGCAAGGAGATCCAACCAGTCAATCCTAAAGGAAATCAGTCCTGAATATTCATTGGAAGGACTGATGCTGAAGCTGAAACTCCAATCCTTTGGCCACCTGATGCGAAGAACTGACTCCTTTGAAAAGACCCTGATTCTGGGCAAGATTGAAGGCAGGAGAAGCAGATGACAGAGGATGAGATGGTTGGATAGCATCACCGATTCGATGGACATGAGTTTGAGCAAGCTCCGGGAGTGGGTGATGGACAGGGAAGCCTGGCATGCTGCAGTCCATGGGGTCGCCAAGAGTTGGACATGACTGAGTGACTGAACTGAAGATAACAGAATGTACTTCACAGGATTAGTTTGAGGATTCTATGATTTGAAATATGTAATGTCTCTAGAAAGGTGCCTGGCACACACTAACTCTATAAATCTTCACTATTGTTATTATTACAACTGTACAGATATTATCTCTATTTTTATTATTTATAAGAATGGGATACATCAGTGATATATATTACCACTCTGGTAACTGTATATAGTCAGAATCCTCTATTATAATAGATGTTTTGTTTGTCAAACATATTTTGAAAAGAAACAACAGGTTTGGGGACAAGCCAAAGGAAAAAAAAATCATACCTATATCCAAATATGTTATATTAAAACCTTGTTCCTTTGCAATTTCACTAAGCAGCTGGATGTAATCTGTATTTGGAATACTGAGGAGGCTTCTTTTCAGTAAGTTGATCTTTTCACCAGGAGAATTCCTTAAGGAATGCCACGTACAACCTAAAGAATGCCCTACCATATTTGTCTGAAAAACAGAGATTAACATTAAGACTCTTAGTTTGGGTTCCAATGCTACTATGAGTATTAATTAAGCAATCAGCACTTTATAAAGCATATTTAAATGAATACCATTTGGTTAACTTTCCAATTTAAACTAGGCAGCACTAATACACTCACACATTTATCAAACAACACAATATTAAAGAAAAAAGAATGTGCAATGAAATACTGGAAGTATTTCAAAATACTTTTATATAGCATAACGTTCTTGTTAATACATATAACATATCTGAGAGCATGATAAACAAATCTGCAAATACAGCTGACCCTTGAACAATGTCACGTACTATCTTCCTATATATGGATTGGCATTTATACTTATCCTCTGTCTATTCCAATACAAATTTCAATGTTATCAAGCTGAATAAATTTTGTTATTCAAAATAATACGCAGATAACAAAAACTCAAGTAATACAGAATTATAAAAGCAACAATCCCCACACCTACCTTTAGTCCCCTTTCCAGAAGCAATATCAACTTTTTATTTTTAATTATTCTGGTGGTTACCTTTGTAACAGAAATGAGAAAGCTATTGATCTTGTGTATTAACTTTTGGTCAGTTACCTTGATGAATTCTCTTATTATTTCTAGTAGTTTTTCTCTAGGGCTTTATAGGGATACAATTATATTATTTGTAGTTAACGATCATTTTTATCTCCTCTTATTTCCAACCTCTTATTGTTTTCTCTTCTCTGGTTACGTTGGTTGATACTTCTAGAACAAGGTTTAAAAAAATGGTATCAGTGGGCATCCTTGCCTTATTTCTGAAATTAATGGGAATGGATATAACATATAAACATGTACCCAAGATTTTGATTTTTTTTCCTGAGGTATATATTTAATTTTTAAAAAATATTTATTTATCTGTGCCAGGTCTTAGTTGCAGCACCTAGGATCCTCAATTTTGTAGCGGCATGCAGGATCTTAGTCGCAACATATAAGATCTAGTTCCCCGATCAGGGATCGAACACCTGATCCATATTTTAAATTACAATAGGGATATTTTTGAAGCATTTATCAGTAGTGACTACCCAATATTTTTTTGGCATCTACTGAGAGGATTATGTTTTCCTTCTTCGACCTGTTAATGTAATTCATTATAGCAATAGATTTACCAATGTTGAAACACCCCTGCGTTCCTAAATGAATTTATATAGAAATTTCTCTCACATTATATATATTGCCTGGAAGAGTTTAAACAGCACTGAAGATTATCTCTTCCTTGAAGATTTAACAGAACTCACCAGCAACCTAACTGTTTTGTGACTGTGGTGTCATCTCTGATCCAGTCTTAAAAGAAATCAATGCAATGTTTTATATTTTTCTATTAAAAAAGTGAAACCAAAATTATATTACTTACCTAGATATAGTTGTTTCTTCCTAGAACAAGCCCTTTTTATAAATCATAAGCTTAGGACACTCCTATGGTCTTCACTTCTCATTTCATACCTAACATCCTATTCTCAGATAATGGACCATCATACATACCTACCTACATTTTGTGTAGCCCAATCTCTTATGCTGTCTATCTGAATGCCCAGTTGCCTACTCAATTTCTTCACTTAGCTACCCCACAAACACTTCAAATTCAATATATCTCACATTTAACTCATTATCTGCTCCCCACTTAGACCCTACTCACCTTCTGTGTTCCCCATATCACTGAATGGTACCACCATCTAGGTAGCTGCCAAGCTAAAACTGTTTACTTCTTCCTTTTTCCCTACTCTCTACATCCAGTTATTATGCCCCCATTCACTTCAGTTTTCTAAGTAAGTTTTAAATTGACCATTTGAATTGCTACTACCTTTGTCTAGGTCACCATCATGTCTCATCTGCTCTTCTGTAACAGCATTATAGCAGGTTTCTATGACTCTAATATTCATTCATCCACCATAATGCAGCCAGTCATTCCCTTCTAATGTATAAATTAGATTCTCTCCTTCCTATATTAAATTTATTTAATGACTTTATGCTACCTTCAGGATAAAGTTCAATCTCCTGAACACAGTACTTCCTGCAAGATTCAACCCCTCTTTACCTTTTCTGCCTCACTGTTTGAGACTCCCTCCCACCAAATTCAATGCTCCAGCCATCCACAATTACTCTGGATAACATAAAGTGTTTCACTCCTGGCCTTTGTACATGGTCCTCCTTCTCTCTGGAATTCTTTTCACTGCTGTCATCCTATAGGTCTCAGCTCAGATATGACTTTCTCCAGTGAAGTCTTCCTGAAACCCTATCTTGGTTGGATTCTTCATCTATATTCCCAAGAAGCCCTTGTAAGGCCTAGTCTGTAGGGTTCTTTTCTTTCTCAGTAGGCTGGCTGCAAACTCCTTAGGGCCAGAGACTATCTTATTCACTATATGCCAGTATCTGGCCATCAGTTTAGTTCAGTTCAGTTCAGTCGCTCAGTCGTGTCCGACTCTTTGTGACCCCATGAATCGCAGCACGCCAGGCCTCCCTGTCCATCACCGTCTCCCGGAGTTCACACAAACTCACGTCCATAGAGTTGGTGATGCCATCCAGCCACCTCATCCTTTGTCATCCCCTCTTCCTCCTGCCCCCAATCCCTTCCAGCATCAGAGTCTTTTCCAATGAGTCAACTCTTCACATGAGGTGGTCAAAGTACTGGAGTTTCAGCTTTAGCATCATTCCTTCCAAAGAAATCCCAGGGCTGATCTCCTTTAGAATGGACTGGTTGGATCTCCTTGCAGTCCAAGGGACTCTCAAGAGTCTTCTCCAACACCACAGTTCAAAAGCATCAATTCTTCGGCACTCAGCCTTCTTCACAGTCCAACTCTTACATCCATACATGACCACTGGAAAAACCATAGCCTTGACTAGACGGACCTTTGTTGGCAAAGTAATGTCTCTGCTTTTCAATATGCTATCTAGGTTGGTCATAACTTTCCTTCCAAGGAGTAAGTGTCTTTTAATTTCATGGCTGCAGTCACCATCTGCAGTGATTTTGGAGCCCAAAAAACAAAGTCTGACACTGTTTCCCCATCTATTTCCCATGAAGTGATGGGACCGGATGCCATGATCTTCGTTTTCTGAATGTTGAGTTTTAAGCCAACTTTTTCACTCTTCTTTCACTTTCATCAAGAGGCTTTTTAGTTCCTTTTCACTTTCTGCCATAAGGGTGGTGTCATCTGCATATCTGAGGTTATTGATATTTCTCCCGGCGATCTTGATTCTGGCATAAATCTGGGCAAATATTATCACTTTCCTAAATATTTGCTGAGTGGATAAATGAATGGACATCAAGCGATGGGAGTGAAATGTCAATCTGAAGGTAAAAACAGCACTACTGACCTACCATCTTTAGAAACCATCATATTCTGAATTTGACTGTGCTTCCCAAGCTCTCTTTCTTGGCCACCCCTGTGATTCTGGCTCACATATAGCAAGCAGCTAAAAACTGGGGTAGTGTATTACTCAACAGTTGAGAGATTTTTGAAAAACCATGACTCTGTAGTATACCTATACAAAATGAAATCTACAATCACATGTTGTTCCGACAGCAACACATGTTTAATCACATTAACATCACAGACCTCTGATCATTACTCACCAAAGAAATGTGGTTCTCTGGAGAAATATTACTGAATTTTGCAAGAAATTTCTCAGCAGCATTTCTCTTGGCTTGTTTCTTTGATGCCCCCTTTCCTAAATAAAGAAAAAAAAAGTGCAGTAGGTTAGAAAATAAATTAGTGTCCATAGAGAATGACCAAATATTTAAAGTACTATGTTTGATCAGAGAACTATCTCATGGTTTTTATATACTATTCTTTTACTGACCTGACATCTTTACTTGTTCTGCTTCATGCAATTATTAATTGTTACATTTTTGAAGGCATTTCTTTAGCAGTTTATCTTTAATAGTTAAACTTTCTGTTTTTCTTCAACAGATGTATCTCCCTATGTCTAGCTTTAATGAACCGTATTTGGTTTAATTCTGATGAAATATTCAAATTTACCAAGGCAGATTTGAATTGTATCTCCCATCTTTCAACATCTACTCCTGGCTTATAATCTCCTGCACACTGATAACTATGTGGAATTTCTTCAACATGAATAAGAAGGGCATAGGAGAGGCTGGAGTTGAAAGATACCATAAATATAATCTATTTCCATGTTTAGAGATTTAAAAACTCAGGCCTAGGCATGGAGATTAAGCAATTTGCCTAACCTTGCAAATCAAGGACTGCATCAAGAACAGAGGTGAGGTTTCTGCTTCTGGCTCAGGGCTTCCTGCACTGACCCACACTACCTCTTGGGGGGCAAACAGCTTCTTAGTACTTCAGACTAATATCTAGGCAACTTAAAATTTCATTTCAAGCCACTTTTAAAATGATAAAAACTGCTCAAGAAATTAAAATAGAAATCCTTAGGAGTACTTTATTGACTTTTTTCCTCGTAATTTGTGGCCTTTACAACATCAAAGTTGCTATAAGACAAAAGATTAATTTCTACTTTATTTCACTATCAGGCTCTTTGGAGAAGGAAATGGCAACCCATTCCAGTATTCTTGCCTAGAGAATTTCGTGGACAGAGGAGCCTGGTGGGGGTCGCACCACAGTTGGACACGACTGAAGCGACTTAGCATGCATGCATGCACTGGAGAAGGAAATGGCAACCCACTCCAGGATTCTTGCCTGGAGAATCCCAGGGACACAGGAGCCTGGTAGGCTGCCGTCTATGGGGTCACACAGAGTTGGATATGACTGAAGACACTTAGCACCAGCAGCAGCCTCTTATCGATTATCTTGTTTTTAAATGTAATCTTCTCCTAGTCCTTCCATCTTCTGGAACAGCTACTGAAGCTCCAAGAGATTTACTACTGCTTTTTTCTCCAAAATGATGTTTAAGTCCCTATTATATCAATGAAGACTGTTTAAAGAGTCAATTATTTATCTGTATTTCCATTACCAACCCATGATTTTTTAAAAAAAATCAAATTAAGAAGTATTCTTAAGCCAACTATTTATACTTATTAATTAACTCAACAGCAGAAAGTTAGAGACAGTAGACTAGTAGTGTGTCAATTTTTTTCCCCCAAAGAAGTATTTGAGACAAAATCACAGCAGAAATTTTTTCATCCTCTCAAAATATTTCAAAGGTCTTCAACTGTATCAGAGTAGAAAGAAACAAATACCAGTTTCCATGAATGACTCAAGCCTGCAAATTGTAGTGTATTCTCTCTTATGAGCAGGTCCTCCCTCCTGGGAAAGGGTATATTCAGGCAGTCTCCAGCCATGATGAATAGCCAATTCCTAGAAAATCGAGATGAGCCTTTAGTAGTAATTTTTACTATGCAATGGCTCAATCACATTAATGATATTCTCTCATGGTTTTGATCCCATTTCTATTTATATGTTTGCAGAGAACAATGATATTCTGCAGTATTTAAGATAAGGTCCTCTATCCCCCCCAGATATTCCTGCATTTTACATCTTATAAGCCCACGACACCAAAACTGAAGCAGTTTCCTGCTGTGAATGGTGCTCTTCCGTTAAGCTATAGTGAGCTGGTTATCAAAGAGGTCAGGCAGAAGGATAAGCTCCTCTCACCCTCTTTGGGAACATGGGAGAGGACATTACTGGTCTCATGGCCATCAGTCCCCAGAGTCTCTTCCTAACTAACCTTCTATACCCATGGCTGCCTAATTGACTGCATTCGATCAAGAGCAGGTGAGGAGCAGAGAGCAAACACACGCACTGGATGAGACTGAGGAAAGACGGGGACGAAAACTACAGAAAAACTCATGGAGCAGGAAAGAGACCAAATGACTGGCTGGATAACAGGGAGGGGAGTTGTCCAGCAGAGCGCATGGATAATCTGCAAGAAGGATATTCTCACATAGAAATTCAAAGCTGAATATATTTTTTGGTAGAATAAGCAAGTAAGTGGATGAATTCCCTTGTCCTGTGTTAGGTAAATCAATTTCGGTTCTTTATAGTCTTCTGTCTCAACAGAAGTAGAAAGAGATTTGTCACAAGAGTGGCAAGAAATATTCTTAAAATATAAAACACTCTACCCATATGCACTGAGGTCCTGTTGATCTCAAATGAGAATTCCACAAACCAAAGGCAGATACTGTATATGGAAGACAATCCAAAACATAAATAATTATGAAAATAACTTCAAGTTAGCACTTTAATATCTAATGATTGTAACTTGGAACACAAAATGTTGTACCACCTAATCTTTAAAATATTAATTCCTTCTCTTAGCCCTTATGATATAATCAACATTTATGACATTTTTTTCCAGTAGACACAAAGTTAAGTATGGAAAAACTGTGCCATTTACCTGTAATGAGCCAATAGGATTAAGCTGGTTCTTTGGTTGCTTGGAAGGGTCAGGCATTAAGGGATCAGGAACTGCAAAGCTGAACATTTTTATAAAGGGTTATAAAACAAAATAATCTTCCCCAAATTATTACACAAAGGATAAGCATTTTCTATTTAGCTCTCCATGCCTTTGCTCTTGCATTCCTTCCACATGGAATACCCTTTTCACCCACCTCTTCTATGGGAATCTGATCTATACCTCAGCCAAGGTACACCTCAAATGCAACTTTCTCTCAGAAGCCTATTCTTTTACCCCAATGGGACATAATTTTTCCCTTCTTTGAACCATTGTAACATTTGGTTTGATACTTTCTTAAGCAATTATTTTACCATTAAGCTGTATACTCTTACGAATACATGCTATTTGTCTATCCATCACCATACCACTCTCCTGTTCAGACTGTAAAATCCTTGATGGTAGGGCCTATGTATTACTTACCTTCATAAGCTTTGCTGTGCTTTATATAAAACAGATGCTCAATAAAAAATGTATTTAAATAAACACACTACTGTTACAACCACATGAAAAGGGAAGACTAACAGGATGTTTATAGCTCAGCAGTGTAAACCATACACATCATAAATGTAGCTTTTTCATCCAGATAACTATAGAAGAAAGACTTGGCTTGATCTACCATCTGCTCTTTGCTAGGATAATCTTCCTAAAGTTTACGCATGTGTGCTCAGTTGCTAAGTTGAGTCCAACTCTTTGCAACCCCATGGACTGTAGCCTGTCAGGCTCCTCTGTCCGTGGGATTTCCCAGGCAAGAATCCTGGAGGGGGTTGCCATTCCCTATTGCAGAGGATCTTCCTGACCCAGTGATCAAATCCGCATCTCCTGCATTGCAGGTGGTTTTTTTTTTTTGATGGCTGGCATGAATCTGATTTGAACATGTAGGGACTGTGATTAAGGAAAAACAGAACAATCTCTTCTGAGTAGTGTGAGCTTACTAGTTATGTGGATGATGGGTGGCTAACGTGGAACAAGATGCATTTCAAGATTATTACCACCTTGGCAGCTAGAGTCATTTCTTCCATACTTAAGTTTCTTTTCTACCTGCCAGAATTTCAAGCTTTACATAGGCTGATGAGATACGAACATTCATTTACAATGCTGTACACTGAAGCTACCCAAATAATTATGATGGAGAAGTGAGAAAGTCTCTTTATCCCATCAGGCCACTTTAGGCCTGATTTATAGCTTAGTATTTCCATCTTATCTGTCAAGAAGCACAAATACATAGTAAAGTTTATTAGCCTTTTTTTGCAGACAAAGTGCCTGCGTGCAGAAAGGACACTCTGTATGTTCATTTCTACAAATATATGCAACACTCTGAGTTGACCTTTGGGTTGCATAAAAATGGCAATGGCCATCACCAGTAAGCAGAAAATCTAAAACCCACCATGCCATCTGGCATGTCCAGAAAACTAGCATAAACCAGTTTTAATGTATGACCCTAGAGAATCAAAAATCATGTTATGAGATCCAAGGCTTTCACTGGTTGGTTCTAAACGACCTGAACAGTTTAGAACTACTAAGTACACAGGAAGAACACTGCAGGAGAACCTAAACATATCCCTAAACAGAAAGTTTTTCTAGGACTGGGAAACAAAAAAACCCATCCTAAATTCTCATAGGCCTCTGCTGTCAGCTATAAGCAGACACACCAGAATGCACTCCCAAGTATACTTGAATGCATGTAAAGTGAAGAATGTGAAGGCAAAACATGCTCCTCTTGGATATGCCCAATAGAAACCAAAAGACACCACTTAACGATACAAGAGATGCTCCAGGGCCAGTGCTCCTTCCAAAAACAAATAATGTGATAACAAGTTTATTTTGGAAAGATATGTCAAGAATAAACATCCCATTTAGCATCCTCCTATATTTGGTATACGTTCTCTAGTAGAAGGAAATCTCTTTGTCTCCTTACAAATTCAAATTTCTAAAAGAGTACTTTTAGCTGATATTTTTCTGTCTCACACTTTGTTTTCTTCAGTGTAGAAACAAAACTCTTAATACAATAAGATATTTGTCAGAAGCACTCTGGTTTTCTACTCCTGTACCTCATCTGGAAAAAAGAAAAAAACCTAGTTTATGAGAGCCTTCATCTAATAATATTGTTGTTTAGTTGCTAAATCATGTCTGACTCTTGCAACCCCCTGGACTGTAGCCCACCAGGCTCCTGTGTCCGTGGGATTTCCCAGGCAAGAATGCTGGAGTGGGGTGCCACTTCCTTCTTTGTCATCTAACAAAAGCTGGATTTAATTTCTTACGGATAAAGTGTCTTTAGGGGATGACAGGTCTTCACAAGGAGATAGAATTTTATTAATAGAGCTAGACACTATCAACTGTTTACTTTGTTGCTTTTGTGAGCACGTTCAAACTTTTAATCTTACCTCAGCCATGATATTTTTGAGCTGCAGAATACAAAGAAATTTAGCTCACCAAATACTTGCATTGGCTTTCAAAATGTTTATGGCAGCCTCTGCAGCTCTATGTTTCGCCAGCTTCTTACTTGTACCTTCACCTGAATTAAGGTTAAAAAAAAAAACAATAAAAACAACTCTTTACATGCTGAAAAAATGTGAGGCTTGCATAGAGGTTTGCATAGTACAAAACAAAGTCACTACATGTATTATATATACACACTAGGTATACACCCTGGGTAATAAAAACATACACTGCATACAGTTATACATTGAAATAAAATATCATAAAAGTTAATATATTAAAAATCCCTTTGATTTTAAAAGTGCTAAGTATTTAATTCTAACT
This sequence comes from Bison bison bison, assembly GCF_000754665.1. Lineage (NCBI taxonomy): Eukaryota > Metazoa > Chordata > Mammalia > Artiodactyla > Bovidae > Bison > Bison bison. The sequence continues at coordinate 2,441,341 of NW_011495022.1, read as the reverse complement.
ATACTTATATAAAAATCTTTATTATGTCTACTTTGTACATGTTTATTACATAAAATGATAATACAGTAGACTGTCACTATGTATGCTAATGAAAGGCAACTTACTTCCATTATTCCTAGAGAGGAAATTCTTCTACAGGAAGAAATTTTCTTTAAAAGAGGCACTTAGAGCAACATTATTGAACAGCAAAACGTACACATTTTACTCTAACAGCCCCTCCTATACTGGATGAAACCCCTCCGCTTGGCTAAGCAGTCACTGGCTACCTGTTGGATACAGCACGGGAAGGTGTATATAGGGAATGTGAGAGATTACATTGTTATGTGTCTTTCATACAATCTGTATCCCTTACATGAGTAGCTAAGGGGGTAGAAGAGACCAGGCCTGACTAAAAATCACTGAGACTGACGCCTAATATCAGTAAGCAACCACACAAGTAAATTATAAATTCAGTCTTTTTCCTTCTGAGTTCAAAGTAGGTGTTGAGAACCTGTCCAAAGTTGTGTCAGAAAGGCAATATTCATTCCTCTGATGCAGAGTAAAGGCACATGGAACAAATGTCAGGTGTGGTTCTCAAGCATCAGAGAACACAGAAACCACACTCATTTATCCATTCACATAGGTATTATGGATACTGTATTCCTTTGAAAAATGTGGGCATTAGGAGCACTGAGGCTCTGCACTGAAATATATGGGAATTAGGGGCACCGACCCTCTGCACTGAAAATTCATGCATAATTTACAGTCAGCCGTCCGTATCTGTGGTTCCTCCATCTCTAGCTTCCTCGGTATCTGTAGATTCAACAAACTGTGGATTGTGTGGTCTTGTAGTACTTACTACTGAAAAAGACTGACATCTAAGTGGACCTGTGCAATTCAAACCGTGTTGTTCAAGAGCTAACTGTAGTAGAGAACTAAGCAGAGTCCCTGTCCTTAAAGAGCATACAGCCTAATGTGTGAGATTTTGTCTATAAGAACGATGTCTGAAATATGAAGCATCAGTCGGCCTCAGTGCAGGTTGTTGGGTAGCCTACAGAAGGGGTAGCTCCCCTACTTACTAAGGACTCAGAAAGGTTTCATGAAGGAGGAGATAACTAAACCAGGATCTGAAAGACCAGTAAGTCAGTGAGGTAAGCAGAGCTGGGGGACAGGAAGAGCACTGGAGGCAGAGAAAGAGCCACTGTGAAGGCTCAGATGCAACACAGAGCACGTGTTCTCAAGCCCCAAGTTGCTGGGACAGTACGAGCTTGAAGGAGGGACCTTCGAGATAAAAGGTCAGAGAGCTGAAGGGCAGAAGGAGAGTTCAAAGAACAGTCTCCTCAACTGTGCTTCTCTAACTTTAGGACTTGCCTGGGAATTTTCTTAGAACACATACTAAGAGTAGGTGTGCCTGGGTGATAGCAAGGCTGCTGTTGACCACACTGTGTGAAGTAAGGTTGTCAGTCATGTTAAGAAATTTGTATTCATCCAGATGGTGATGGAAACACCACTGAATGGATTATAAGAGTTTTAATACTTCAGATGAACAGATTTGAATGCCAGAAAAAATACTCTGTTTTTTCGTGTGGAAAGTGGATACCACAAGACAGAAGCTAAAAGAGCAGCTACAAGACTGCAGCTATATTCCAAGTGGCTCAGACAATAGCAACAGGAAGAGGAGAGAAGCAGACAGATTCAAGAGATATTTAGAAGTAGGATCTGGTGGCATAATGGATAGCACAAAGAGGGAAGAGAAGGAATCCAGAAGGTGAAACTCCAATCTCCACTGTGAGCAAATGAATGATGGTGGTGCCTATACTGAACTGGGGAATGCAGGGGAAATGGATTTGAGAGAGAAGATGGATTCAGTCTGGGACAATGAGAGATGGAGGTGTCTTTGGGTCATCCAAGCAAAAATGTCTAGCAAACTCAGGCTGATGCATTGTTTTGTAACTGTGCCTGGGCTAAAGACAGAGATTTCAGAATTATTAGCCATTAGATAGTATCTGAAACCATGGAGGTAGATAAGCTTGCACAGAAAGACAGGCCAGCCTGAGAAGAGGAGGGGGACTAAGCAGTTGCCACAGGTTGTTAATCTTTCACATAAAACACACTGAGAGGGGGAAAATGCTACTTTTTCTTGAATTTTCACTGAATACTTAAAGACAGACCAGCTAAAGCAGTAGTGCAATGTTGAGTCTGTCATTCATATGAGAAACTTCCAGCTAGAATCTAACTACAATCCACCTGCCCCACATAGACAAAAAAGCTACAAAATTTTCTTAAAGGGACTTCAATGAAAATAGCGGACTCCATATTTTTGTGGACACAAATGATGCCTTCAGGCTACCAGATGGTGGAACTTCAGCCTTCTTACTGAATTTCTTTCTTGGCATTCTTCCAAATTAAATTTAGTATTCAATATTTCATGTTTGCAATTAAATAGATACATAAGAAGTAAAATGTCTACATTTACAAATGGGCTACTTCAGTTATCATTTGCTGAAGCTCAGTGACCATAATCTGAATTTTGAAACTTCGCTGCCATGTGACCTTGGGCATGTTTCTTATAATCTCTCTGGACCTATTTCCTCATATATAATAAAGGCGATAACATCTTATTAAAATATCTGTATAGTGTCAGGAACTAGAAGCTACTCTGCAATACGGTGTAGTTGAGCCTTCCGCCTTCCTCATTTTGCTTGGATACAGGACCAAGCGTGGTACTGTGGACCCAGAGTGCCAAACGAGTCCGTACGAAGAGTGGAGCAGGTCGGAAAATTCTGGGGTCGTGCCTCCTGGCATCTGCTATAACCTATGGAATCTGACAGCACCTTCTGATTCAGCTATGGCTGCTCCAAGAACCTTTCCTGCTTCTCCCTAATTCTTGGAAGAACCTTAGGAGGATCTTAGGGTATGTTCCTGAGCTTCTCTTGATATCTAGGGAAGAGAAAATTAGGGAGAGAATCAGAAAGTTGCAAAATCCAAATAACCTGAGAAAGGCATCAGTTTCAAGAGACTGCTCCTCACTGACGTCTCTGGCAAAAAGGGCACTTTTTCCGAACTGAGAAGCAATACCCAAGTCTGGACCACCAGCCCACATGGTCATGGGGTTAATACAGACCTGTGCAGGTTATGTCACCAACGGTTACTCTGAAGGTGAAAGTGGGCACGTGTATTTGCACATCGGATCTTTCACATTCATAAACCGGGATGTTCTTGGTCTTCATGCCGTATTCGTGTAATACCTGAATTGGTGTTTTCCCTGGCTTAGCTGTAATCATCTTCCCCAAACTGCAAAAATCAGAAAAAGCTGTGCGTTGCATGTCAAAGCGGAGAGGGAAGCAGAAGCAAGCAGAGACTAGTTTTAACAGCCATCACCGGTGACGCCGGAGGCACCGAGCCTCTGGTCGGACAGGGTTAGAGCTGGCGAGGCGCGCCAGTCTCCGGGCCCCGCTGCGGAGGTCTTAAAGAAGATAACTTGAATGCGGGTAGGAGGGATTCGCAGGGGAATCGAGAGGTACGGCTGATGCTGCAACCTCCCAGGTCCAGCCTGCAAATCCCTTTCCCTCCGCGGCAGCCGCTCACCACCTCCG
>NW_011495022.1:2396928-2437203 GCF_000754665.1 Bison bison bison | reverse complement strand
CCCTCCCTCTCTCCTACTCCGGGCTTCCTCGGCTGCAACTGGTGCCCAGCCTTCGGCCCACCGGCTCGGGGAGACCGCGGTTCTGTGTCCTTAAAAGGAGGCCATTCCCTGGCCAGAAAGAGGCTTGTCGCCAGGCAGGCAGGCTTGAGTCTTTGAGGCCTTAAGCTCAGCCTTTTTTTTTTTTGGCCAGGTTATGGGGACGGGGGAGAGGAGGGGGACGTCACTTTAAGAAAATAATTTCAAAATTCCAAGTGCAGAATTGCTGGAGAGCCTCCCCGGGCCTGGGCCCGAAGCCTAAGACTCGCAGTATATCCGCTCCTGCGGGCTCGGGTGGGTCCTCCTGTCCTGGAGCCCCGCGTTTAGGTGCTCCCGGGGGCGTCCGGAGACCCGCGCCTCTCACCCGGGGTGGGCTCCATTGTCTTCTAGGCTTTCGTCGCCTGGTGAGTGCTGGGCCAGCGGATCCCAGCAAGGCACGTTAGGAGTAAACGAAGGATTTTCTGTGGAACTGTTTCTAATTAATGCTGTTTCTGAACACCTGTGTTGGTTGTGATGGCATATGCCTGGGATGTACCACCTTTGTTGGGGATCAGACAGCGACATTAAGTGTCCTATGGCTTCTAGGGGTTTTGCTTGCCACGTGCGGAAATGACTCCTTGTGTCTTCTCATTTCTGGAGATTGCCTCGCACAATTCTATTCACACGAAGGGACATTATTAGAAACTTTTTGTTTGTTACTCTGGAACCCTGGATACTAGAGATCAAATGAAAAAAAAATTATCCGGAATCTAATCAAGCTGATTGAGGCTTGAATTAAGCCTGTTTTTATCTTCCTCCACCTCCCCCTTGTATAGATGTTAGTTTATCAATTGCTTTTCATTGATATATTTTAATGAATATCTTACTTTAAATACCACGTAGCCACTATTTCAGAATGTTAACATCCACGTAGCTGTGGCAGTACATTATTTCAGCACTCAGATTTGTTTATAAAATTTATTTTTAGCCATAAAATTCCTTAAGAACAAGCCTCAACTTTATATTGCTCTCCTTAAATGTTGAGTAACTGGGATAATAATGGTGAAACAAAAAGAAAATAAATGCAGCAGGACTCTATTTCAAAGAGATACTATGTAATAGCTTAAGATAAGAAACCCCTGTCAGAGTTGATGCAGTTACATTAAATATGTTTCATTTAGTATTTTATAAAGTTCTGCATGCATTTGTTTCCTTATATTCTGTGAATTTATTTTTATATTAATCACTTGGTTTTGTAAACATACAAGGAAAATGAATGAAATGTTCAAAGAATAAACTGGACTATAACAGAAACAGTACTTTTCTGTTGCCAATATTGGCATGATGGATTTGTGAAGGACTCCCCTTTGGACTAGGTCCACTGTAGATGGTGTCCAGGGCTAATATTAGTGGCTAAATTGTATTGTTCCCCAAAGGGCTATTTGCTTCCTTCAAACCTGGCAAACCACTATCAACTGTGAGCCTCATCAAGGACATTGGTGATATTTAAAGATTACTAGTTTTCTGTGTATATTTTAGTATTATAGACTGCAATTCCAAATTGACTTGCTTTTAGTGTATCATTTTACACTGTTAATCTATAATTCATTGCCTGAGCATACCAGGGAGGCAGTGTTGTGAATTGTATAGTGGTAAGCTACTTGCTGAGACCATGCTTTGTATTTTTTACATGTACAATTATATTTAAAATCAAGCAAGGCTTAGTTTTATGCCCGATTTTCTTTGAAAATATGGATTTGTTATCTGAGGGTTGCAGTGGATGACATTTTGATTCAGTATTAATATGTTTGCTGCTGCTACCAAGAGCTTTGTCAAACAAGTTGGAGATGGAGGGAGATTAGTTCCTGTTCCAAGCCTCAGTGAGGCTGACAAATACCAACCTCTAAGTCTAGTGGTAAAAAAGAAGCGATGTTTTCTGTTTCCTAGATATAAATTTACCTCAACACCTTTTACACTGAAAGATATTCTTCTAGGAGACAGAGAAATTTCAGCTGGTAAGTTTCAGTGTTTGTTTGGGAGTGATTTCTCATTCATGTATATTATTCATAATCTAAATGAAGGTGGTCTGTGCTACTTATGTTCGTAATATTTACACATTTTCATTGATGAAAGCAACTTTTATTACTGTAGCAGTAATAATGTTAACAATGCTTAATGTTTGTATAGTAGCAAATCTCTTATTGATTGAATAATTTCAAATGTATTTTATAAGTATTGTATAATTTAATTTTAGTTATTTTATAAGTTGTTTTAATCAGATCAGTTTAGAATATGGCATAATAATATATTTCTTCATTTATAAAATGGGGCTGCTCTTCAGTCTTACCTGTCTCACATGGTTAAATGAGATTAAATTAATTTGTGTTTATTTTTTAATTCTCTTATTATGGTTGGTAAGCTGAAATGTATTAACAGGCTAGTTTAGAAAGTAAATTGACATTTTGCCAAACTTTTCTTATAAACACTTGTTTTTCTTTCAACTAGTCATTGGATCTTGATGCTTAAGTGTTCTGTTGGCTGAAAGAAAATTTGAGTTCGTTTAAAGTACTCTGGATATTTATTTCTCTTGTCAAATTAATTGAATTGCTCTTTTTCATCTTGATTTGAGATGGTACCATTCTCAACATTTGGGTAATCAAGTTTTAAATGATAAATTAATGTATTACTCTATATTTACATTAGATGAATTTGAGACATTTAAAATATTGATTTCTTTTTTTTAAAGGTATTTCATCTTATCAGCTACTGAATTATGAAGATGAATCAGACGTTTCACTCTATGGAAGACGAGGCAACCATATTGTGAATGACGTTGGGATTAACGTTACTGGATCAGATTCCATTGCCGTAAAAGCTTCATTTGGTGTAGTAACCAAACATGAAGTGGAAGTATCAACGTTACTCAAGGAAATTACTACACGGTCAGTATAATAATCCTTAATAGACTTCCATGTTTTCTTTAAACATTTTAATTATATAAACTTCATGACAAAGTGTTTAAAACATTCCAGTTATATTTTACTAGAGTAATTTGTTTGATTTATTTGAAATTCTACAAATTAGTCATACACTCAAACTTTGGATAAGTGTAGATATCCAGAATCATTTGGTTTAAACAAAATTTAATTGTTCTGCAAGATCGCTTCGACTCTGCACACATTTGCTAAATTATGAGATTACAAGACTTCAAGAATCTGCTTGCAACAAATACACTAAAAGTTTCCTCCAACAGACTCCTCTAGTACACATGTTTTAACGAAATAGGAGAGGCAGATTATTAAATTTCTTTTGAGCATACTTTCTGATTTGTATTAGGACTGCCTTGATTTACTTTTAATTAAGGTGGATCATGAATAGTAACACATGTTAAGCAAAAGTGTACTTGATTATACATAGTTAGATGACACAGATTCTTGTGAATGTCTGTCTTCTTGATTTTAGAAAAATTAATTTTGACCACAGTTTGATACGTCAGTCAAGGAGCAGCAGAAAGGCAGTGTTGTGTGTGGTCATGGAAAGCATCCGAACCACACGGCAGTGCTCACTGTCTGTGCACGCTGGAATTCGTGGGGAAGCCATGAGGGTAAACCATTAGATGCCTTGGATTTCTCGTACTCAAAAGCCGCAATGGGAATTTAAGTATTCAAGAGCCTTGTATATTTTGTCAAATGTTGAAATTAAAGAGCTGCAATTGTATATAGGATTTTGCACGCTAATGGTTTTGTTTTAGAATATGAAGAAAGGAATCCAAGAAAATTTGAATTATAAACATGTAAAGTAATGTAAAAAAACACTAATCTTTGTGAAATAATGTGCACAATGGAGTCCCTCAGGGTACTGTTTAAATGCTATTTTAAGAATACAGACTGAGTGTGTTTATGGAACTCTTCGATTTTATTTGTAAGTGATAGAGTTTATACTTGAATTTTAAAAGTTGAGTTTATATTTTTATATTAATTTTTCTAAAATAATATTGTCAATGGCCAAACATGCTTCATTCAATGTTAAGTCCTTTAAAAAATCTTGGAAAGTTATTTGTGTTTTAATTTTTAGCTCAATTATGACATTATTTGTCATTGCCATTCACCTAATAATGACACATAATGATGATTTGTTTTATTAAAATGAATTATTAGAAAGATAGAATACAGTGATAATCTTTTCAAGTCTTTGCAAATGAAGTGGCTACATTTAAGTGCCCACCAAATTGTTTAATATTGGATCGTTTTGGGGGCATGAACTGAATGAAACACTTAATTGTTGGTGATTGCTTTGGAAAGCTGCAGACAGCTCTGGGGGCTTTGAAACAGTGGATACAATAGGCTAAAAACAAATGTAGCCCTTAAAGGCAGTGGATTTACCTTGAAAGGAAAAGGTTCCTATGACCCAAAGCATCACCCTTGTGGTAGCACTAGTCATTGGCTTGGATACAAAGCAAATGAGAAAGTGGTAAGTATTTCCTAATATAGATCAGGAGTCCCCATTGAATCATTTATTTGAACCTCTGCTATAAACAGTTGAATTCAAGTAGGATAGTTCTTTACTTGGAGGGGTGGAAGAGTTTGTTTGTTTTTGGTAGGATTGTAGGGAATGTTTTGTTTTTCCAAAAATATATCCTTTACATGTTATACTCCTTAACAATGTTGTTTAATTTATTTAATATAGTTTCATTTTATGGATGAACAGAATCCCAAGGGAAGGGACAAAGCTATTGTTTTTCCAGCACATACAACCATAGCTTTCAGTGTTTTTGAACTCTTCATTTACTTGGATGGTGCCTTTGGTGAGTGAATGATTTACGTGAAACACTGAAATTATTGTAGTGAAAATCTCTGTCTCTATCTCTCCCTGAGTGTCTAGTGATGCAGAGTGATGCTGTCAGCACTGTCGATATTATGCTTGGGTGAAATGACTGGGAAAGACCCGACAGTCCCTCCTTCCCCATAACTTCATTCCTGTTTCTTGGGGAAAGCTGTAGACTTCCCAACACCCCACTTCCAGTTATAGTTGAGAGCTAGAATGCAATCCACTGGCAAAGTATTTCCTTGACTAACATGGGAAAATAAAAAAAATAACCTTCTAAAAGGTAGTTTTTGGGCTTTTCAGGTGGCATTAGTGGTAAAGAACCTGCCTAACATTGCAGGAGACATTAAGAGACACGGGTTTGATCCTCGGGTCAGGAAGATCCCCTGGAGGAGAGCATGGCCACCCAGTCCATTATCTGGCCTGGAGACTACCGTGGACAGAGGAGCTTGGCAAGCTACAGTCCATGAGGTCGCAAAGAGTTGAACACAACTGAAGTGATTTAGGACTCACGCAGGTAGTTATTGAAGATGGCAAATAGAGGAGGTATACACAGTAGGAAAGTGTCAGGGCACCCAAGCTAGCATAAGACAACCTTTCTTCAGGTTTTCTTTTCATAGACCCAGCTCTCCTGACCCTGGACTACCTAAAACCTTAAACCGTCATCGTATATGATGCTGCAGTTCAGGTCACTTTAAATTTCTACATTGCATCAAGTTTTAGTATTAGGAGACCAATCAGCTCAAGTCTAGGTATAACCCAAGGATTAGGCAAGGCCATTTATAAACATTTTTGTTGTTTTTTATTTCCTTTAAACTTTTGATTTTGTATTGGAGTATAGCTGATTATAACAATACTATACTATAACAATGTTTCGATACGGACAGTTTCAGGTGGACAGCAAAAGGACACAGCCATACATATGCATGTATCCATTCTCCCCTAAACTCCCCTCCCATCCTGTCTGTCACAGGACACTGAGAAGTGTTCCCTGTGCTATGCAGGAGGATCTTGTTGGTAATTCGTTCTAAATACGGCAGAGTATACATGTCCATCCCAGACTGTCTTAACTATCCTTCCTCCCATTCTTCCCCACCCCTCCCCCGGCAACCATAAGTCCGTATAAACACTTTTATAAACATTTTTAGGCCTGTTTTTGTTTTTGCAGTTCTGTTGGAAGAGAGAATGTGGAGTCAAAAAAACAAAACAAAACATGTTAAGTAAATTTTGTTTGGGACACTAAAGGGTGTAGGTTTTTATAATTATATTGATCATTAGAGTATAAACTGATACAATTGATAATGTCCATCAGAATCTAAAATTACATATATTTTAGTCTTATTTAAACTTTTAGGAATTTATCCTACACATATACTTACACATATGTGAAATGACGTGTATAAAGATAGTTCGTAATAGTAGAAGCTTGGAAATAACCTTAAGATGGAGGGATTGAAACAAAAAATTAAAAAGCTTAATGTCTAAGATTTACAAAACTAAATGAGTTTAGAAGAAATTCAAGTAAACTATCAAGTACTGTTTTGCCAGTTTGTAGCATTTCTACTTCGGCAGCAGCAGCCTGGGGTATCCAAGCACAGTGTATTAAAGTTTAAAATTGCACTGAGTCTTTTGAGACACCTTCTATTTCATTACCTGCTTATTAATTCCTAGATCACCATGTTGGCTGGAATTATGAAAATATCCTTTAACACAGGTATTTAACATAGAGGTAACTCATCAGAAAATGAAAGCACCATTAAAGTTAATAAAAAATGCGGCACAGACCCAATAGAAGTAGATAATAATGTACTTGCTCTGTTTATGACCCCAGACATGCTAATATGCTAATAAGTAATGCTTGCAAAGAATTGGAATGACACGTGTTTTTCAGCAGCTTTTTGGTTTAAATTGATTGCCAGTAATGACAGTGATACAGTAGCGAGGAAGAATCCTTCAAAACCTGACAATGTTACAGCAGTCTGTTCCTCAGTATAAATTTCACATGTGTGTACATATGTCTATAGGATAAATTCCTAGAAGTGTAAATAAGACTAAAATATATGTAATTTTAAATTCTGATGACTGTATCAATTCTATCAGTTTATACTTCTAATGATCAGTATAATTGTAAAAACCTGTTCCCTTTAGTGAACTAAGGTACTTCCACACAATAGAATACTGTGAAGCTGTTAAGAATTAGCACTAAAGATACTACTGACATGGAATAATCTCTATGATATTTTAAAGAGATGTATATCTATTAATCTTGGAACCTAAAATTTTATATATGTACATACTTACATACATAGGTACATAGCCTTTATGCCTGTGAAATATACGGAGTATTTCTGTAAGTACACACAACAGTAGTTACCCCTGGGGTATAAAGCTGAAGCTGGGGTCAGTGAAGAGACTTATTTATCGTTGTATCCTCTTTTTGTACTCTTTGAATTTTGTACCATGTAAAATGCTACCTTTTCTAAAAATATGTGAAATTTAACTTAAAAAATAAAGTGAATGGCATGTGCCAGAATTCAACCACAATTAAAACTCCCAATAAAATATGAGTTGTTCAGATTATAACATCTTCTAAAATTTTTTTTTATAGACCTTTGTGTCACTTCAGTGTCAAAAGGAGGATTTGAAAGGGAAGAAACAGCAACATTTGCACTGCTCTACAGATTGAGAAATATACTATTTGAAAGAAGTATGTCCATTGAAGATTTTGTTCCTTCTCAGATTAACACTTGAGGTTCTCTTTATTAATCTTGTCTTTAAAAATTTTAAAGCCAAATTTCACGACTGATTGTTTAGATTTACACATAGTTATAAATGCAGTCTGGCTATACATTTTTTTATTTGACTTTTAACACATGTCTGTTTTTATCCTTTTAGATAGAAGAGTGATGGATGCCATTTCTCGTTCACAGCTTTACTTAGATGATCTTTTTTCTGACTATTATGACAAACCTCTCAGCATGAGTGATATTTCACTCAAAGAAGGTACTCACATCCGTGTTAACTTACTTAATCACAACATTCCAAAAGGACCTTGCATACTCTGTGGAATGGGGAACTTTAAAAGGGAGACAGTTTACGGGTGTTTTCAGTGCTCTGTTGATGGGCAGAAGTACGTGCGACTTCATGCAGTTCCTTGTTTTGATATTTGGCACAAGAGAATGAAATAAAATGGAAAATGAATGTACCTTGCTGGTGTTTTGGGTGCAACTGTGCCACACACCTTTCCAAAATTATCTTGGTTCACTTTGATGAATTGTAGCAAATTAAAGAGGAAGAGGAATGAGAAATTAACCTGTCTGGGCATCATTTTTCCCATTTATAACACGGAGATGATAATAGTGTCTACCTCAGAAATTGTCATGAAGATTAATAATATTGTTTATATTGCAAAGGCTTACATATAAAATTCAGAATATAGACATTCCTTCATAAAATCTGCCAGTTGCATATACTTTGGAACTTAGTCTACCATTTTACATATAAAACTTTTGAGATATGTGTTATTTTTAATCGACTTTTAATTCAATATTTGAGGATGACAGGAAGGCACAAGTGGCAACTTTTTGATGCTTTAACTATTGCCCTAGGTCTGGTAAAATGAGAAAAATGTGTTAATAATTTAATGTAATCCTAAATGTTTAATTGTGGTATCAAATTAAAAGCACACTGAGCTCAGTATGGGGTTTTGTGTACATAGTTAAGTGTGACTGATAGTAGTAATGGGCTGCCATTCAGTGATGTAGGTATATATGTGCGCACCAGCTTTGTCTTTATAACTCACTATGAAAAAAAAAAAAAAAAAGAACTCACTATGGTCATTTTAAAGTTAAGGCAGCTGGGACACATTTACTTCTCTTCTATGAAAGTGTTTAAAACATTTAACATACTTGGTTCTCAGAGACCTTTTTCATCTAGTCTGTAAGACGTATGAAATTTTTTCATACACAAACCTAAATAATTGGCTCAGCTTGTAAAGAATCCGCCTGCAGTGCGGGAGATCTGGGTTCTATCCCTGGGTTGAGAAGATCCCCTGGAGAAGGGAAAAGTTACCCACTCTAGTATTCTGGCCTGGAGAATTTCATGGACTGTATAGTCCATGGGGTCAGAGAGACTCAGACACAACTGAGTGACTTGCACTTGCACTTACTTGCATTATTAAAATAATTACAGAAGTACTGTTAAAATTCCAGAACTCAAAGTATATAGTACAGCAGTCACTACTAGGCATATGCCAATGAAGGTGTTAGGCAATTGTGTAAATATGAAATGTTTACTTGTTTACTGTATGTATGTAGAAGGGTTAAAATTTTATTTATTTAAACGTGAATAGTTTTCAAGTAAATTCCCATATTCATATGACATCATCTATGATTTTTTAAAACCTAAAAGTACTTGGTATGAAAACAATGGGATAGAAAGGTTAGAATTAGAAACAGTGTCATAGGATAATTTCCAGTGTAGCTTTCATGACATTTTCATTTTGTAGAGTATATAATTCAGATGCAAATATGAGTATACTGATCAAAAAAGACTCTAGTGACTTTTTTTTTATATGAATATTGACATGGGGACAGTTTCTAAACCAAAGTATAATATTGTGTTGTCAACCTAAGTTTACTACTGAGCAGGGTTTTCTGAGGAAAGTAAAGGGATGAAAGTCGAAGATTAAGTGAGGAGGAGGTATAAAACTGGGTTATGGGAATGAAGAAATATTGGGAGACAGGAAAAGATAGTAAATGTTTTTATTTTTTGAAGTGTCCAGCTCTGTGCTACACATATGTGAGATTCACTAACCTAGTGGGATTTGTGTTGCCCTTATGCTGTAAGACTTTTTTTTTTGATGTGGAATATTTTTGAAGTCTATATTGAATTTGTTACAATATTGTTTCTGTTTTCTGTTTTGTTTTTTTGACCAGGAAGTGGGATTTTAGGTCCCCGATCAAGGATCAAACCCCCACACTCTCCATTGGAAGGCAAAATTCTAACCACTGAATGGCCAGGAAAGTCCCCTTATACTTTTAAATTGTAGGATTTCTAGCTGTATATATAAAGAGGTTAAACGATAATCAGTAAACAGTGGTTTAGAAGGAGTATAAGTTTCATAAAATGGAAAAAACTGTTTTAAACTTACTTGTTTTGAATAGAGCTATTTACTACCTAAGCACACTTTTCTATGGGCTTCCCTGGTGGCTCAGATGCTAAAGAGTCTGCCTGCAATGCGGGACACCTGGGTTTGATCCCTGGGTCAGGAAGATCCCTTGGAGAAGGAAATGGAAACCCACTCCAGTATTCTTGCTGGAGAATTCCATGGACAGGGAGCCTGGTGGGCTACACCCCATGGGGTCACAAAGAGTCGGACACGACTGAGCGACTAACACGCACACACACACGATTTTCTACATACACAGTAGGCAAATCTTACTTGATCCAATAAATATGTGTCCTTTCTTGGGTACCAGCATGATCTTCTACAGCATCTCATACCTCTTATTCTCAACATGTTGGACCACAATGATTTGATGATGACACAAAATTGCCATGGCACTTTATATCCTCAGTAGATATCCTCATGTATCCTTCATGTGTAAAATAAGTTCTACACATCTACCAAAAATTTGATGGCATACCAGTTTGTGCTGTTCGCTCATGGTTAATAATAAGAACATTGTGAAATGAAATGACATCGGATAGAAAAACCCAGAGAAAGGGAGACTTGAGAAATGCCATAGCATCAATTTAAAACTATCAAGACAAAAAGTTAGGGATGGTAGATATAAAGGCCTACGAGAAGGAAGCGGTGTAGCACATTCATAATGATGTCTGAGGGAGTGCACAAGTCAGAGCAGCGCAGACTTTATGACGCATGCTCTAAGACAGAGGCACAGAGCCTTTGGTCTGATCAAGTCTCTTTCAAACATTAGCCACTGGAACAAATACCCAAGGCCAGAAGCTTGCACCATAAAGTACAGACACTGTGTTGAGGCTCGCTCTGGGACATATTATTATAACTAGTACTTTCCTGCACGCATCCTAAAGGAAGATTCCTCAGTCATATGATTTTACTTTTGGCTGTGCCATGTGAAATGTGAACCCATTTCCCCTGTAGTGGAAGCTCAGAGTTTTAACCACTGGTCACCAGGGAAGCCTGGTAGATTTTTATATCTTACTGTCTGTAATGCTATGAAATGTATAAAACAAGTGAAATGTTAATTCTTGGGTTCCTATTAAATATGTTTAAAATATGGGGTACTTTAAATATTAAAGATTGGGTATTTACGTATCTATACATGCTGTTAAGGTTAGAGTTGGGAAGAACTTGTAAATTATGACAGAGGTGTCTTCCTATAACTTGAAGGGGAAAAAATTGCCTAATACGACGCAGAGGTCGATTTCATGGTACTGCAATTCATGTTAACAGAATAAAGCAATAGGAAACACAATCATGCCTATTTGAAAGTTAAATTTTGCAAAAAAGCCTCACATTTATTATTCCAATATTACATGTATTGAAGGATCAAAATATGTTCATGAGGGAAAAACAGAAAATATAATGCAGAGAAAAGTGACTTTGTTTTATATATAAAATACAGTAAATAGCTAAGAAAATTTAGAAATAAAAATATGCTATAGTTCATCATGTTGATAGACATTGTATTCCTTAGAAGAAATGAAGCCATCACCATCATGGTCGTTCTTCTTAAAAAAATCCTCTAAAACTGCAGTCTGATACGACTGGTCACGTGGCTTCTCATCTTTTTCAAATTCCTTTTTCAGGTAATGACTTATCTAGAGGGCCAAAATAATGTTGCTTTAATAAAAAAGACACCACAATAAATTTCCAGAAACTTTGAGAAAACTTTCAAGAAACATATCTCAGACTACTTATTATACGTGATACAAAAATTTAAAAGGCTATTTGAGGTTTTATTTTTTTCAACCTTTGAAACAATTTTCTGAAGAGAAACAGATCTTCAGATTAGCTTCCCCTGAGGTTATAGATGGTTAATGGTACATACTCAGAGATTAACATCTGAATGTTAATGGCAACCTGTTCCACTGTACTTGCCTGGAGAATTCCATGGACAGAGGAGCCTGGCGGGCTACAGTCCATGGGGTCAGAGTCAAACATGACTGAGCAACTGAGCATGCATGCACACGCATGCTATACAATAGGTCCTTGTTTATTTTATATATAGTAGTGTGGATCTGTTAATCCCAAATTCCCAGTTTATCCTTTCCCTCTTCCTTTCCCCTTTGGTAACCATAGTTTGTTTTCTATGTCTGTGAGTCTGTTTCTATTTTGTATCATTTTTTTAGATTCCATAGGTAAGTGATATCATATGATATTTGTCTTTAAGCTCATTTAGTATGACAATCTCTATGTCCACTTACATTGCTGCAAATGGCATTATTTCATTCTTTTTTATGGCTAAGTAATATTCCATTGTATGTATGTATGTATACCACATCTTTATCCATTTGTCTGTCAGTGGACATTTAGGGTGCTTCTGTGTCTTGGATATTGTACATAGTGCTGCAATGAACAGGGGTGCCTGTTAGCTTTTCAAATTATAGGTTTGTCTGTATCTATGTCCAGGAATGGGATTGCTGGGTCACATGACTCTATTTTTAGAGTCATGATGCCTGTAGAGATTAGTCTGGTATTTTAATGACCCTCTTGCAGGGAAGAAAGGAAATTAAACAGGTTGACTCCCTTTCAACTTTTATATTAAACAAGAACATTTTCTTCTTAGAATTTAATATTTTTGTAATTAGCTCTATGAAAGCAAATTAATTAGCCCATGCTAGATAGAAGTAAACATAATAGCTTTAACACAGATGTATTTAAATGGGAATAACAATTTAGAGTACTGTCCATATGAAGTCTGTTTGAATTACCTCAGTTTTAGAAAGTTGCCTGTCATTGTCCACGTCTATCTGTTTAAACGTTTCAACGCTTCGTGGTCCTTTGGTCACAGCATAAAGTTCAATCTCAAAAATCAATGTTGCATCAGGTGGAATCTTGCCTTCTGCTAAAGGTATGAATTTTAACAGTTTAACTTTCATGAGGATAATGGTCAAATATTTATTTACAAATAGCCATGAGAGCATTATGATTGTATTATTTCATATTTATAAAAATTGCTTTCTAAATATTTCTTAGGAACACTTTTCTCATATGTTTTCAAAACAAGTAAGTTCTAAAGACTTAGGGGACCATTTCCTGATTAAATTTAAATAAATATAATTCATGTAATTTTTAATAATATGCTCCAGCATTATACAAGAAAGAGCTAGTGCAGAGAAGAAATTCACAGTCAGAAATATTTCAAAGATCAGTATCTTTTAGAAAATGATTTTGTTCAGTTATTTGGAAATATGAATAAAATATATGTCTTAATATACCTGTTTGTCAGATTTGTCATATAGACAAAAAATACTGCAATAACAGAACAAACCAGTAACAATTTCATGAAGAAAATTCTAATCACAAAAAAACTCTTTTAAGTATTAAGTTAAATAGTTCCCTTTAATAAAGTTAGCCAATTAAGTAATGTCACAGATGATTTTAGCAAGCTATGGCCTCTTCAGATGGCCATTCATAAAAGTCACTGGCAGTGGGTGGCTTTTGTCACCACTCAAATATATAGCTACTCAAAAATATAGTTACTCAAATATTTGTTGAATGAATGGTGTCTATCACTTATCTTAAAAAATGGCTGTTTGTTCTTCAATGAAAACTAATTTTTTAATGAAAAAGTGGAGGATTCTTGCTAAAATATTTATATAATTCAAAGAAAAAAGCTCGAAAGTTACAGCCAAAGGAAGTACTGTAGTGGGGTGCCATCGCCTTCTCCGGAAGTAGATCAGTCATCTCCAAACCAGGACACACAAAAATCTATCCATATATCACATGACTAATGTGACCATCCCAACCAACATACATTACCTAACTTTTAGAGTAAAAGATTGAGTCAATGATAATTTTACAAGATCCATCCCCATTCTGTCTCATTAAGATCTCTTTATGACAGAAGAAAAACTTTTCCTGACAATAATTAAAAACAAATTCAAAATTCTTAAGGAAAACTATTACAAGTTGAAGTTCCCCCCAAATTCAACTGTAAACATAGAATAAATTGCCAGTTAGTTTTATCTTACTAAAAAATGATAGTATAAAGAAGAGAAAAACATGCATTTACTATAGAATTACTTGTATTTAGAAGATCAGAAGACTTAGGAGTTAATGTAAAGAATCTATACATACCACATGTACTGTTAGTTAAAGCACTAACAAATCACATGCATTTCAAGACATGCAGAGGTGCTCTGTGACATTAGGCAAGAATATTGTGCAGAAGAAAAGACTTCTTCAAGTACTACCTAAAATAAAGTTACAGCTTAGGTTAGGTCTTAATAACAACTTATTTAGAAAAGCTTATTCAATCAAGATATTGTGTGTTAAGCAGTTGCTTATGGTCTGCACAGCAGCTTTTAAAATTATTGAATTCAAGCTATTAGTAATTTATTATAAATAATACAGGTAAACTAGCAGTTAGCTACATTCCAAAGAACATAGTTTTGTTGGGCTTCAGTTTCCTTACATGTAAGATGGAGGTTTTGGTGACATTGTTATACTAGTGAGGTTCATTATATTTATTGAAGACACCTCAAACTGAGTATGAACTAACTTCTTCACGTCAAATTTATACATTTTTGCTACAAGGGTCTAGCTTATTAATAGCTTAGGTTGCCTGGGTAGTCATTCATATCTAAGCATAAATTAGTTTACAACAAGGATAAAATTAGTAATCATTTGCCATGTGGTAACAGGACCTAGTATGAGCACCAGTTGACAAGAGATGTGGGTGCTCTTGTAGCAGGAAGAATGCTCTCTTGTCTACAAGAGAGCAAGAGAAATTCTGAAAATGAGATTTAAGGAGGCTGAAAGGCGAACTCTGCCTGTATTAGTTTATCTGGAATTGGGCTCAGTCTATGACACCGTTTTTAGGACAAGATTACATTCAATTTAACTTATCTTCAATTCTCTCTCTCCTAGGCTCCTTTACAACTAAAAATAGGATACCTTAATTATGGTTTTGTGGGAGCTATTTTGATGGAATCAAATGAGTGGCAAAAAACTTTGAAAGTGAAGATGTAGTTATCTGGACTGTCTCTTTAGGAGTTTTAAATCTGAGTCTGATTTGTATCACTAACATCCCTCCAGTCCAATTTGGGGGCAGTGATCCTTGTTCCTGCTGGAAAGAATAGGCAAGGGAACCAGCTCTTCTAATGAGTAAAACAACAGCCTTAAAGAGGGCCTGCCATTTCAATGAAATATTGGGGTGTAAAGACAATATTTCATTTAGAAACCCTTAATTACTTTAATTATATACTAAATATTTCAAATAGCTGGGGTTAAGAAGGACTCAAACTAAAATGAGGTGGTAAAAATTCTTTCTTTAGGGAATTCTCTGGAGGTCCAGTGTTTAAGATCCTGTGTTTCTACTGCAGGGAGCACAGGGTTTGATCCCTCGTCTGGGAGCTAAGATTCCTGCAGACCATAGGGCACAGCCAAAAAAAAAGTCTTTCTAGTTTTCACACAATAAAAGGAAGAAAGGACCCAACTGAGAATGCTAGAGACCAGCTCTCTGCCATACCACCCATTTTCCCCTCTTAAAAAAATTTTTCTGTTCTGCTCCACTTCTGTGTTTGGTAGTCAGTTAGTTGTGTCTGACTCTTTGTGACCCATGGACTGTAGCCCACCAGGCTCCTCTGTCCATGGAATTCTTCAGGCAAGAATACTGGAGTGGGTTGCCATTTCCTTCCCCAGGGGATCTTCCCAACCCAGGCATCGAACCCAGGTCTCCTGCACTGCAGGTAGACTCTTTACCATTGGAGCCACCTGGGAAGCCCCACTTTAGTGATTTTTAAAAATTTAATTTTGGAAAAATTAATACATGCCTTTGTCTGTCTGGTTTATTTTCAGTTAGCATAATACCCTTTAGGTCCATCCATGTGGTTGCACATGGCAAGATTTCTTTCCTCTTTATGGCTGAGAAATATTCCATTGTGTGTGTGTGTGTGTGTGGTGTGTGTATCTATAGCACATCTTTATCCACTCATTTATATTTTTTGGTGAGTGGGCCACTTGTTTATGAAGTTGCCTATTTCTAGGACAGGTCATCATATATGTTTATACATGCTGCAAACATTTTCCTCATTTATCTGCTTAACCTAGGTTCTCATAGCTTACTCAAGGATTTTAAAAATAGCAATATATTGAAAGAAGCTGTTCATTTTTCTATATTTCAAGGCTTCTCCTGAATTTGTATAGTAGTGACTAATAGCTTGTTATGTTTCAGATGTTCTTTCTACAATGTTCCAATGCTGTCCTTTTACTTTAAAATCATAAGTTCCAGTTTCCTGAGTTTTATGAATTTGACTTTGGTACTCCTTACAAAAAGTTTTTTTCTATAGACATTTATATAATAATTAATAAAATAACTTATACTTAAATGACTAAGGTAGAGTTTATAAAATATATACTGTAATTATGAATATTGCCTCTGTGGGGAGTAAAGAACTCTGGCCAGAGACTTGTATTGCAACAATGGCTTAATTTCTCGAAATGTAAAAAGAGAGAACTGGGCTGGACTGGATTCCATATAGCTAAAGTTTATTGGACCCTATCAGATCAGATCAGATCAGATCAGTTGCTCAGTTGTGTCTCACTCTTTGTGACCCATGAATCACAGCACGCCAGGCCTCCCTGTTATGATTTTTCATTTTTTTAGTGATTCAAAACTTTTAATTGTGGGAAAACACAATTAAAATAAAATTTATCATTGTAACCATTTTAAGTGTAGAATTAGTTCAGTGGTGGTAAGTATATCCACATTGCACCCAGTCTCTAGAACTATTTCATCTTGCAGAACTGAAACTCTACACCTATTAAATAACAACTGTCTATATTCCACCCTCTCTCCCTTGGCTCTGGCAACCACCCTGGTCTTCCTGGCTCTATGAATTTGACTATTCTAGGTACTTTATATAAGTGGGATCATACAGTATTGGTTTTGTGTTTGGCTTATTTCACTTAGCATAATGTATTCAAGGTTCATCCATGTTGTAGCATATATCCGAATTTCTTTCATTTTTGAGGCTGAATAATATTCCACTGAATGTATATACCACATTTTGTTTATCCATTCTTATGCCAATCGACATTTGGGTTATTTTCAGTTTTTGGCTATTTTGACTAATGCTGCTGTGAACATAGTTGTAACAATGAGTTACTCATAGTAACTTTGAGAGTCTGCTTTCAATTTTTTTGACTATATACCCAGAAGTGTATGATTTATTTTTACCATATTTTTACCTTACCATAGCCTTCCTTTCCATATGCAAATGAAGGAGGTATAATCAATTTTCGCTTCTCTCCAGGACACATATCCATCATCCCAATGTCTAGGCCTTTTATGACTTGTCCAACACCAAGAACAAACCATTTGGGGTGGCCTTCATTTTGTGTCCGGCTGTAATTAAAAACAGCAACCAGGTAAGTTGATTTGAAGGAAAATAAAATCAAACTTAAAATACAGCTGAATATTTAGTTCCTATGTAAAACTGGAAACCTCTCTAACCATGTCTTTTCCTATATTAAGACTCATTCGGAATCCCATTGTGGGGTCTTTGGCTCAAACTTCCCTCATAATAGCCAGACAAAGGTTTGATTTGCCCAAAGCTAGTCATTAGGAGCGGAGAAGGCAATGGCACCCCACTCCAGTACTTTTGCCTAGAAAATCCCATGGACGGAGGAGCCTGGTAGGCTGCAGTCCATGGGGTCGCTAGAGTCAGACAGGACTGAGCGACTTCACTTTCACTTTTCAATTTCATGCATTGAAGGAGGAGGTGGCAACCCACTCCAGTGTTCTTGCCTGGAGAATCCCAGGGACGGGGAAGCCTGGTGGGCTGCCGTCTATGGGGTCGCACAGAGTCGGACACAACTGAAGTGACTTAGCAGCAGCAGCAGTCATTAGGAGTCATCTCATTTTCTTTTTTCTTGTCATCTTTACAAAAACTACTCAACAGTTAACTTTTTAATGGGTCTCCTGCCCCTAACTGCATAGTTTGTCCAAATTACATATTTAACCATTCTGTATTTATTCCAAAAAAAATGGATGGTCCAGGTTTAGCCTCAAAAAGTCATTTGAATCACGATTAAAATTTGTATCTTCTTAATAAATCTATTTTCTTCTAAATGGAAAGAATTAACTTTCCCCAATCTTATTTTTATAGGGAAGTAGCACAGAAGGAGAAAAGACATTCTATCTCTGAGTAATAAAACATCAATTAAATCAGAGTAAGTAGTGGTGGGACGAAGGGGCAGGGCACAGAGACACAGGGTCTGAAAATCACCAGAGAAAAGTCATTGTAGTGGCTTCTAGTAGTGGAAAGCGGCCTCCAGTCAGTAAATATTGTGCTTCTGAAGGCCAGATAAACTATTCTACATAATCCTCTGTAAGGAGACTCCAACCCACAGCAAAGGAAAAGTGTGAACATTCTTAAAAACAGTACCTTGACTTACTACGATAGGCAGTGGTGAGGAGAGCGTATAGATGTCCTGTATTTTTAATAATTTCTTGGGCCAACATTTTCCGTAATTTAAAAAATAATATTCCACATAATAGGGAAATACTGTGTCAAATCCTATTTTCCTCCTAGAAAGTTCAGAAAGGCTGAACTCTTACTGTTCAAAATCAACCTCAAACAACCCAGTAAATTAGGCTTCTGGTTGGTGGAGGGAGGTTAGATTTAGTGCATCAACTGGACTCGGGAGCTGTTCTCATCATATCCTACCTGCAGTAGAATTTCGAGCCGTCTTTAGCCAAGAAGCCGTCGTAATGGGCATTTAGCAGGTCTCCCTTTTTGCTTGTCTTAGAACAATTTTCTGGACGATGCAAAACTTCTATTTTCACTTCCTCTGCCTTTTGTCCCTGAGCAGTAAAAATGCCCCACACGTAAAAGAAAAGGATTAATCTGAATAAGAAATGCATGATTCCTGGATTCACCCCCCAGATGATCACTGCGTTCCCGCAAGCGTGTCAGTTGCAGGCGGGTGGTAGCAGCTGTAGCCCATTTCCGACGCGTGGCAGGCGAGCATTGTCCTACGTCACAAAGGGCCAGGGGCGGGGTGAAGCGTAGCACCGCCCCTTCCCCCTGCGGCGAGCCCAACCCTTGGAATTTGTGTCAGTTGGCTGCTGGCTGCACCCCTGTGGTACCCCGCGCTTTCACGGACGGTTCTCAGTCCCTAAGGCAACACTGTACTTTTGCATCGCATCTCCTTTCCAAGTCCTCATATTTACAGCCAGTTTCCTCAGGGTTCGATAGTAAAGTTCTCTCTTATTTTTTTGAAACTGGCGAAAAACGAAATAAAAAGACTACGGTGGGAGGTTGTAATCAGGAATACACGATTGGCCGTGAAAGGCTTCTCCTCAGATTCCTAGAGAACTAGTGCGCATCGGGAGAGGCAATCTTGTTTTTGGGGTTTCCCTGAAGCGCCTTCTTAAGGTCAGAGTCATACATTAAGAGGTTTCAGGCTAAGCCACATACTAGTAAACAGGTGCCCCTGCTCCCTCTGGTTAAAAGCCTTTCCGCAGAGCTGACTAGCGATTTGGGACCGGCTACAGGTTTGCATTTTCCTTCCTTCCCCACTTGGGGTCGCCCTTGATTTGAGGGCTGTGAAAGTGCAGCACTCAATATGCCAGCAAATTTGGAAGACTCAGCAGGGGCCACAGGACTGGAAAAAAATCAGTTTTCATGCCAATCCCAAAGAAAGGCAATGCTAAAGAATGCTCAAACTACCGCACATTTGCACTTATCTCACACGCTAGCAAAGTAATGCTGAAAATTCTCCAAGCCAGGCTTCAACAGTTCGTGAACTGTGAACTTCCACATGTTCAAGCTGGATTTAGAAAAGGCAGAGGAACCAGAGATCAAATAGAAAACATCTGTTGGATCTTCGAAAAAACGAGAAAGTTCCAGAAAAACATCTGCTTTATTGACTATGCCAAAGCCTTTGACTCTGTGGATCACAACAAGCTGTGGAAAATTCTGAAAGAGATGGGAATACCAGACCACCTGACCTGGCTCTTGAGAAATCTGTATGCAGGTCAAGAAGCAACAGTTAGAACTGGACATGAAACAACAGATGGTTCCAAATTGGGAAATGAGTATGTCAAGTCTGTATATTGTCACCCTGCTTATTTAACTTATATCATGAGAAATGCTGGGCTGGATGAAGCACAAGCTGGAATCAAGGTTGCTGGGAGAAATATCAATAACCCCAGATATGCAGATGACACCACCCTTATGGCAGAAAGCGAAGAACTAAACAGCCTCTTAATGAAAGTGAAAGAGGACAGTCAAAAAGTTGGCTTAAAACTTAACATTAGAAAAACTAAGCATCTGGTCCCATCGTGGCAGATCAATGGGGAAACAATAGAAACAGTGACAGACTTTATGTTCTTGGGTTCCAAAATCACTGCAGATGGTGACTGCAGCCAGGAAATTAAAAGACACTTGCTCCTTGGAAGAAAAGTTATGACCAACCTAGACAGCATATTAAAAAGCAGAGATATTACTTTGCCAACAAAGGTCAGTCTAGTCAAAACTTTGGTTTTTCCAGTAGTCATGTATGGATGTAAGAATTGGACTATAAAGAAAGCTGAGCGCTGAAGAATTGATGCCTTTGAACTGTGGTGTTGGAGAAGACCCTTGAGAGTCCCTTGGACTGCAAGCAGATTCAACCAGTCCATCCTAAAAGAAATCAGTCCTGAATATTCATTGGAAGGACTGATGCTGAAACAAACTCCAGTCCTTTGGTCACCTGATGTGAAGAACTGACTCACTTGAAAAGACCCTGATGCTGGGAATGATTGAAGGTGGGAGGAGAAGGGGACAACAGAGGATGAGATGGTTGGATAGCATCACCGACTCAATGGACATGAGTTTGAGTAAGCTATGGGAGATGATGGACAGGGAAGCCTGGTGTACTGCAGTCCATGGGGTTGTGTAGAGTCAGACACAACTGAGCGACTGAACTGAACTGAGGTGCGGGTAAATTTCATGCTGTTGCTTTTCTTACCAACTCTTTGAGATGTCATTATCCACATTCCACAGACGAGAAAACGAGGTAATTTGAGTCTTGGGCATTCTATCTTAATCTCACACAGTTAATACGCAGCAGGGATATGACCAAGTCTGACACAAAAGTCGTATATGAGTTTTTGAGTCGTATATGCTCACCTTCGACATTTTAGTAGAAAAACTTTATAATATATACAATGAATTTTACTATCCCATCACCGCGGTCTTAAACCCACTACTTGTATATTATCATATCCATCTGGCCATCTAACCATCAATTCACTGTATTTCCAGGCGAATACTCTTACCCAAACTAGGACTTCAGCTAAAGCCTGGTTCTCCAATGGGAGATATTACCTACCTCGGTGATGCTAAGAAAAGCAGCATCAGTGAGGCTGCTTTAAGCTTTAAAGTGTGCAAAATTCCATACATCTGAAAATTATTGTCAGTTATACATGATAGGGCTCCAGATGTGGCTTCGATCCCTGGGTCGCGAAGATAACCCTGGAGAAGGAATGGCAACCCACTCCAGTATTTTTGCCTGGGAAATCCTGTGGACAGAAGAGCTTGGCGGGCTATAATCCATGGGTCGCAAAGAGTTGACACAGTTTAAACAGCAGCAGCAGCATACATAAGGATGGTCATTTCCAAATAGAATTTTAAAAAATCCTAAAAGCGAGGGGAGACTTTCATTTTTTAAATAAACTCCAAAGCTTGCTCCCATGTTTTATGTTCTAAATGAAATAGTGGCTAAGATATATTGCGTGGTGACAATTCCTTGGGGCCCCTCGCTGTTCCCTGCCGGAAGACTCTCAGAGGCACACCACCTTCCTAGGAGATAATTTCTCAGATCCCCCGAATGTGAAGAAGATGCAAAGTTAACATAAATAGGAAATCTTTAATTTTTTTAAAAGCAACCACCGGAGGGACCGGAGGCTCAATAACGGGAAAACCTGAGAGGCCTAAATCAGCGCCTGACTGACGAATGCGCTGGGGGCTAGTCCTCGGGTTGGCTCAGGGGCTGCCAGCACAGTGGAGTCTGCGTGCGCTAGTTCTGGGCCCTGAGGCTTAGGCCCCAGGATACCGGGGAGCGGTCGGCCCAGGACTCAGCGTCCGGGATGAGAGTGGGATCCCGTAAGACGCCAGCCGAGGGTCTGTAGGAGAATGAGGAGGAGTCAGGACTCTGGCCCGCCCTCTTCGCGTAGCCTCTGGCTCGGCAGAGGGGCTATAGGCCGCGCCCGCTCCTCCAGCCCCGCCGCCGGGGAGGGGTTTCCCGGGACGCGCCGGCCCCTTTCATCCAGGAAGTGAAAGCGACGTCGGGGTCAATGAAAATAAACGGGCAACCCGGGGTGGAAAGAAGGCGGGCTAGAAGGAGGGAGCGCTCGGCAGCGGAAACGCGAACGGAAGGCCGGCCGGGGTCGCGATTTTGCCGCCGCCTCCTCGGGGGCTAGCCCGGGGATGCCTGAGCCCACGTCTCGCGGCTCCCGAGCTCCACGCAGCGGCCGCCGTCCGGGCCTTTGAGGGCCGCCACGTCCCTGCGGCGCGCGCGGCCTGAGGGCGGCTTGGTGCCGGCTGGGGGCGCTGGGGGCGCCGGGGGCGGGGCCCGGGCGGGCGGGGAGGGGTTGCCCAGGCTCTGCGTTTCCCGCATCACTTCGGCTGGCGCTGGGCCAGGAGGATGCTCGGCGCAGGGCTGTGAAGCATGGAGGGGGTTCTGTACAAGTGGACCAACTATCTGACGGGTATGATGGGGTCGGGTGTCCCGGGGGGCGGCGGGGGGCTCCGGCGGGCAGGCTGAGGAGAAGGCGGATCAGGGACTCCTCCTTCCTTTGCCTGCCAGGGGGAACCCCACAGCGAAACCGGCTGTTTGGTTTCCGGGTTTAATCCCTCTCTCTGTCCCTTGTAAGTACCCATTTGGCTTCTTGAGGGGATAGTTCGAGACTGCGCACCATCCTCCTGACGGTGGGAAGTGCACCTGACCACTTCTTTGCCTGTGTAATAATACTTCTCTTTCCTCCTGTAGCTTCCGGAACCATTCTTACTCTACATATGTTGATGCAATCTCTGTCTTTACTCGCACTTAATTTAGTATTCTGTTAATAACTGAGTTGTTGGGACATAGGACTGGAATGAACCCTTTAAGATCAAGTTTTCGTTTTAAGAAATCTTTTCACTATATCTTTTAATTTTGTTTAGCAACACGGTTTATTTTAAAAGTTCTCTTGTTGAAGTCGTTCGAGCATAACAAGCAAGATTTTGGAAGCTGTTCCAAGATCATATTCTCTTAGAGGTTGATTGTCAATGAGTTATGCTTGTGCTTTGGAATTCAGTTAAGTGTGCGAGAAATTGTGGGAGAAAGTACAGGAAAGAAGGTGGAGCCGGCAAGTCAGTTTCACTCGTGAAGTGGATTGAAAGGAATAATTCCAAAAAGCTAGGTGTTTCTGCAGCAATGAGAGACCAGCCGGGAAGGGCCCTTTTCCGTAACACCAACAGTCTGGCTTATTAAAAGAGACTTAAATCTGAGTTGTAGTCCCATCCCTGCCATCAACTAATGGTAAGAACAAATCATTTTTTCTCTCAAGATCTGAGACTGATAGTGCCAGGGTGATCAACTAGTTTATCCTGAAGGTGTTTTTCAACTCCAGAATTCTATGATCTCACTAAATTAGAGGAAAAGGAATGGATTTAAAATATGGTTAAATGGCAAACAGGTATCTTGGTTTAGTGTAATAGGCCAGTATTTGCTGCCTGCTTGTTCACTCAGCCAAAAGCAATTGTATGGTACATTCATCTTGTGTACATCTAAACTTGTGCAAAATCTGCACATAAACACTTTTTAAGACATAAGCACTGAGCTACAATTGTCTCTTTTTTTTATTAATTGGAATGCTAAAAACAGATTTATAGCAGCAAATGCTTTATATGATACATAGATGTTTTGTTGCATTAAAATGTCAAACACTTTATTTCTATAACATGTTTTAAGGAAAAACATTAGAAAAATGATGCAAATTTTTTTTTATTACGAATTTTCACATGGGCAGTTGTGAGAACAGATATACTGTTGAGTTTAACTTTGAGACCCTAGCTACTATGTTTTGAGATGCAAATGAATCATCTCATTGCAAATATGCATAAGCACAGTGTCTTGGGAGTTCATGTGAGGAACCTCTTATGTGTAGCCCAGAGCAATGGGTGATTACGAAGATAAGTCATAATTTATTCCAGGAACGAAGTGTAGTCTAGTGACCCTCCAGCTAGTTGTGCTTTTAACCTTGTGTGCTTGAAGTTTTTATCTTTGTAGAGCATTTAAGTTCACTGCTAGTATGGCGCATAGGAGCTTGATAAAATGAAATCTTTTATTTGGAAGAGCTCTTCTTAATATTTAAATTTGGCTCAGTGGCATGCTTATTATTACTTTTAGTTCATCTTAGGTCAGAAGGATGAGTGACTGTTCATACTGTGATCTTTAAGGAACCTTCCAGTTCCATGACAGTGTTCTTTGAGAATCCTTTGTAGAGAATAAGAATTTCAGTAACATTTGATAGTTTGAGATTAAAAAACATGTGTTTTGAAAAGGTAGTAAAAAAGGGAATACCTATGAATCTTTTTTGCAGATATAGTCCTCATATATATGTGTGAATCAGTTGAGATGATTTTATTAATTATTTCTTCAAAGAGGTATGTAGAGAAGGTCAATAGCAGTCTTTACCATTATGAGCCACCAGGGACGCTCTTAATAGCAGTCTTAATTAGATTAATATATTTAACTATAGTCACCTCTCAAGTTGGTATAAATTCTAAATGAATCATTCTGCTCAATATTTATTTGAAAGAGATTCTGAATCACAATAACGCAAGCTTACAAAATCACAATGTGTTCCATAAAGACAATGGACCTGGGGTAGAGGAGTGCATTTTCACCGTACGCTGCTTACAGTTTGTCAGGCTGAATTAATGTTTGGAAAGAAACCATTTTCATCATTTCTATGCATGCCCAGTACACTATACTCTCGTGGATAAACTGCATATCTCTGCTCTCATATGTGTGCTCAGTCGCTCAGTTGTGTCTGACTCTTCAACTCCATGGACCACCAGGCCCCTCTGTCCATGGAATTTTCCAGGCAGGAGTACTAGAGTAGGTAGCCATTTCCTCCTCCAGGGGATCTTCCCAACCCAGGGATTGAACCCACCTCTCCTGCATTACAGGTGGGTTCTTTACCACTGAGCCACCTGGGAAGCCCCATACTCTCA
The DNA here is from genome assembly GCF_000754665.1 of Bison bison bison. Lineage (NCBI taxonomy): Eukaryota > Metazoa > Chordata > Mammalia > Artiodactyla > Bovidae > Bison > Bison bison. The sequence continues at coordinate 2,411,940 of NW_011495022.1, read as the reverse complement.
TGGGTAACAGGCAATATCTTAATTTTCTAGTATTTAATTATTCATTCAGTCAATCACTTTTTTTTTTTTTTTTAAAGCACCTGGTATCTGCCAGGCATCTTTCCTACGTTCTGGGAATGTAGTGATGAACAAGATAAAGTTCATGTACCAATTTGCTAGGCCTCATTAAGGAATATAGTGTTTCATAAAAAGAATTTTCCAAGCATCTGAAACTTGGTTTTGGATATCCATCCCTCTGAACGATATTACCATGTTCTCTACTGTGAAATTTAATCTTTTTATGATAACTCAGCATTGTCATTTCGAAAGCGTAACCGGTAAAACCTTTTGGGGAGGTAAATCCTGAGTCTATATCAGGGTTTAAGAATGAATTCCCTATCTGTCTCTGTCTTGGTACTATTTCACCCATAAAAACTGAACTGATTAATCATATAGCAGTCAGTGTCTAAAGTGACCAGGCTGAATGGTGATTTAATAGTCACAGAAAGAACAAGGGCAGTCATACTGCCTCCAGCATGGTCACCCTGTTATTAATCAGTGAACCGTTGTAAATCAGTGCATGCTTGATAAGATTTCAGGGAACACTTGAGTTTGATTGCAAAGAGTAGAAGTTAAGCTTCAAGGAAAGCCCTCATCCTCATCCCCACCGTTGCATTGGAGCCAAATCTGTGATAAGTTGTGTTCTGTAGCACTGAATAAACACTAATTAAATGAATTATTTTCAGTGTCTAGCACTTCTGCCTGTGCTGTGTCAGCAGGGCAAAGAGAGAGGAGTGATGGGAACCCATGCTCTCACCACAGGGTATGCAATTTCTCTGTAAGAGACTGGAATTCTTTTGGCACTCACTGTGTGCAAGGGGGTTGGTGGTGGTGTTCTGGCTGTTCAGTTGCTAAGTTGTGTCCAACTCTTTGCAACCCCTGGACTGCAGCATGCCTGGCTCCCTTCTCCTTCACTGTCTCCTGGAGTTTGCTCAAACTCATGTCCATTGAGTCGGTGATGCTCTCTATTCATTTCATCCTCTGTCTCCATCCCCTTCTCCTGCCCTCAGTCTTTCCCAGCATCAGAGTCTTCTCCAGTGAGTCAGCTCTTCGCATCAGTTGGCTGAAGTATTGGAGTTTCAGCTTCACATTCAGTCCATCCAGTGAATATTCAGGGTTGATTTCCTTTAGGATTGGGACTCTCAAGAGTCTTCTCCAACACCACAATTTGAAAGCATCAGTTCTCTGATGCTCAACCTTCTTTTTGGTCCAACTCTCACATCTGTACATGACTACTGGAAAAACCGTAGCTTTGACTGTATGTACCTTTGTTGGCAAAGTGATGTCTCTGCTTTTTAATATACTGTTGAAGTTTGTCATAGCTTTCCTTCCAAGGAGCAAATGTCTTTTAAATTTCATGGCTGAAGTCACCTTCTACAGTAATTTTGGAGCCCAAGAAAATAAAGTCTGTCACTGCTTCCACTTTTTCCCCATCTATTTGCCATGAAGTGATGGGACCAGATGCCATGATCTTAGTTTTTTTGAATGTTGAGTTTTAAGCCAGCTATTTCACTCTCCTCTTTCACCTTTATGAAGAGACTCTGTAGTTCCTCTTCACTTTCTGCCATTAAGGTGGTGTCATCTGCATATCTGAGGTTATTGCTATTTCTCCCAGTAATCTAGATTCCAGCCTGTGATTCATCCAGCCTGGCATTTCATGTGATGTACTCTGCATATAAGTTAAATAAGCAGAGTGACAATATACAGTCTTGTCATACTCCTTTCCCAGTTTTGAACCAGTCTATTGTTCCATGTCCAATTCTAACTGTTGCTTCTTGATCTGCATACAAGTTTCTCAGGAAACAGGTGAGGTGGTGGTTTGGTATTCACATCTCTTTAAGATTTTCCACAGTTTGTTGTGATCCACACAGTCAATGAAGCAGATGTTTTTCTGGAATTCTCTTGCTTTCTCTATGATCCAGTGAATGTTGGCAGTTTGATCTCAGGCAGTTTCCTCTGCCTTTTCTAAACCCAGCTTGTACATCTGGAAGTTCTTGGCTCATGTTCTGCTGAAGCCTAACTTGAAGGATTTTGAGCATTACCTTTCTATCATGTGAAATGAGTGCAAGTGTACCATAGTTTGAAGTTCTTAGGAGTTTGCTTAGGCAAAGTGTTTTATAGAAGAGAGGAAGATCACATTGCAGAATTAGACAGCTGGATGGCACCTGAGAGGACTTCTTGTTCAATCCACTTATTTTGAAGATTGGAAATTTTTGATATTTATTAGATGAAAAGATTTTTCCCAGGTTATTCAACTAAAGGGCTTCCCAGGTGGCTCAAGAATCCGCTTGGCAAGGCAGGAGACGTTGGTTCAATCCCTGGCTTGGGAAGATCCCCTGGAGAAGGAAATGGCAACCCTCTCCAGTTTTATTGCTTGGGAAATTCCATGGACAGAGGAGCCTGGCGGGCTGCTGTCCATGGGGTTGCAGAAGAGTTGGACACGACTTAACAACTAAACAACAACAGCAACTCAACTGAAAAATGAAAGTAGAACTGGAACTAGCATCCATGTCTTCTGTTGCTTTTTCCATTACATCATAACTCTCGTTCCATTAGAAAAAATGAGCAGTTTGTGTTGCACTCTGTATGTAGAGCGATTATTAAAGATGGATCTGATGGGTTGTTGATGAGAGGATTGTGAGGCAGAATAAAGGTGTCGTTCCCCATGTTTATGCTGCTCTAGAGGTTTCTCCAGAAATCTCTCCCAACAAAATGGAGATTGATGCAAAAGTATTTTGGGCAGATCTTGGCAGTTAAAAATTTCATTGTTAGAATGTTATTTTAGAATCAAGAAATGACATGGATAGTAAATTTTGCAATCCTAGTTTTCAGTGTGAGGAATGTAACTTTTTATCAATCTTTTGTTGTTTATGATCTTTGTAGGTTGGCAGCCTCGTTGGTTTGTTTTAGATAATGGAATCCTGTCCTACTATGATTCTCAAGATGACGTTTGCAAAGGAAGCAAAGGAAGTATAAAGATGGCAGTTTGTGAAATTAAAGGTAAGTGAATATATTGAACTAGATGAATCTGAAGTTAGGTAAGTGATAGTTTCTTCAGCATACTGCAAAAAGAGGAGAAAACCAGGTAGGTATTTTCTAGTGCCATTTATCTCCATAGCATTCAGAAATGGTACTTAGTGTTGTTAAGCTCGAGTTTTTTATGTTTCTCCCTCTATAAAAATACTTAGACATGAAATTCAAAGTACAAGTGTTAGTCTTCCAATTTGGACTTGAATAACAGTTTCTTGTGGATGCCACTTTGAGCGTCCATGCTAAGTCTACAAGTGTTTTTTGTTTTTTTTTTCTCATTCTCATTGAAAGGTATTGTAAAGATTGGGAGCTCAACTCAAAGAAGATGAGGCCAGCGAAGTAGATTTGTGAAGTATGAACTCAGAGTTGTAAACTCTGGTTTTTTGCTAAACTGCAGATAAGCTCTTCTGGGTTATAGAGATGTTTTCCTTTTCTTCTTTTTTTATGATCTTGAGAGTTTCCAGGAGTACTATCAGGAATATTGTAGGAAGTCCCTTTATTGGAATTTGTCTGATGTTTCCCGCATGATTAGACTGGGCTTCTGGGTTTTAGGGAGGAAGATCACAGAGGTAAAGTGCCCTTCTCATCACATTGTACCAGGAGTACTTGCTATCAACATGATAGCCCACTTTTTTTCCCCAAAGTATAATTTCTATTTTAATTTTTTTGGAGAGGATGGTTTTTCTTCAGTGTATAAGGACCTAGCTCCTTACATGGGCTTTGGTGGAGGTCATGGGGCAGCTTCTGCAGGTCTAAACTGGGGTCGGGTTGTTTGGTCCATCTGGGCTTCCCGAGAATGAGTCCTGTGCCTGTGACTGGCACAACTCATGCAGGAATGTAGTTGCAACGTAAGTACAGCTGGGGAAGCACATAGGCATAGAACACTTGCTTCTGAAATGTCCCTGATGGCTGTGGCCTCTGCTGTGTTTTCAGTGATGAACTTTTGAATGGCCTTAATGGTGTCGTTGGGCACACAATGGGCAGAGCTGGTGCAGTGAATAGGCTGCACGTGGCTATAGCCCTTTTAGGAACGGCTATTGTTCCTTCTCTTTTGGTCATCTTGGTAGTTAGGACCTGAGAGAGCTGACACATTACTCTTGACATTAACCTTGACCACCTGGCTAAAGCAGTGTCTATCAGATTTCTCTACTGTAAAGTTACCCTCCCCATTTTTTTTTTCCCCCATACTGTGCTTTTTCAAAAGGGGAGAAATAAAGCAGTTTAAGTCCTGCTGTAATTTTCATAAAGGAAGGTTTTGTGGACCATTGATTCATTTGTGTGCATAGTTGGGGTATGTGGGGTACAGGCAGGTAGGAGAGAGCAGAGAAAATGATAATGAAAAGTATTGAATTCTTTAAAGAGAATTGAAGGAAAAGATAAAGCACTAGAGCAAGGAGTGTTAAACCACACAGGGGTTCATGGCTACGTAAGATATAGGAACACTTCACCCTGGTGGTCGTGTTACATGCGTAGTCCCTGAACTATATGAGGTTTATCCCTGAACTAATTTTGTTTATTTTTATAAATCACACAAGAAAAGCACATTCAAAGCATGAATTTTTATTTTTAAAATGATGGTTTTATTTAATCTTATTCCTCAGATTTGATTCCAAATGAGATACTGACTCTTGTCATAAATCAAATTGCATTCAAAGTTCAAAGATTTGACAACCTTGAGGATATTTAAAGACTATTAGTGGCAGAATTCTAAGGCAACTCTAGAACTTTTTCAAGCCATGGCAGCATTTTTATTGTCCTTGTTTGTTTAAAGAGTAAGATACAGAAGTGGGCATAAATCTTCCAATATTCAGCCTTATGAATGCCAAAATACTGAATATAATCATGTAATTACAGTCCAAATCAAGAATTAGAATATTGTCAGCATTCCAGATGCGGGGATAATAATCATGTTCCCTGAGCCACTAATCTCTCTAAAAGGTTACCATTAATCTGACTTTTATCACCATAGATAAAGTATTGTCTGCTCCTGAGCATTTTATAAATGGAATAGATCAGTATTTTTTTGTGTGTCCAGCTTCTTTAACTAAATATTATGTTTGTGAAAGCCATCTAAATTGTTCTGTGTAACAGTCACCATTCTTATTGATATGTAATATTTTTATTGTGTGATTAGCTCTCCATTCTAGTATTGATGGGTGTTTTTTCAGTTTAGGGACTGTAATAAGTAAAGCTGCCATAAGCATTCTCATGTATTTGTTTTGTTGAACATATATCTGTGTTTCTGTTCAGTATATATCTAGAACTGGAGTGGAGTTGCTGAGGGAGGCATTTCTTATTCATACATTCAACATTAATGGATATTAAAGAAACTGTCCTTTTTTTGGCTCCTCCATGAGTCATGTGGGATCTTGGTTCCCAGACCAGGGATTGAACCTGTGTCCTCTGCATTGGGAATGTGGAGTCTTAACCCCTGGACTGCCAGGAGGTCCTAGAAAAGATTATTCTTGACCTTTGTTAAAACAGTAAGGTACAAGGAAGCAGACTTAGAGATGTAGAAAGCAAGCTAGTGGTTACCACTGGGGAGCAGGGAGAGAGAAGGAATAAAACAGGGGTAAGGGATTAAGGGGTACAGACTACTGTGTATGAAATAAATAAGCTACAAGGGTATATTGTACAGCCAGGGGACGTAGCCAATATTTTATAAAACTATAAGGGAAGTAGAGGAACTGAAAGGCCTCTTGATGGGGGTAAAAGAGGAGTGAAAAAGCTGGCTTAAGACTCAGCATTCAAAAACGAAGATCATGGCATCCAGACCCATCACTTCATGGCAAATAGATGGGGAAAAAGTGGAAGCAGTAACAGATTTTATTTTCTTGGGCTCCAAAATCACTGTGGCAATGACTGCAGCCATGATATTAAAAGGTGCTTGCTCCTTGGAAGAATACCTATCACAAACCTAAACAATTTATTAAAAAGCAGAGATATCACTTTCCTGACAAAGGTCCGTATAGTCAAAACTGTGATTTTTCCAGTAGTCATGTACGGATGTGAGAGTTGGACCATAAAGAAGGCTGAACTCCAAATAATTGATGCTTTTGAATTGTGAATTGTGCTGAAGAAGACTCTTGAGAGTCCCTTGGACAGCAAGGAGATCAAATCAGTCAGTCCTAAAGGAAATCAACCTTGAATATTCATTGGAAGAACTGATGCTTGGCTGAAGCTCCAGTACTTTGGCCACTTGATGGGAGGAACTGACTGATTGGAAAAGATCTTGATGCTGAGAAAGACTGAGAGCAGGAGAAGGGGGTGACAGAGGATGAGATGGTTGGATGGCATCACTGACTCAATGGACATGAGTTTGAGGAAACTTGGGAGATAGTGAAGGACAGGGAAGACTGGTGTGCTGCATTCCATGGGGTCACAAAGAGTCGGACATGAGTTAGTGACCAACAACAAAATACCCAAGAATGGTTTTTATAAGTAGAATAATAGGATAACAGAACTTTTGTGGTACTTATTTGCCATTGTACACTGAGCATCTGGTCAGTATTTTCAGTAATTGATCATCTAAGTTAGGGCTTCTGCCAAACTTTCTGGGCTCCTCATCATTTGTCTCCACCCAGCTTGTTTATTCATGAATATATCATTTTGTAATCCAACACAAGGCTCTATTTAGGCCTATCTCCTGATACCCTCAGTACATATTGTGTTCAGTTCGTTATCTAGGCCTTTTCTTGTGCTATTTTTCTCTTAACCAAGTTCTGCTGTCATCAGATCATTAAACTTTTTTGCTTTCTGCTGCTTCTTAACCTTTCGTTGTAATCACACATGATGTCTCTGTACCAAAGAGTTCAACATTTCAGTGCTTTATTTTTAGTGTATTAGTTTGTTGCCTGGATAAAATTATTTCCTCTGTTAGAGCAAAGACACCTTTTTTTCCCCTCTTCTATCTTCCTCTCTACAAGCACTGCTCTGAGCAGAGTAAATATTTGTTGATTAATGACAATATAACAGAAATTAATCTTACAGCAAAGATTGAGGATTGGCTCAGTATAATTCTTGGTTAGCTTTCTTTTGTCTGAGATCCAGGGTGGGGGTAGTGTAGGAGAGGAGGAGGAGGGTGGAGAGGAAGAGGAGATCTTCAAAATGCTCATGTTTTCCCGGTTATTATGAGATGCTCATTGCTTGAGGACTATTGTTCTGATGGAAGGTTACTTTACTTAACCATTTATTGCACTTTATGCCAAGCAAAGCTCAACATTCAGAAAATTAAGATCATGGCATCTGGCCCCATCACTTCATGGGAAATAGATGGGGAAACACTGTAAACAGTGCCAGACTTTATTTTTTGGTGCTCCTATTTTTTGGTGCTCCAAAATCACTGCAGATGGTGATTGCAGTCATGAAATTAAAAGACGCTTACTCCTTGGAAGGAAAGTTATGACCAACCTAGATAGCATATTCAAAAGCAGAGCTATTACTTTGCCAACAAAGGTCCGTCTAGTCAAGGCTATGGTTTTTCTAGTGGTCATGTATGGATGTGAGAGTTGGACTGTGAAGAAGGCTGAGCACCGAAGAATTGATGCTTTTGAACTGTGGTGTTGGAGAAGACTCTTGAGAGTCCCTTGGACTGCCAGGAGATCCAACCAGTCCATCCTAAAGGAGACCAGTCCTGGGTGTTCATTGGAAGGATCGATGCTGAGGCTGAAACTCCAGTACTTTGGCCACCTCATGTGAAGAGTTAACTCATTGGAAAAGACTCTGATGCTGGGAGGGATTGGGGGCAAGAGGAGAAGGGGACGACAGAGGATGAGATGGCTGGATGGCATCACTGACTCTATACACATGAGTTTGGGTGAACTCCAGGAGTTGGTGATGGACAGGGAGGCCTGGCGTGCTGTGATTCATGGGGTCGCAAAGAGGGACGCGACTGAACTGAATTGAATTGATCCTAGGTTTGGGTGGGGGGTGGGGAGTGTTCCAAAACACAAACTGCTTTCAGAGAAATTAGTAAAAAGTATGGGAAGTGTGGCAGTGGTACAGGTGGCCCCAAGGGAGGGAGTTCTTAGATCTCGCATTCAGTAGTTAATTTGTTGGCTGTTTTCTCTTCATGTGCTACCACCACTTGACTGCCCACCTGGGTATATGTGAGAATGGTGGCTTGGAGGGTGCCCCTGGATAGCCCTTTAGGGAGGTGGTACTGCCTGCATCTTGAATCAAAGTTTGTTGTTTTAGGTCTCAAATTTCTAACAGTAAGTGATGATTTGATTTTCCCCAAATTACTTAAGTCCGTGACTGTATCTCGCCTTTGTTTATCATCATAGTCCATTCAGCTGACAACACGAGAATGGAATTAATCATTCCAGGAGAGCAGCATTTCTACATGAAGGCGGTGAATGCAGCTGAGAGACAGAGGTGGCTGGTTGCTCTGGGGAGCTCCAAAGCCTGTTTGACTGATACAAGGACTAAAAAAGAAAAAGGTAACTATACATTTTTCCTTCATGGTGGAAATATTTCTTAAACATAAATGTTTAAAAAACATTTTTAAAAAAACACTTTAAAAAAAAAAAACATAAATGTAAATTGTTATGTTCATTTATAGTAATTCATTCCAGATAAATAATCAGAAATGTTGATCTGTGTACATAAGTGTTCATTATAATGAAAAATTTCTAAATATTGCCAAGGTTTAAATTTAGGGGAAAGGTTCAGTAAACGATATAGTGCTTCTGTAGGCTGATATATTTTGTAGCCTGTAAAATGTTTAGGAGGGATTTTGATGATGTGAGGAAATGCCCAAAGTCATATGATAATTAATTAAAAAGAGCAATATTCAAAATTACATAGCCATTCCTTGGCCAGCTCAGGAAAAATATGTAAGTATTGGTCAAGTTCTTACCTTTTCAAAGGGAATTTGTAGAAGAAGACTCACTTTTCACTTTATACCCTGTGGCTGTACCTTTTGACTTTACCATGTTCACATATTGCCAATTCAAAAGCCAAGCAAGGGAATTCCATTGCAGTCCAGTGGCTAGGGCTTGCTGCTTTCACTGCCGTGGCCCCAAGTTCAAGCCCTGGTCAGGAAACCAAGATCCCCCAAGCCTCGCAGCAAGGCCAAAAAGAAAAATAAAAAGCCAAGCAAATACTTTATGGTATTGGTTCAGTTATGTGCAAATATAATGTGAAAATAATAACAGTATTTATATCTTGGTTGTGAGATTGCAGGGTTTTTTTCTATGTATTTTTTATTATATATTTTTCGATTTTCAAAAATTTTCAGAGTATGTATTATTTCTATAATTAAAAACAGAAGTTATTTAAATTAGTGAAAGCAACTAAATATGGATATTGCAAAATGAAGGCTAAGGGTTGAATGTAAACACTTTTCAAATATATGGAAGAACATCATGGATAAAGTATGGTTAAGGGTAGGATAAGAGAGAATGAGTAGTCAAAATAGCCACAAGATAGAAACAACCCAAATGTTTATAGTTGGGTGAATGGGTAAGCACAATATGATATTACATACAGTGGAATATTATTCAGCCTTGTAAAGGAAGGAAATTCCCATGAATCCTACATTGATGAGTGTTGAATATACGCTAAATGAAATAAGCCAGTCACAAAAGGACAAATATTGTATAATTCTACATCTGTGTCTTTGTTTCATAGAGACAGAAAGAATGGTGATTTCTAGGGATTAAGGGAGGGGGGAAGGGGGAGTTAGTGTTTAACGTGTGTAGAGTTTCAGTTGGGAAAATGAAAACGTTTTGCAGATGCATGGTAGTAATGGTTGTATAATAATGTGCATGGTCTTAATGCCATTGAATTGTATATTTAAAAATGGTTAAAATAGTGAATTTTGTTATATATGTATGTGTGTGTGTATATATAATGTAACTACAATAAAAAAGAAAAAATGGCCTTAAACTTGGGTAGAAATTAACTTACGTTAGGTTAAATGGGCAGCCAGATCTGAGCTGCTGTGGTCCAGTCTGGCTACAGGGGCTTTGTGGCTCGCACCAAAGCAGTGCCACTGGCTCCAGGAATATGCAGAAGCACCAGGATCCACTGTGTGCACTACTTTTCCTTTCTCTGCTGCCCACACATCTATTTAGAAGGTATTGCTAAGTGAGTGGCCAAGATTATGGCTGATGTTTAGTGTGTCTGGAGATAATAAAGAAAAGTAGGTTCTTAGTTAAAACAGATTCTTAAAACAATATTATGTGAAAATAAAGCTGTGAAAGGAACAAAAGAAAATAAATAAATGCTTACATAGAGCAGTTTAACAACATAAAAGTTAAAAACTCCTATATACCGAAATACAATAAAGAAAAGTGAAAGACAGCTGAAAGATCTTGAAAAATATCTGTAGTATTTTGAATGGATGAAAGATTGCTATTATTAATGCATAAGCACTTTTACAGATTTTCAATTTATTTATTATTAAGAGAAAAACAAAAATCAGAACTGGAAAAAGGACTGTAAAGGACAATTGTAAAGGACAAGAAAAGCCAATTTACAAAAAAAGAAATACAATCACTTATTAAATGAAAGACGAATAACGGAATGGAAATATCCTGTATAAGGCATTCATTGTCATCAGCTCCTCTCTGGAAATTAATCTACCTAAACTTCGTGTCAGATATATGACTGCCAGCTTTTTCTAGTTATCCAAAAAGATGATGTTTCCTCTAAAGGGAAAAACTTTACATTCTATTTTCAAGATCTCATACCTCCTAAGCTATAGGTACTTATATCTATTGCCTTACTTTTTAATGATTCCATTTTGTTGCTTAGCCCCTAAAATATGAAAATGGTCTGTTTGAATGTTTGCACATGTTCCTTTCAGAAATAAGTGAAACCAGTGAGTCTCTGAAAACCAAAATGTCTGAACTTCGCCTCTACTGTGACCTCCTAATGAAGCAAGTTCATACGATCCAAGAGTTTGTTCACCACGATGAGAGTCATTCATCGCTCAGCATAGAGGTACATCCAAGATGGCCCTTTCCTGTCTGGTTGTGCTTTCCTGACACACGGTGGGTGAGCACCTTCACGTAAGGTGACCGAGGAGCACTTTCAAGACAAGTTATTCTCAGCTTCAGACCTCTTGTACTGTAGACTCTCTGGAAACATATATGATCTTTTAGATTTGGTCTGTAGAACCAGAATAAAGCAGCAGGCAGCACATTTCTCCAAGGAATCAAGGTCTGTCTTTGTAGCCAGTTGATAATTTGATAGGTGGGGTGGGGAAGAAGCATTACAGGCTCTGTTCCCTAGACTGACTGCGTGAGTTCACTGGACAGCTGCTATGTTCTTTCTTTTGTAATAAGGTTCTAGCTTAGCTATTGAGGGTTAATAATTTGGCTTTATAAAAGAACTTGAAAAAAAGTCCTCTTATCCTCTTAGAACAGTGATGTAAGAATCAAAATTCAGATTTATGAGACCTGTCTATGAAATAGTCTCATTCTTTCTGATAAAGTAGGACAGTGAGCCTTATTGCTTGCTCTCTGGGTGAAAGGCCAGCATGGTTCCCAGTCCCCTTTTGCCTGACTTGGGAGAAGTGGAACACGAAACCTTTCTGCTTCTACTGTGGCCTTCTACTGGGGAAGGATCATGGCAGTTGTCTCTGGATGTAGGTATGTTAAACTTAAAGGTACTTGCTGTTTCATTGCAGGCTCTCCAGTGGCAGGTGCCCTTGCATCTGCTCCAGTGGCTCAGGGACAGTGTCAGGGACCCAGTCTTGTTCCTTCCTTCCATTCTGCCGTTCTTGGTGTGTTGGTTTTTTCTCCTCATGCTGAGCCTTCTATGCTACTGCAAGGTCTCATAGAAGCGGGAGGCAGTGGGTGGCCATAGTAGAGAGAGAGTCTCTCTACCTTGGCTTTTATCAGAGGATGAAAATTCCAGAACCCCAGCAGACTTCTCATTATCTTTTTGGTCTGAGTCAGTGGAAACTAGGAAAAATGAGTATTTGACAAAGGATCGTGGAATCGACGTGACTGACTTATACCAGTCTATATTCATCCCCCAGGAGCAGGGCACTGCTGTCTTACAAAAAACCTTGGGAGTTTGTATTCTACCAAGAGGGAAATGGTATGATAATGTGCGTGGGGGAGACATGAATTCTGCCTGCCTCTTCAGTCATTGTCTCCACTACGGTGATCACCTTCGGAATTCTGATAGAGGCTTACAGTCTAGGTTAGGTTTTTTTAAGATAAATTTTTGTACACAGTTTTTCAATATGATGCTTGGTTTAAGTGTAAGAGTTATTTTTTCATGGAGTCTAATTTCATATATTGTTTGCCTGAGAGAATTTTTATTTGTTCACTGATTTAGTTTTCTAAGGTAATGTATTTTAAATAGATTTGAACATAATCTAATAAGGTGTCTATTGAAGGTAATGATTATTACTTGATTATAAGATGGTATATGAATCCACATAATTGTGTATGAGTCTGTTAAACTCTTTGCATATTATTTTTCAGAACATGAATGAAGCCTCTTCTCTACTTAGTGCCACGTGTAATACATTCATCACGACGCTCGAGGAATGTGTGAAGATAGCAAATGCCAAGTTTAAACCCGAGATGTTTCAGCTGTCCCATCCGGACCCCTTGGTTTCTCCTGTGTCACCTTCCCCTGTTCAAATGGTTAGGACTTGTGGTTTTTCTTCCAATGATACTGCATGTAGCTTTGTTTTTGTGTTTATTTTTAAGGCTGGAAACCGGCAGTGGGAGGGAAAGAGTCAACAGGTTGAACTTCTTTTGACTGTACTCAGATTTTGTATGGAGCCTAGACAGGCTCCGTGTGTGCCAGGGTCCTGACCCCCTCTCCTTGGAAGGGCTGTGCCATTTACCCCAGCATACCAGGAAAATATAGAACTCTGGGCAGCTGTGACATTAAAGATTGGGAAGCATGCTTCTGTCTGGTAAAAGCACTGCAAGAGGGTGACGACTTACTCATAAGGGGTTAAAATTAAGCAGATCTTTAAAGGAGTTGTAAGAGTTTGAAACACCATGTTACAGGGGACACAGTATTTTGTAGTTGGCATTTGGATTTGAACCTTCCAAAGGGGCAAGGTACTTAATCTCTCTGGACTTTATTTTTCTCATCTCTAAAATACATGTGTTATTTTTACATCAGATGAGATCTAACCTGTTTAAATGTTAGGTTAAACATTAGGTTCTTACTCCGAACAGCAAGTACTCTTTTTGCCAAGGGTGGTGGCTTCATTGAGCTTTTCAAGGTAATAAACTTACTCGAGCATGCTGTGGGGGAACTTGGAGATGAGATAAGTTTTGATGAAACCTTACATTTTTTCAAATCAAACTATTTTCATGAGCCCTTTTTTAGGAGGAAGAATGCCACCTGGCTTATATTTTAGCAGTTACCTGAAGGCTTAATTGTTGGCAGAAATAATAGGGTACAACTTATTCCAAGATTTTCTTACCCACCACAGCAAATTTAATGATATGGGAATTAGTAACGATTATTACTTACATTTATTTAGATCGTGGGTGCATACTAAGTTGTTTCATTCATGTCCAACTCTTTGCAACCCTGTGGACTGTAGCCCACCAGGCTTCTGTGTCCATGGGATTCTCCAGTCAAGACTACGGGAGTAGTATTATGGGTTGCCATGTCCTTCTCCAGGGGATCCTCCCAACCCAGGGATCGAACCCGAATCTCTCAGTCTCCTGCATTAGCAGGCAGGTTCTTTACCAGGAGTGCCACCTGGGAAGCCCCACTTAGATCATAGTTTTCTAATTAATTTATGGTGTACTAACAGCATCCTCTGAGATAAATGTACCATGAAAGTGAGTTTTATGGCCAGATTAGTCTGGGAGTGCTAGGTTAAGTTAAATTGGGTTTCTCTGTCATAGGACTTCTTCAGTTCAGTCGCTCAGTCATGTCCGACTCTTTGCGACCCCATGAATCACAGCACATCAGGCCTCCCTGTCCATAACCAACTCCTGGAGTTTATCCAAATTCATGTCCATCGAGTCGGTGATGCCATCCAGCCATCTCATCCTCTGTCGTCCCCTTCTCCTCCTGCCTCCAATCCCTCCCAGCATCAGGGTCTTTTCCAATGAGTCAACCCTTCACATGAGGTGGCCAAAGTATTGGAGTTTCAGCTTCAGCATCAGTCCTTCCAATGAACACCCAGGACTGATCTCCTTTAGAATGGACTGGTTGAGTCTCCTTGCAGTCCAAGGGACTCTCAAGAGTCTTCTCCAATACCACAGTTCAAAAGCATCAATTCTTTGGCACTCAGCTTTCTTCACAGTCCAACTCTCACATCTGTACATGACCACTGGAAAAACCATAGCCTTGACTAGACAGACCTTTGTTGGCAAAGTAATGTCCCTGCTTTTGAATATGCTATCTAGATTGGTCATAACTTTCCTTCCAAGGAGTAAGCGTCTTTTAATTTCATGGCTGCTGTCACCATCTGCAGTGATTTTGGAGCCCAAAAATATAAAGTCTGTCACTGTTTCCACTGTTTCCCCATCTATTTGCCATGAAGTGATGGGACCAGATGCCATGATCTTCGTTTTCTGAATGTTGAGCTTTAAGCCAACTTTTTCACTCTCCTCTTTCACTTTCAAGAGGCTTTTTAGTTCCTCTTCACTTTCTACCATAAGGGTGGTATCATCTGCATATCTGAGGTTATTGATATCTTTCCCGGCAATCTTGATTCCAGCTTGTGCTTCTTCCAGCCCAGCGTTTCTCATAATGTACTCTGCATATAAGTTAAGTAAGCAGGGTGACAATATACAGCCTTGACGTACTCCTTTTCCTATTTGGAACCAGTCTGTTGTTTCATGTCTAGTTCTAACTGTTGCTTCCTGGTGGTCTAGTATTCCCATCTCTTTCAGAATTTTCCACAGTTTATTGTGATCCACACAGTCAAAGGCTTTGGCATAGTCAATAAAGCAGAAATAGATGCTTTTCTGGAACTCTTGCTTTTTTGATGGTCCA
>NW_011495022.1:2396477-2396828 GCF_000754665.1 Bison bison bison | reverse complement strand
CAGTTGCGACCCCATGAATCACAGCACATCAGGCCTCCCTGTCCATAACCAACTCCTGGAGTTTATCCAAATTCATGTCCATCGAGTCGGTGATGCCATCCAGCCATCTCATCCTCTGTCGTCCCCTTCTCCTCCTGCCTCCAATCCCTCCCAGCATCAGGGTCTTTTCCAATGAGTCAACCCTTCACATGAGGTGGCCAAAGTATTGGAGTTTCAGCTTCAGCATCAGTCCTTCCAATGAACACCCAGGACTGATCTCCTTCAGAATGGACTGGTTGAGTCTCCTTGCAGTCCAAGGGACTCTCAAGAGTCTTCTCCAATACCACAGTTCAAAAGCATCAATTCTTTGGC
>NW_011495022.1:2391383-2396325 GCF_000754665.1 Bison bison bison | reverse complement strand
GGAATTCCATCACCTCCACTAGCTTTGTTCCTAGTGATGCTTTCTAAGGCCCACTTGACTTCACATTCCAGAATGTCTGGCTCTAGGTGAGTGATCACACCATTGTGATTATCTGGGTTGTGAAGATCTTTTTGGTACAGTTCTTTTGTGTATTCTTGCCCCCTTTTCTTAATATCTTCTGCTTCTGTTAGGTCCGTACCATTTCTGTCCTTTATTGAGCCCATCTTTGCATGAAATGTTCCCTTGGTATCTCTCATTTTCTTGAAGAGATCTTTAGTCTTTCACATTCTATTGTTTTCCTCTGTTTCTTTGCATTGATCACTGAGGAAGGCTTTCTTATCTCTCCTTGCTATTCTTTGGAACTCTAGAACCTCTTTTATGCTCAAATGCATGTGACTCTCTGAGGAGAGGTGGTGTGTTTCTGAAATTTATTTGATGGTTGAACCCTTCTGTATATTTTTAAATAACAACCCACAGGATTGTGGCATTTGATAGAATGCAGTTTGACAGTGTTGCTTTTTAGAGCAATTTTAGGTATACTGTGAACTGCTAAATAACATTATAATTGAACAGAAAACCCTAATCTTTTGGGATGGATGTAGTGTGTTCCTGAGCTTGATATACAAGGGGTACACAGTACTTTTTTTAAGGTGTCAATTATTTTTGTATAAGGTATTTTGTTTCATAGAGTCAAATATAATGAAAACACCTCAGACCTACCTGATTTCTGCATCAAACTTCTGAGGAAAATGCTTTCTGTTAGGAATATTCTATAGTCCAGAGAAGTCATATGTGTATTTTATGTAAACCATAATAACTGTCTCTTTTAAACTAAAGTCTTTTATCAGTGGAAACATTACAAAAAATCCAATAAGTAATCTAGAAAGTGTTGGTTAGAGGTTACTTATTTTTCCTCACTGTGCCATTTTACTTCATTCTTAAAGCAAAAATTGTGGCTTATGGTAAATAGTTCTGGAGACACATAGCATAGAAAGTAAGGTCAGATAGTCTTCGAGGGGAATTTTTCTTTTTTTTTTTTAATGACATGAGTAAACGAAAAAGCTGAAAGATCTGAGAATTCAAAAATTAACTTGATCTTTGTAACTGCTTAGCATAGTTAATCTCATGTCTCTCTTTAAATTAGCTTGCATTCAGTTATATCTCAAATCATCATGGAGGTTTAAACACTTGTCATTTTTGATCCATAAATTGAGTGATAATTGTAGTGGGAGTGTTGCTGGGTGAGTAATCCTAAAGGAAATGATTTCTCTTAAAGCAGCTGTTAATGTCCAGTTTAATCTTTATTTTAATCATATTAAGTATCCCTGGACTACAAATTGAATGGGTCTTAATTCTCATTTCAACAGGGATTTCTCAGAGCAACTGTAGAAGGCCTTTATGTAACACAACTGTTAGACTTGAACTTACTTCTAAGACTTTTGAGCTCCTGTATTTAAAGGAAGTATCCTTAGTTTTAGTAAAAAGTTTGCTTTTCTGCTACCTCGCCAAGCATTGAAATAATCTACTTAGCTGCTTCTGTCTTCTGGGGGGAGTAGTTAAATTGTGTTTTGTATTTTTCATAATAACTTTCTGATGAATCAGATTTTATTTATTTATATTTTAAGTATATGATTTTAGAAACCTAGTCAAGGCTTAGGGTTTCTCTTCTGATTTCTTTAAAGGCTTGAATTATTAATGCTGTTTTCCATGAAAACCACCTACACTTTAGAACATCTGTGTAATAGCTACGTGAATAATGAATGGCAAGGAGAAGCTCTGCCTTTTAAAAAAGAGACAGAGAGAGACATTTATTAGACTGTTTTCTTTTCTGACTTTCTAAATACTTCTTTTCATCATAAATAGTGTGATTTTCTTTGAGGGGTCTAGTTAGGTATACTGTTTTATATATATTTATATACATACGTGTGTGTGTGCGCGCGCGCGTGCGTGCATGCTAAGTCGCTTCAGTCGTGTCCGACTCTTTGCAACCCTATGGACCGTAGCCAGCCAGGCTCCTCTGTCCATGGGATTCTCCAGGCAAGAATACTGAAGTGGGTTGCCGTACCCTCCTCTAGGGAATTTTCCTGATCCAGGGGTTGAACCCGTGTCTGTTATGTCTGCTGCATTGGCAGGCGGGTTCTTTACCACTGATGCCACCTAGATACATATATAAAATAAAATTTGGTTTTTAATATTGAGAAAATAATCCAGCATGTTTTTGTATGCTTTGAGAAAGATTTCAGTTATTAGTTACTAGGGAGAAAGCTTTATCTTGTGCTAATGTTACTTGAGTCTGTAAAAACACAAATTTTTTGGCTAGCTATCTTTTCCTTGAGTAAATTTATGTTAATTATCATCACCATAAAAATATATTAGAGCTGTCTTGTTCTACTTGACCTGTGATTAAGTTTATTTTCTTTTAAAATTTCTAGATGAAGCGTTCTGTCAGCCATCCTGGTTCTTGCAGTACAGAGAGGTAAAATAACCTTTTCTTTTGACCAAATTCTCTCAAAATTCTACCTACTTAGGGAAATTTTTTTTGTCTTTCATAAAATGGAATATAAACTCTGTATGGGCAGAGTCTTGTTCTGATTTGCTCATCACTGTTTCTCTTACTGCTTAGTATAGAGCCTGGCCCCACTAGATAGTCAGTAAAGAACAATAATGAGTGAATAAAATTGCCAGTAAGGTAAGCAACTTGGCAGCTATCATACTTTTTTTAAGCTGTAAATTATAACAAGTGACGGTTAATAGAAATCCGTTTTCAATGTATTAAGGCTTCAAACTTAGGCTTATTTTACTATAGTTTATTATAGAATCATATATTTGTTCTGAGCTGTTTTATTTGGAGCTAAGGCTGTTACTGAAAAGAGAGAAAAAGCAATTGATATTTTAAAGTATATATTCATATCAACACATGTAAAAAATTTACCTTTTTGATCTTGCCAGGATATCCCATGCTGTTTATCTTAGCAGGTAATATTCTTTCGAGTTGCTATGGTTGTCTTATTGGTTCTTTGGAAAGTGATGAAATTATAGTGACATTAGCATTTATGTCTCTACATTAATATGGGGTAGAGGCAAAAAATGGTTATTATAGGATTATATGAAATCATGTATGTGAAACTTTAGAAATTTGTAAAGTATTATAGAACTTAATGAATCTTTCTTTCAGTAAATGTCTACTGAGTGGCTACCAAAAAAAAGAATAAAAGCTGAGACCCCTTATTATTTTGTCACTATTTTTTACCCTCTCATGATTATGTTATTGATTGAACTATTATGTGCTCATAGGAGTCCAGTATTGTATCTAATTCTATCAGGAAATGAAATATTTCACCAACTGAATTTTCCAGAAAAATAAAAGCTTGATTCCTTTAACAAAGTTTTAATTTTTTCAAATTTTTATCTTAATGATCGAATTTTTTGACCTGTATTTTATCCATTTTGCCTTATTAAATAAGCTACAATATTAAACTTTATTTTTTCTTGGTGAATCAAGTTTGTCATTAAGAACAGTAATGTTGGGCTGTCATCCAGTGATAATGCTGTTGAGGGGTGGTGATTTGCTTCTGCGTTGAATTTTTTAGTTTAATTTTTCTAGTTTTCTGGTTTTCCAGATTGATTTGTGAAAACTAGTTTTTCTAGCCTTCACTTACTGCTGTCAGTGAGTTGGCTCCTAGCACACTCCCATACTGCTGGCCCATCCCCTTTGCTCTGCTGTTTTAGATTGGGTATGGGTGACACCAGATACATATACTTGTGAAGCTGGTAACTTTTAGTTTTCAAGTACTTGTTAACCATAAGACATGTTACTCTCTAGCTGGACCTTCCTCTATAAGTAGTCACTTCATTGTACCTCTTTTCCTTTCAGTTTGGCTCAGAGGCTATATTCCCCAGCTTACCAGCTGGGTTCTAAGTGCTTTGACTTGTTTATGGTCTGACCTCTGAAGGAGTAGAATGTTGCTGAAATAGAACTTTGAGTATAAAAACAGTTCCTCTTTCATTTAAAGAGAAGTCACTGAAAACTGCAGTTGAGGGTGTTTTCATTTGTTGGAAGTCCTTAATGCTTTTAATTTATTTACAGGAGTAGCCACTCTATAAAAGAACCAGTGTCTGCACTTCACCGACTCTCCCAGCGACGCCGAAGAACCTACTCCGATACAGACTCTTGTAATGATGTTCCTCTTGAAGACCCAGATAGTAAGTTAGAAGGGGTATGACTCTCCCTTTGGCCTGTTCAGCAAAATAGGTAAGGGGCTCTGTAATTGTTGAAATGAAGAATACTGGCAGTGAATAGGGTCAGTACTGCTGCTGTTGCTGCCAAGTCGCTTCAGTCGTGTCCAACTCTGTGCGACCCCATGGACAGCAGCCCACCAGGCTCCCCCGTCCCTGGGATTCTCCAGGCAATAGTACTGGAGTGGGGTGCCATTTCCTTCTCCAAGGGTCAGTACTAAGAAGTACTAAATATCTCTTTGTAAATACTGTATCTTAGATTTACATATGTAATATCAACATTTTTATTCCCATTGCATTTTAGTAATTTCTTATTAATCTTATATTCCCACTATATTTGCATTTAAAAAACATTTTAGAAGGAAGCATAAATTGTGAGTTGGATTCTAGGGAAAGATAAAGGCAAGTTCTAAGTTCAGAGAAAAATAAATCAGCTGCTACTGCTGCTAAGTCCCTTCAGTCATGTCCAACTCTGTGCGACCCCATGGACAGCAGCCCACCAGGCTCCCCCGTCCCTGGGATTCTCCAGGCAAGAACATTGGAGTGGGTTGCCATTTCCTTCTCCAATGCATGAAAGTGAAAAGTGCAAGTGAAGTCGCTCAGTCGTGTCCAACTCTTAGCGACCCCATGGACTGCAGCCCACCAGGCTCCTCCATCCATGGGATTTTCCAGGCAATAGTACTGGAGTGGGGTGCCATTTCCTTCT
>NW_011495022.1:2372840-2391282 GCF_000754665.1 Bison bison bison | reverse complement strand
CATTGCCTTCTCCAAATAAATCAGCATTGTTACTTAAATAATTTGAAATGGCCAAGATAAATAATTATTTTCTGGTGGTGATGGTGAATTATACTAACATTTATTCCTGTGCCTTTTTCTTCCTTCTTATTAAAGAGACAGCATACTATGATTGAATAGGAAAGATTTTGTGATTTCTGTTAATTATTTTTTTCTTCAGAGGAGAAGCTTTGAAAGTCTGTCAGAACATATACTTAGACAGTAGTGACCATGATTTCCAGTGAATGCAAATATGGTATTATTATTACAACTCCATTAATAGACTTTTGCTTTCCAAAGTCTTTACTATTTTTCCACGAAACATGTGGGGTAGAAATTACATATTATTCTCAGTTAAGGAACAGGTTGTGTTCCAAGGGTTTATTTGTAAGTCAGCTGCTTGGAATAAGATTTTATTTCCCTTATGGAAATGAAATGGTGAATGGTAGTTAGATTCTTTAGACTGCATGGAGGAGCCCAGCTAATTTGTAGTGTGGCTGAAATGAGATGAAACAATAGTGTTGGATTTCTAGTATTTGATTATATTGAAAACATTCATTAATATAGAGTTGTTTGACTTAATCAGAACATTAAACGGGTTTAAGTAGAGGGGAATGTGAAGTTCATGAAGATGGTTGAGATTCTAGAAGGAACTGCTGCTCACTTTCAGATCTCAAGAAGTTGTTGGCATCTTTTTTTCTTAATGCCCATTTTTCTTACAGAACTAATCTATTTATTGATGTAGAACACTACTGTGTACTCATTATCATTTTGAATTTATGTTGGGGCAACAAGTGAATAAACAAAAGAAGGAAACGGATTGAGTAGGGGAAGGGTATGGGAGAAAGAAACTTTCCTAGGCCAATTTAGTACATCTTTGAAGTGATAAGAACAAGAGAGAGATGGTTAAAGAGATTAAGTATGGGGAAAAAAATGTCACCTGAGGCAGGTTCTGTACATTGCAATTTACCTTCCTCTTTCTGCCTTTAAAAATACATGACCCTTTACATCTAGAGCTTATGAAGCAGTTTCGTACTGCCTTGTACTTTTTTTTTTAAATGCCATTTCTCTTTTTTAAGGGTGTCAATTTCATTTGTGATAGCTAAATTAATTTTTTAAGCCAGCCATTTTCCTTAGCTGTCTTTTCTTTTAGAGCCTCTGGTTCTGAATTGTTGAAAACTGTTTTCATAAGATCTAAGTGTAAATGGCCTATTCTATTTAACAATTTAGCTGTTAAGGAGTGTAACATAATTAGTTATACACCCGTGTATGAACACTCACACACATACCTGCATTAATATGTGCACATGCATTAATCTTTATATCCATACATATATCTCAACTCTTTAAAACTTTTTAAAGTTGGCAAGTATAGGATAGGTCAATTTTAGCCTTGGATTTCCTTCTTTTTACCCTAAAATTTAGTGTCCCAGTTAGCTGACAAAGCAGAGACTGTATTAGTTCTGTTTCTTACAAAGTGTGGGCTTCCCTGATACTCAGTTGGTAGAGAATCTGCCTGCAATGCAGGAAACCCAGATTCGATTCCTGGGTCCAGAAGATCCCCTAGAGAAGGGATAGGCTACCCACTCCAGTGATCTTGGGCTTCCCTTATGGCTCAGCTGTAAAGAATCCACCTGTAATGTGGGAGACTCTGGGTTCAATTCCCGGGTTGGGAAGATCCCCTAGAGAAGGGAATGGCTACCCACTCCATTACTCTGACTTGGAGAATTCCATGGACTGCATAGTCTGTGGGGTTGCAAAGAGTTGGACGTGACTAAGCGACTTTCACTTTTTAGAAAGTGTACTGGGCAAATAGACAAGTCTTAGTTGAAAGTCTTTATGTCAGCACATACTTTCCTTTGAGAGATGCAGCTGCTGCTTCTGCTGCTAAGTCGCTTCAGTTGTGTCCGACTCTGTGTGACCCCATAGACGGCAGCCCACCAGGCTTCCCCGTCCCTGGGATTCTCCAGGCAAGAACACTGGAGTGGGTTGCCATTTCCTTCTCCAATGCATGAAAGTGAAAGTGAAAGTGAAGTCACTCAGTTGTGTCCGACTCTTAGCGACCCCATGGTCTGCAGCCTACCAGGCTCCTCTGTCCATGGGATTTTCCAGGCAAGAGTACTGGAATGGTGTGTCATTGCCTTCTCTGAAAAATTTATAAATTTTATATTAAATTAAAAATATATTCATGTGAAAATGAACAGGACCATGCCAGTGTGTTTCATGTGCTCGCTTGGAGCTGCAGTTCTAGTTTTGTGAGCTGCATCCCAAATGGAGATGTGAGAACTTGCAGTGTGAGGTACCTGGTCAACTTTGCTCAGAAAGTCTTGTGATGCTTTGCTGTATACCTGAAACTAACAAAACATGATACGTTAACTATACGCCAATAAAATCAAAATATTAAGGAAAACAAAGTCTTGTGATAAAAAGACCAAGACCTGAGTTAGTCCAAGTTCTGTTACCAACTGTTTGATCTTGGGTTAGGCCTGTGATCTTTTCAGAACTTGGTTTCTTTGCCTAGAAAATCAGGAGGATGCCAGCAGCATTAAAACGATAAGGCTGAAAAAGCAATAGTTAATGAAGACTAAATTCAAATTCAGCAAATCCTTATTCATTACTCCATTATTTGTGAACCTTGGTTCTAGCAATGAACAAAACAAGTATCTCTACTACTTCAGATAGTTTCATAACTTCTCATGAATTTTTCGGTTTCTCCTTAAAACTGCCAGTATTATAAAAGTTAGATTTTTACTCTTTTAAGCAAACCATCAAAAGCTTGGCAGGAAGCTACAGTGATTTCATGTCCCTGAATAGAAAATGTTCTTTTACAGAGGACTGGAGTTATACTGGTAGGATGTTTACCTTTTTAATCAATTTCTTAATAGGACCTGTTCACTGCTCAAGAAATACACTTAATGGAGATTTGGCATCAGCAACCATTCCTGAAGAAAGCAGATTTATGGCCAAAAAGAAATCTGAATCAGAAGATCCTCTTCTATCCTTCTCTTCCTGAGGAAACGGAAGTGTCCAACTTCCGCTAAGTATTGCTATGCAAAAGCTGCTGTAATTAAACTATGTTATAGGGAGTAGTTTTTCCCTTAGGATTTCTCTGCACTTTATAGAATATTGTAAAACAAACAAAAAAACAACCCACATACCTTTGAAGTGTATTTTATCTTTATATAGTTTATTTGCAAGAGTATTTTCCTAATAACTTCACAGTATGAATGTGCATCTTTTTTTTTTTTTTTAAACAAATGATGGTGTAACATTTTGACATCCATAAGGACAAATGTAGATATTTTTCTAAAAAACTGTGAGGGACTGACAGCTTAGTCAGTGTGTATTGTAGCTTATAAACATGAAATCTTATAAACCTAAGGTTTCAGTTTGACAGAAGTGTGATATATATATAACTTGTGCCATGGACCAAATGGTCACTTTACCCCAGCTGAAATGAGTTACGGTTGCAGCTTGATGGTGTTTGTATTATATTCCTTTAAGCAAAAAGGAAACATTTAATATTCGAGATATTTTTACCCCAAATACTATGACATTGAGGATTTTTAAAAAACCAGACTGTGCTGTCCTTCGTATATGAAGTTGACACTACTGACTTATCAATACCAAATGTTGTGTTAAAGTATTTAATTTTTACTTATTTATTTTTCTGTTGCATCAAAAAAAAAAGATTGCATCCTAACTTTTATGACCTACCAAATTTAAGATGTGTGTGCATTGTTATTTACATTGTTCTAGAAAGAAGTTAATGTTGTAGTGACCTTGCTCACTTCACCAGAGAAATAAACGACTTGCAATGGAAGAGGATTTTAGTGCTTTTTTCCCAGAATAGACGTTATTAAGCTACTGTTGTAAGGTATTGATATTTGCAGCTCTTTAGAATATCTAGACTTTTTTATTTATGAATATTTATAAAAAGAGGAATCTGTCAAGGTGACTGCCCTACGTAACTTGAGAATGGCATTATTTAAAGAACAAATAGCATTTTCTGGTAGTGCCTGTCCACGCCGTCAGTGTTTGCCTTGTAAACTGTTTTTTCAATTCACTTTGGAGTGACGGTTTTGTCCAAGGTTTTAGATGAGGAGCACTTTAAAACAAACTGGTTTGGTGTTTTTAAGTTAATCATATGTTTAATAAATATGTGGTTTTTGCATTCAAACTCATCATATAATACATTGTATTTTTTACATTTATTGATAGTTTGTCTAATCTTTATCAAATGGTAATAATAGTCTTTATTGCTTTGATTTTGTTTGTATATTTAGATCTCATAGTAAATACACAAGTAAGGCATATTTTTAGCTTTTTTGCCTGTGAGCTTAGAATGTTATGTCCTATTTCATTTTAAATTTCTCTTGTAAGTTTATGTGGGAATTGTTTTAAAAGATTTGTTTAAAATATTTTTTAAACAAATTAAAAAAAATTTGTTATTTCCTTATTAAAATAAGTGTAGTTATAGGCTTTCTTGTTTAAAATGGACATAAACAATCTATACACATTAATATACATTTAGATAAACTGTATGCTACTTAAAGTATTTGAAATTTTAAATAGCACACAGGTCATTAGACTATATTAGGAGGAATCTTTTCTGCTCATGTTGTACTTCATATGTCTAGTTTGAGAAAAAAGAAGTTTGATAATATAGTAAGCTTTCATGTTGAGTGAGTTATCAGGTTTTTGGTTTCTTTTTTTATTTTTTGTAATAGGAATGAGTAGTGATAAGACCATGGAGATCAAGGTGCTACTACTGAGTGTGGGAGTTTTTCTAGTAGTTTTTTTTTTTTTTTTTTAATCAATAGGTTTATAATGGAAACACTATAACAAAGCTTTTGAACTCATGGAAAATAAATCCATTTTATATTGCTTTATCCAAAAATATGAGTTCCTGAACAGTTTTCTGTAAATATTTTTAAAAATAAAATACAGTTATTTCTGGCTCATATCATTTTTTTCTCCTTGAAGTAGGTGCTTTGAACAAGTTTGCTATATTCCTAAATACGGATTTTTATTGTGACTGGAATCACCTTTTTTCCCTTAGGAATCAACTCATTTGTGAAATCTTTTTTTTTTTTAGGGAATATCAGTGTATCTGGAATTACACCTGGGTTTTGACCAGTGAGTTGGTATCATGAAGCAAAGCTTCAGGGAACCTTGCATTTTGAGGAGCCCAGTGTATTTTCAAGGGTGCCTGACTTTTCTGAATCTTAAGAAAAAGATGAACCAAATAAGAAAAATTTCATAAGAATTTTGGTTTGTTATGATTTTTGTAGTGTCTAATTATTGGTTGTTCTTGTTTTACTTTATCTAGGCCTTGGGGTTGAGAAATTTGGAGACTCTTGGTATATCAATGATCTAAGCAGAACCAGTGCTTGCTTTCTGTTGTGTGGGAATCCAAGGCTTCTATGCTTAAAACAACTCTGATGAGAGTTCTTTTGTAAGTGGACCAAATTTGAACTTTGTTACATTACACTGAATTATTGTGTTATCTTCAGTCAGGACAAGTCCAGAAATGGATGCTATTTAAACTTAAATTCCAAGGCAAGAGATAAAGTATCTTCATTTTGACAATCTCCATGGAACCTTTCACCTTGAATTGTAGGTTTTCTCTGTATGTTATTATAATTAGTGTTTAGAAGTTATCATAAGATCTCAGGAAATACAGTCTTGTAATATGTGACTCTGTGCATGTTATTAATTTGGACTCCACCAATTCTTGACTTACTACATGAAGTGCCTCTGGGTCTGTCCTTTGAACCTTGTTCCTGCCTCTTGGTGCAGAGGGTATGTGCTGGCCTGTAAAAAAGCCTGGTTAGGCTGCAGGAGCTCCTTGGAGGATGTCTCTCTGAATAGCCCTGATCAGGTAAGTAACTGGAGCTGGTAGATGGGGCTTCCTTCTCATGCTTTCCACTTCCACAGTCCTCCTTTCTTTGAATTCATACTGAGTTTGTAAATTTGAATTATTTTTTTAAATTAGCTTTTTTATTTTTTAAGTAATTCATGCACATAGTTAAAAAAATCAAATAGAAGCTAGAAGGCTTGGAGTGAAAAGAAGTAATTCCTCCTCTTAGTGCCCTAGAGGCAAGTACTTCTAGCTGTCAGTGGTTGGTTCTAGTATTTACCTTCCTATTTTAAAATACGTTTTATTACTCTTTCTTGATTTGTCGATTTTTGAAATGTTTTTTAAATTGCTTTTATGGCAGGCAGGCAGGATTACTTTGCTTATATCCTCACCTCCCCTATACCCCCAGTGTAGATTAATCACAACTATTTGTTAAATCTATGGATATAAATATTGTTTATTGATCATTATCAGTTTTTCCTATCATTATTTACTTTCTACTCAGTTCAGTTCAGTCTCTCAGTCATGTCTGACTCTTTGCGATCCCATGGACTGCAGCACCCAGGCCTCCCTGTCCATCACCAACTCCCAGAGTTTACTCAAACTCATGTCCATTAAGTTGGTGATACCATCCAACCATCTCATCTTCTGTTGTCCCCTTCTCCCGCCTTCAATCTTTCCCAGCATCAGGGTCTTTTTAAATGAGTCAGTTCTTCACATCAGGTGGCCAGAGTATTGAAGTTTCAGCTTTAGCATCAGTCCTTCTGATGAATATTCAGGACTGATCTCCTTTAGGATGGACTGGTTGAATCTTCTTGCTGTCCAGGGGACTCTAAAGGATCTTCTCCAACACCACAGTTCAGAAGCATCAATTCTTCGGCGCTCAGCTTTCTTTATAGTTCAACTCTCACATCCATACATGACTACTGGAAAAACCAAAGCTTTGAGTAGACCGACCTTTGTTGACAAAGTAATATTTCTGCTCTTTAATATGCCATCTAGGTTGGTCATAACTTTTCTTCTAAGGAGCAAGCGTCTTTTAATTTCCTGGCTGCAGTCACCATCTGCAGTGATTTTGGAGCCCCCCAAAATAAAGTCTGTCACTGTTTCCACTGTTTCCCCATCTATTTGCCATGAAGTGATTGGACCAGATGCCGTGATCTTAGTTTTCTGAATGTTGAGCTTTAAGCCAACTTTTTCACGCTCCTCTTTCACTTTGAACAAGAGGCTCTTAAGTTCTTTGCTGTCTGCCATAAGGGTGATGTCATCTGCGTATCTGAAGTTATTGATATTTCTCCTGGCAATCTTGATTCCAGCTTGTGCTTCATCCAGCCTGGCATTTCACATTATGTACTCTGCATATAAGTTAAATAAGCAGGGTGATAATATACAGCCTTGATGTACTCCTTTCTTGATTTGGAAGCAGTCTGTAGTTCCATGTCCAGTTCTAACTGTTGCTTCTTGACCTGGATACAGATTTCTCAGGAGGCAGGTCAGGTGGTCTGGTATTCCCATCTCTTTCAGAATTTTCCACAGTTTGTTGTGATCCACACAGTCAAAGGCTTTGGCATAGGCAATAAAGCAGAAGTAGGTATTTTTCTGGAACTCTGTTGCTTTTTCGATGATCCAGAGAATGTTGACAATTTGATCTCTGGTTCCTTTCTACTAGAATCTTATTTTTCCTTTAATTGATAATTGCCTGCTTTTAAAATTTGCTTAGTTTTTTTATGTATCTGTTACGATGATTATCCAAAGGCTTAAATGGTAAAAAAAAAAAAATCAGATGATCTGTCAATTTCTTTTTTTCTTCTTGTCCCTGTGGGGACATTTTTTCCACAGTCCTTCATCTTCTCCCATCCAGACAATTGCCGTCCAGACCTGTGCGTGATTTGGTGGTCATTCTGGGGTCATTTTGTTTTTCAGTCTTATGTTGGATCTCTTGTTCATTGGATCTTTATTGAGATTTGCTTTACTTTTTTTTGCCAAAGCATATCCACTACCAAAAGCTTCCTGGGGAAAGGTGGATGAGAGGCAAAGATTTTTGAGGCTTTACAGGTCTGAGTATGTCTCTTGTCTCGATTGTTTGGTAGTTTTGAATCTCTGTTGAAAATAAATTTTCTCTTAGAGTGTTGAAGGCAGTGCTCCATTGTTTTAAAGCCTTCATGATGCCTGTGAAGATGCTGGTACCATTCTCTTATTCAGGACCTGTTTTTACACTGTGGAAGCTTTTAAGAACGTCTCTTTACCTCCCACATTTCATGAGGATGCACGGATCTTTATTCATTCTTGTTGATGGGTACTTAACTTTATAGTACATAACTTTAAATTTGTAGACTTGTCAACTTCATTTCTGGAGGGAAGTTTTTTCTGTTATCTTTTTGATAATTTTAATAATCTTTTAGTAGAATTCCTGTTGTTTGAATGTTGAACCTCCCAGATTGATCCTTTAATTTTAAAAATCTTTCCTAAGTTGTATTGTAATTGTCCTTTTTCTATTCATCTAGCTGTATCTTTTAATTTCTAAGGTATCTTTCTTGTCTGTTCCGTTTTCATGAGGATGATTATGGTTTTTCCCCCATGTCTTATTTCCTGCATCATTTCCTGTTGTATTCATTTGTTTTGGATTGTGTCTTCCATTCTAAAGGCTCTCAGAAAGTTGGAAGAGTCATCCATTCTTATTAAGAATTCTTACTAAGGTACTAAAAAGCTAACTTCATGTTTTTTTAATGTGTGGGCTGGGTTTATCAGTTGTCTGCTTTTAGGAGCGAGCTGGCCTTTTTTCTTGGAGTTCCCTAAATTTCAGAGTAGGTCTTTTCTTTGGAGCTGTTCATTTTCTCTAGAAAAGATTCCTGGTTTCTAGCAGCAGGATATGAAGAAAAGGCTGAGGACCTTATAGTTTGTATGTTGGTATTTACTTTAAAATCTTTCTATTTTTGGCCTTTCCATGCCCTGCCCTACCCCACTTCAGTCATCTTCTGTGTTTTCCAACCCTCAGGTTCAGTTTCTTCTGTGGAGTTTGGGGTGAGTGGGTTGTCTGGCTGTGGAGAGTGGGGAGAGGACTTAGGGTCCAGTTGCTCTTTTTAAACAAATGTCTAGTCCTGATTTCAGCCGTAAACCTTTTTCTGCAGTAGCTGTTACTTCCAAGTCCTGAGCTTGTTAGGTGTTTGGTTGAGTATATTTGTTGGCTCCTTCCTTCTGGGTACATAAGGTTTTAACCTCCTCTACTCTGCTTGGTTAGTTATCACACCCCTTCCTGATTTTTATTTTTATTAAACTTTGTTGAAATCTCATACCTATGTAGTCTGTTCTGACAAGTTGATCAGTCTACCATATTTAACTGGAAGTCTCGGCTGAAGTCATAGTAATGTGTAGAAAGTAAAATTTCTTTAGTATTATTCTATAATTCTTCTTTCCACACTCTAATGGTTTTCAGTTAATATGGTTTTACTGTACGACCTACCTCATAGGGTTGTTATGAGGATTAGAACAGTCAATACATATGAAGTACTTAGAACAGTGCCTGACACATAGTATGTGTTAATAAGTATTGGCTATTAATATTGTTACCATTATTACTGTCACTCTTAATTCAATAATCCATTTAGACTTGAATAAAGATGTTTTCACCAAAGGAAAAATTATTGATATATGGGAAAATCTAGTGTTTGCTACCACTCTACATTTAACTAGACTTCATATGAAATGTTCAAGTATTAAATGTTATCTAAGACACATTAAAGCCTTAAAAATTCAATCGGTAATAGTTACTGTTTTTAAAACATATAATAGCAATTTTGATGTGCTTTTTAAGCTTTATTGGTATTGCGTTGTGTTTGGGGTTTTTTTGCTACACTGTGCGGCATGTGGAATCTTAGTTCCCTGACCAGGGATTAAAGCCAAAGCCCCTGCATTGGAAACATGGAGTCTTAACCTCTGGTCTGTGAGGGAAATCCCTGTATTGTGTTTTATTTTAGTCATCTAAATATGAAGTATAGAAAATAAAATTACGGAGATGAGGTTTTTATGGCCGGTAGATGAGATACTCTTTGAATGTATATAGAAATAAACAGTGGACTCTAGTCATCGCACCTCTGACCTAGTGAATGTTTATATACTTTTCAGAAAATATTGTGAACTTATATGAAGCAGAATATCTGCATTTACTCAGTTATTTTAAGTATTGCCTTTGTGTCTGGATTAAGAGTGTATGTGATAAAACTGAATTCTGATTCTTGGAGGTGAAATGTGAGTAGGTGCTCATGTTACTCCTCTTACAGATAGTGAGTTGCCTATATTGGGGAAGGGAATTTTTTTTGTAAGGAGGTTTGCATTCTCTCTCACTAAAGTAGAGTCTCATGGTTGGGACGAATGGCTGTAACTATCAATACCACTAGAGATGCTAGAAATTTTTCTACAAAAAGAATGGTCAGTTGCTGAGTGTGAGTAAACCTCTTTACATATATTACCAGGATGACTTTGGTAGGATAGATGAAATGGGTAGCCATGGCCAGTGTCAAACAGTGCCTGCTGTTACAGCTTGATGCTGGCATTTCCCCGTCCCTAGATGTGAATATCGTTTCTTTATTGTGTCCCCTTATTATTTGCTTTGATATTTCATCCCTGGAACTTTAATGTCTACATCTTTAGAGCCCTTATGCTCCCTCTTTTCCAAATACATCAACTACTCTGGTGTGTTTTCACAGGATGGCATTTCCCCTCTGTGTCCTGTAATGTGCTCTTTCCCTCAAATAGTCTGCTGTTGATGTCTTTGAGAAGGAAACACTTAACCTGGGCCAGTAGCTTTACCTCATTTTCGCTTCATAACAAAGATGTTAAAGTACAAGGATACAGGAGCAACCAGGAGAAACAGAACCAGGATTAACTCACATGGGATTGACTGGAATGATAAATACTTTGTTTCTATATTCTGGAACACCCAAGTGTTTAAATTACCTCTTCATTTAGTATTTTAGTTCATATGTTGCTGGACTAAGGTTAGTTGCTGAACAAATAACTAATCCAGAATTTATGAAATCCAGAATTTATGGAAGGGAAGATTACATTTTGATTAATTTTGATAGATAAAACAAATGAATTAATGCACAGGAATAGTAACAAATTTAGCAATTCCTTTAACATCAGTTGTTATTTAGTCCTTAAGTCATGTCCGAGTCTTTTGCAACCTGGTGGACTAGAGCCCACCAGGCTCCTCTGTCCATTGGACTTCCCAGGCGAGAATACTGGGGTGGTTGCCATTTCCTTTTCCAGGTGATCTTCCTGACCCAGGGATCGAACCCCTATCTCCTGCTTGGCAGGAGGATTGTTTACCACTGAGCCAACATCAGTAAGGGGTACTATATTCAGAACACCAAAGAATAAAATGTATGACTGAAGTGAATTTCCTTGCTAGTGTCCAGAGTGAGAGGAGGACATTGTTGACAGCTGTGGTTTTGAAAGCTGTCACAAAAATGGTTTCACTCACTTGAATCTCAGTGTAAAGTGTATTGCCAGATTTGGGGACAGTTAAGAACAAAGGAGAGAGAGCAGTGTGGTGAAAGGATCAGTAGCTGTCAGGAGCTGGGCGCACACGCTCTTTTCTTTCCCACCCTCTTGGTATTAGTAGGCAGAGGTGGTCATTTTGGATGAGAGGCAGCAGTTTAGGAATGAAGATAATGAAGAATACTTACGTGTAATGAAAAGGAGGGCTTCTAGGAGAATAGGCCCCTCAGGGCTATCATTTCTCTCTCCCGGCACTCTGAGCTTCCGACTCAGAGAGCTGTGTTCTTTCCCCTCTTTGTCTCATTCATTTTAAAGTAGTACCTGAATATATTTACTTTATTTAAATATGTTCAGTTACTGTGACTGTATATAAAGTAATCATTTAGACAGTGTGAATAAAGTGAAGGTTTACCTTTAAACCCCCTGCTCTCCCAGGGATAACCACCCTTCTGGCATGTGTCCCCCAGGCCTCTCCTCTGTACACTGACTTTTGTGTAAGTGTAAGTGACTTTTAGGCAGTCATTCAGATCAGCTCATTGAAAGCAAGGTGGTTAAGTACATGGTGGCACATGTGTGTGGTACAGCTGGCAATAGAGGAGGAGATGACTCTACTTATCTTGTTAAGTATTTCTTGTGTATGACAGAATAATTCTGACCTCTGCCCTTTTTGACCTGACATTCTAATTCCTTTATTTTCTTTTTAATCATTCTGTGCAAAGAACTGCTTTTTCTGTGTAGCTAGAATGAGGCCATTTCCTTTTGAAAGACCATCCTGGGGTTTCTAGTGCTTTTCTTTAATCCTGTGTGTGTGTGTGTGTGTGTGTGTGTGTGTGTATACAGTTCTGTATGCATGGTTTTTTGCTTGTGGACAGTGCAACTTGGAACCATTTTGTTTTGAGATACATTTAGTCATTTATGTTTAGTTTTACAATTGATTTTATAAGTTGAGTTACAAAGAATATAGTAAGTTTGCGCTAGAAGCTACCATGACTCAGTCTAAAAAGAGTTGTGTTCTTTGGCAGCAATCAAAAGTGTGACCTAGAGACAGTAAGAGTTAAACATCCAGATTTCTGTCTTGGAATGTGTACGTGATTTAAAATCTTCATTTGACAAATTTATATGGTAAATGAGCATACAGCAGATACGTTTTAAGTCTCCCCTGCGAGTCAGACCGCGTACTTGAATTAGGTAGGAAATCTCCATGCTTGCCCTTTCCCTTGGTGTCTGTGGACACTAGGTTATACAAGTGTTTCGGCGTGCCTGCAGAGCTGGCGTGCCCAGCCAGCGTTTAGAGCCCCTTGCTGGGACACCCCGTTTTGGATGATGCCTTGGAATGTAAGTCACATGTACAAGTGTAATTTGACTTTATTATTTTGTTTTTCTTGTTTTGTGGTTGTTGCCCAGAGGGAAGTGAGTGGCAGCAAACACCTGTGATTTAATGTACCTGACATTGGCATACTGTCCTTTTGTTTTTTTCCTTCTGTGCCAATTCTGTTCCAGTCAGTTGTGGCTTCTGGGGATTCTGAATTTGAGGCTAAGATCAGCAGAGAGTGACCTGCTTGCTGTGGGCTTGGTGGGGAAAGTGCAGGAACGGTAGCAAGGATATTCTGTTGTCCAGAATATGGGGCAATGATTATGGTCTGACTTTGCAGAAATTTGCTAGATTACTTTTTTAATCACTCACAATAAACAAAGTTGAACAACTCATAATTGATTCCCTGTTTTCAGGTTCCACTATCACACAGGGGGAATTTAATCAAATGTATATATTTTTCAATGGAAACAAAAATAACCTGTCATCTCCCTCTTCAGGCCATGTGTTTATGTGTGCATGAGCAATGCACACCATTAACTTACTAGCATGCCTTTGTGAATTTGAAGACCTTTGCAACCTTGATATGGTGCTTGGGGGAAAATTAAAAAAAAACAGTGCCCTTCTTTAAAAACTTTTTTAAAGTATGAGTTTAGGAAGTGGAATTCTATAGCATGCTTTTTCACATGTCACCTTTTGTGTTTAAACCACCCTTAGCCATCACTTGAGAGAAGAGTTTGAGTTCATTTGTGGTTTTGAGTAACAAACCTCCTTCGACAAATTGCCCTTTTTCTTTGCTGTGTTTTAAAAATGCAGGCTGTGACTTTTTTGGGGGAAATGTACAGGTTGTAAGTTTTCTTTCTTGAGTTTGCAAATCAGGCTATGTTGTCCACACAGTGTCGTTAACTGGCATGAATCATGAGGCTTAGCAAAATGTACCGACCAATGACCTGTTGTTTTTTGTCTTCGTAACAGTCTCTGAGGGACACATGGCTTCCTCAGCTGTAGTGTCTGCACCTGTCACTTTCAGATTGACACCTGCAGGTGTTTTTCTTTCTTTTGGAAGGGGAGAATGGAGAAGGGGAGTAGGGGAATGGATATAATATTTTAGATGGTATTTTTAAGTTCAGGTTCATGGCTAGCTTGCTCTAGAGACAGTAAAAGACTCATTATGTGGGTTTTTTTTTTATCGTCTGTCAAAATTCTATATATTTCCTCAGCCTTTCAATTGGCTCTGAAGAAATCATGGCTGTATGTTATAAAAGTCATGGTTGAGTGTTAAAATTATGGTTGAATGTTACAAGTAAGTTTCTAAGAACTTTCCAGTATTATCTATGATTAGCCAAAGAGAAAGTCATGTGAACTTTTCCAATTCTAATTTTCCTTTTTTTTTTCCTTTGTATTTACTTTTTTCCTCTCTTCTTTTAACGGCTCAAACAAAACAAAATTTTTTTTTAGGTATGATTGATGTATATAGCATCAATTAGTTGCAGGTGTAAAATAGGAGTCAATATTTGTAATTTTTTGATTGATGCTATATTAGGTTGGTGCAAAGTAATTGCAGTTTCAGACCATGAATTTTAAATAATTATGACTAGACTCAAACACATCTTTATTAATCAAAATAGGAACCATTACAATCAACACATTTTTGCCAGTGAGAAATAAGTTTGTTTATTCCTGTAGTGTAAAAATCTGTGCCTCAGGATTCAGTGAACTCTTGGAAAGCATTTTCTGTATCCTGCCTGTTGTGGAAGGATTTTCCGCCCAAAAAGTTGGTGAGATAATTGAAGAAGTGGTAGTCAGTTGGCAAGAGGTCAGGTAAATATGGCAGATGACGCAAAACTTCCTAGCCCAATTCGTTCAACTTTTGAACCTTTTTTTGTGCAAAATGCAGTCAGGCGTTGTCGTGCAGAATTGAGCCCATTCTGTTGACCAGTGCTGGCTATAGGTGTTGCGGTTTTTGGTGCATCTTATTAATTTGCTGAGCATATTTCTCAGATGTAACGGCTTCCCTGAGATTCAGAAAACTGTAGTGGATCAGGCCGACAGCAGATCACCAGGCTGTGACCATGACCTTATTCTTATGCGAATTTGGCTTTGGGAAGTGCTTTGGAGCTTCTTTTTGGTCCAAGCACTAAATTGGTCGTCACCGGTTGTTGTATACAGTCCACTTTTTGTCACACATCATGATCCTATTGAGAAATGGTTCATTGCGTTTTGTAGAATAAGAAGATGACACTTCAAAATGACAGTTTCTTTGGATTTGCTCTAATGTCACTTCCCTAGTCTAAAATAAATATAAAATAAGCAGCAAGTAATAAGTCATTAACAAAGAAACATAGAGTGAGAAACACAATTAAAATTATGTATAACCACATTTATTTAAGATATTACATTACAATATCAAACAGCAAAAGTCAACAACGCAAAAATCGTAATTATTTTTGCACCAACCTAACAGAGCCACCCTCCCCTCTCCCCCAAATAGTCTTCTCAGTGTCTCCATATTTGGTGGACTGTTTTGGAAAATGAATCATTTTGAAAGTGTGGAAAATTATAGTGGGCATGTACATTTAGGATAGGTCCTACATTTATTCACCCCTTCAAAAAATTTTATTCAGTCAGTATTGTCTAGTTACTGAGTTCTGTGTTGCTAGTATTAATTTTTACCTTCTAATTATCCAGTGTACTTAAAATTTACTGTTTTATTTTTAATCGTTTAGATAAATTGACTATCTTAACTATAGTTGGATTTCCTTAAATTTTCACTTTTTTAGTTAACTAGTTGAATGGTATTAATTATTCACATTTGCACACTAACATAAATAAGCAAGCATTGGAAAATATGATTGTTCTAAAATAGTTTTTTCTTTGTGTGTATACACATTTTTTTTTTTTTTTTGCCTTTTAAATGTCTTTATTTTTGGTTAGTTTTAACTAATACATATGCTTCTTTCAATAAGAATTTGCTGCTGCTGCTGCTAAGTCGCTTCAGTCGTGTCTGACTCTGTGCGACCCCAGAGATGGCAGCCCACCAGGCTCTGCTGTCCCTGGGATTCTCCAGGCCAGAACACTGGAGTGGGTTGCCATTTCCTTCTCCACAACAAGAGTTTATGGGTATTTAAATGAATAGTTTGTAAATTTAGAAGTTAAATAAATGGAAATATTAAAATTGATAGAAAAGCTAGTCTCTAAATAAACCTAGTAACCTAATAGCAAAACTGGCTTTAGATTGATATAACTAAGCACTTTAATTTTGAAACATTTTCAGAATAGGATTTTTATTCCCAGGGGAAAAATAAATTTCATTTAAAAATATATAATTATTTTGTGAGTATTCTTTTTTCCTTCCAAATGCCAAAAGGTGTACTCTATATTTTTTTAATGAAAATCCTGGTTGTTTAAAGTATTGTAGCAATTTTATGAATCAGTAAAACTGAGCTATGTCAACAATGTGGGAGAAAATGTAATAAATTTGCCATGTCACTAAGAAAAATTTTGAAAGATTAAGGAAGGGTAACCTTTGCTTTTTTTAAGAAAAAGACAACTGGTTTGCTGCACACTTAGACGTAAAATCAGATTGGCTAATAGTGCTGTGATATGAGGAAAGATGTCAGGAGAATAACAGTTAACCTTTAAGTGAAAACATTGTTTGATCTGGGGTTGCTCACCTTGGCTGCACATTAGAAACCTCCAGGAGCATTTAAACTTCTGGATGCTCAGGTTGCCCAAGAATAATTACAGCAAAATCTCTGGGAGATTGTCAGTATTTTTAAAGTTCCTCAGTAGTTCCAGTGGGTAGCCAGGATTGAAGACCACTGAACTACGTGACTTGAGTTTAAGAAGAGGTGTATGCTGTTGATGCTGCTAAGTTGCTTCAGTCGTGTCCGACTCTGTGCGACCCCATAGACAGCATCCCACCAGGCTCCCATGTCCCTGGGATTCTTCAGGCAAAAACACTGGAGTGGGTTGCCATTTCCTTCTCCAATGCGTGAAAGTGAAAAGTGCAAGTGAAGTCGCTCAGTTGTGTCCGACTCTTCGAGACCCCATGGGCTGCAGCCTACCAGACTCCTTCTATGGGATTTTCCAGGCAAGAGCACTGGAGTTGGGTGCCATTGCCTTCTCCCAAGAAGAGGTGTATAGGGAGCATTAAAGTTTGGGGCCATCATCTAACAGATGGAAAGGCCAAACATTTTTCTGTATCATTCTTAGCATGGTCTGAGGATCATCAGCATTGTCTTCACTTGGGAGCATGTTAGAAATGCAGACCCTTAGGTTCCCACCCCAGGTCTGCCCAAGAAGATTCTGCATTTGAACAAGTGCAGGTAATCCCCATACACTTCAGAGATTGAGAAGCTCTGTTGGAGGCGGCTTTTAGGGCAAGGTTGATCTTGATATACCTGCGCTTTTTTTCTATCTCTGTTTTTCTGTCTTAAGACATTTTCACACAGGGTTGGAAAATGAAATTAGTACTGTGTGCTCATGTCAGCAGGTTGATAAGTAGAGATGATTTTCTGATCAAGACCACATGTGAAGGAAACAGCCATCACTATCACCATCACCATCGAATTCTCCTCTCTTTACTGTGGGAAAAGAGAATGGAGCTCAAAAAATGGTCACCAGGCTGAAGGCCATGATATCCTGGGTCAGAAAATCACCCTATTTCCTAGCTATGTTGCAAATGCCAATAAAAGGTTAAGCGTTTCTGGCTTTAGCTTTCTGAGAATAGAAATGGACTATGTGGGGCCTTTTTATAGGGAGTAACCTGAAAGGATTTTGTTGTCTACCCTGCCCTGGAAGAACCCTCTTCTTAAACACTTTGTCTTGCTGTCTCACCCTCTGGCAATTTTGATTTTTGAAGCTGTGAAGCAGTGGCAAGACCACAGTGATACGTGGAGACCTGAATCCAGGTCTCCTACTAGCTGTGTGAATTTGGGCGTGTTATTCAAAGCCCCTGGATCTCAGGTTTCTTCCTTTTCTTTTTTCCTACTGGTGGATCTCTCCAGGAGGCCTCATTCTCTTCCTTGTGGTGGCCCTCCTACTTATCAGGACAGGGCTTCTCGCTCTCCCTCCCGGCCTTGGCCTGAAGGGTTTGCTTCAACTTCTTTGGGTTGTTGGAGGAAGGGAGGTGGGAGTAGAGTTGGGGCAGCCAGCCTCCCTTAGAGATGTGGACCAGGGTTCTCAGCATGTAGCGGAGCAAAGAGGCGCGTGTCCTGACTAAAAATCCCCAAAACCAGTTGCAGTGATGTCAGATGATCTGGCAGCTGTCAACAAGCTGACTTCATTCTTGTGTTAAAATTGCAGCAAAGAATTCTGCCCCCATGTTCTTGCTGAGGCTGGGGCTGGTGTCAGACCAGCTTCCCTCAACATCTCTGAGATTTCCCCTATAAACTCAGGGAATTTTTGTGCTGATTATTCCTTAGCAAGGAGCATTTATCTCTGCTGCCTCAGGAGTGCTTTTAGGTAAGTGCGATTGGCCTTCTATATCCACAGGTTCCATTCAGTTCAGTTCATTTCAGTCGCTCAGTCGTGTCCGACTCTTTGCGACTCCATAAACTGCAGCACGCCAGGCCTCCCTGTCCATCACCAACTCCCGGAGTTCACTCAGACTCAGGTCCATCGAGTCAGTGATGCCATCCAGCCATCTCATCCTCTGTCGTCCCCTTCTCCTCCTGCCCCCAATCCCTCCCAGCATCAGAGTCTTTTCCAATGAGTCAACTCTTCGCATGAGGTGGCCAAAGTACTGG
>NW_011495022.1:2370977-2372740 GCF_000754665.1 Bison bison bison | reverse complement strand
TGGACTGGTTGGATCTCCTTGCAGTCCAAGGGACTCTCAAGAGTCTTCTCCAACACCACAGTTCAAAAGCATCAATTCTTTGGCACTCAGCTTTCTTCACAGTCCAACTCTCATATCCATACATGACCACTGGAAAAACCATAGCCTTGACTTTGTTGGCAAAGTAATGTTGGCAAAGCCTTTGTTGGCAAAGTAATGTCTCTGCTTTTCAATATGCTATCTAGGTTGGTCATAACTTTCCTTCCAAGGAGTAAGTGTCTTTTAATTTCATGGCTGCAGTCACCATCTGCAGTGATTTTTGGAGCCCCCCAAAACAGTCTGACACTGTTTCCACTGTTTCTCCATCTATTTCCCATGAAGTGATGGGACCAGATGCCATGATCTTAGTTTTCTGAATGTTGAGCTTTAAGCCAACTATTTCCACTCTCCTCTTTCACTTTCATCAAGAGGCTTTTAGTTCCTCTTCACTTTCTGCCATAAAGGGTGGTATCATCTGCATATCTGAGGTTATTGATATTTCTCCTGGCAATCTTGATTCCAGCTTGTGCTTCTTCCAGCCCAGCGTTTCTCATGATGTACTCTGCATATAAGTTAAATAAGGCTGACAATATACAGCCTTGATGTACTCTTTTTCCTATTTGGAACCAGTCTGTTGTTCCATGTCCAGTTCTAAGTGTTGCTTCCTGACCTGCATATAGGTTTCTCAAGAGGCAGGTCAGGTGGTCTAGTATTCCCATCTCTTTCAGAATTTTCCATACTTTATTTCAATTTAAACCCACAAATAGGTAGAAAATATTTGAAAAAAATTCCAGAAAGTTCCAAAAAGCAAAACTTGAATTTGCTTCATTGGCAAATCTTCACATAGAACTACTTTGTATTCACAACGATTTACACAGCATTTACATTATGTTAGGCATTACATGGAATCTAGAGATGACAATTTCCCCCACAATATCTACAGTAATATCGAACTGCATCTTGAGAACGAGTTTGGAAAATACTGATCCAGACATACCAAAGGTATAAAACTATTTTTATAATCTTAGAATAAAAATTGACAGGACAATCTATTTTCAAAAGTCCTTATATATACCTAGTAGACACTGTTTTCTCCTATTGCAAGGAAACTGAATTTTCTGTGCTTGAATTTTTCAAAATTAACATTTGAAGTAGAATAAACAAATACAAATTACTTTCTCTTCCTGGAGCATAATCATAAAACACTATTCTTCAAGAATAATGTCTCACCATGGAGACTGTCAATTTAACCTGTTATTTCACTGGCTGTTTCTGATTTACCTACCTTCCTACCTCTACATGACGCTTCCCAGATGGTGCTGGTGGTAAAGAACCCGCCTGTCAATGCAGGAGATGTTTTGAAAGAGGTGTGGGTTCTATTCCTGGATTGGGAAGATGCCCTGGAGCAGAGCCTGGCAACCCACTCCAGTATTCTTGCCTGGAGAATCCCATGGAAAGAAGCCTGGTGGGCTACAGTCCTTAGGGTTGCAAAGAGTCGGATATGACTGAATGACTAACACTTCACTACCTCTACATAGGCTTCCCTGGTGGCTCAGATGGTAAAGAATCTGCAATGTGGGAGACCCATGTTCAGTTCCTGGGTCGGGAAGATCCCCTGGAGAAGGGCATGGCTACCCACTCCAGTATTCTTGCCTGGAAAATTCCATGGACAGAGGAGCCTGGTAGGCTGCAGTCGCAAAGAGTTGGACACAGCGGAGTGACTCACACACACACGCAATCTTTGG
>NW_011495022.1:2354368-2370877 GCF_000754665.1 Bison bison bison | reverse complement strand
GAGACCCATGTTCAGTTCCTGGGTTGGGAAGATCCCCTGGAGAAGGGCATGGCTACCCACTCCAGTATTCTTGCCTGGAAAATTCCATGGACAGAGGAGCCTGGTGGGCTACAGTCCATGAGGTTGCAGAGTCAGATATGACTGAGCAACTAACACTTTCACTTTTACTATCTTTACCAGATTCATCTATATAATTGGCTATTATGGGTTAGATATAATAAATTCATCTTTTGAGAAACTACATCAAAACACTTTTAAAGATGTGTTCTCTCCAGGGTGCTCAGGGCTGGTGTGCTGGGATGTTCCTGAGGGATGGGATGGGGAGGGAGGTGGGAGGGAGGGTCAGGATGGGGAATGTATGTACACCCATGGCTGATTGATGTATGTGTGGCAAAAACCACCACAATATTGTAAAGTAATTAGCCTCCAATTAAAATTAAAAAAAAAAAAGTTAAAAAAAGATGTGTTCTCTCATGCCAGTCATGTTATGGATTGAACTGTGTACCCCTTCCCACAGATATATTGAAGTCCTAAATCCCAGTACCTCAGGATGTGACCTTCTTTGGAGAAAGTCTTTATACAGATAATAAACTAAGGTAAAATTAGGGTAACCCTAACTCAATATGGGGCTTCCATGGTGGCTCAGTGGTAAAGAATCTATCTGCAATGCAGGAGTTGTAGGAGACACAGGTTCAATCCCTGGGTTGGTAAGATCCCCCGGCAGAGGGAATGACAACTCACTCCATTATTCTTGCCTGGAGAATCCCATGGACAGAGGAGCCTGGTGGGTTACAGTCCATGGGGTTGCAAAGAGTCGGACTCAACTGAAGTGAATGAACACACACATGCTAATCCAACATGCTGGTGTCCTTTTAAAAATTTTTATTTTTAATTGGAGGATAACTGCTTTATAATATTGTTATGATTTCTGCCATGCATCAGGATGAATCAGCCATAGGATACACATGTGCCCTCCCTCTTGAACCTCCCTCCCATCTCCTACCCCGTCCCACCCCTCTAGTTTGTTTCAGGGGCTCTTGGACCCACACATACAGGGAGAATGCTCTGTGAACACGGAAGTGGTCATCTGCAAGTCAAGCAGGGAAGCCCAGAACAGATCCTTTCCCAACAACTCGGATTCACCCCTGTTGACACTTTTCATTTTGGACTTCTAGCCTTTGATTACTGCCCTCCCCTCCCCACCCCACCCCTCCACTCTGCCCACGGTTGTGTTACTTTGTTTCAGCAGCCCTACGAAATATACACCATCTAGGGATCATGAGTGAGGTCTGTGTTAGGTCTGCTCTAAAATGCTGCTCCTCTGGTCCCTAAATTGGATGTTTTGCATGGTGGTCCCTAATATAATAATGATTGCTGGTGTTTATTGGGTGCTGTGCCAGCACAGTTCTATGAGTTTCACATGTAATTTATTGAATCCTCACAAAACCTGTGAGGCTGCTGCTGTTATTTTTCCCATCTTATGAGTAAGAACCGGAGAAGGCAATGGCACCCCCCTCCAGTACTCTTGCCTGGAAAATCCCATGGATGGGGGAGCCTGGTGGGCTGCAGTCCATGGGGTCTCGAAGAGTCAGACACGACTGAGCGACTTCACTTTCACTTTTCACTTTCATGCATTGGAGAAGGAAGTGGCAACCCATTCCAGTATTCTTGCCTGGAGAATCCCAGGGATGGGGGAGCCTGGTGGGCTGCCGTATCTGGGGTCGCAGAGTCGGACACGACTGAAGCGACTTAGCAGCA
Source organism: Bison bison bison (assembly GCF_000754665.1). Classification (NCBI taxonomy): domain Eukaryota; kingdom Metazoa; phylum Chordata; class Mammalia; order Artiodactyla; family Bovidae; genus Bison; species Bison bison. The sequence continues at coordinate 2,369,119 of NW_011495022.1, read as the reverse complement.
GCAGCAGCAGCAGCAGCATGAGTAATAACAAGGGATGGAGAAAGTTGGTTACCTGTCCCAGGTGACACAAGTTAGCAAATAGCAGAGGCTGGATTTGAGCTGGTATTCTGGGTTTTGAGTGTGTATATATAATTCCTACATTATGTCACTTTTCACTGTAGCCAGGTGTGGGATTTAGAAAATATATAGAAAGGATTTTGCAAAAAGAGGGGCAGCATAAGAGTGAAGATTCCTTATAGGTTTTGTGGATTGGATGGTTGAATCAAGAAGGCATTTGCTTGCTGCTCTTTAGCGTCCCCTGCCGACAAGGGGAGAGAAAAGGTGGTCTGAACCAGAAATGCAAAGATATTGGGAAGACACTCGTGGCGATGTTGAAGGTGAGGACAGATTGAGCAGGAATCCCCATACCCTCTCCGCGGGGTAGTACGGTTCTTGGAGGAGCTAGCAGATGGAGGCTGGCTAGTAGACCCGGGAAGGGGTTCTTGTCGTCCTAGCTGGAGTACCTCTGATGGACTTACCGGGATCCTCCCTACGCGACCAGTTGGCCACTCCTTCAGAGGCGGGGGCTTCTGCTACTGCTTAAAAAGCGGATTTTCTTCCCGGGATAAATCGTAGCCCCGCCCCTTTCTCCCAGGCTCAAAATGGCCCTCTGGACTTGGGAGCTCCGACTTTCAGCTTCAGAGTTCCTTTCAACTTCAGAATTCTTAGCAGCACGAACTCTGCCTCAGCCGTGGCTAGGACTCCTTAGAACACGAGCGTGTCAGAGCTGGGAGTCGTCCTCAGAAATCCCTGCCTGTCTCATTTTAAGGTAAAAACAGCATTTCAAGTATGGTGTCCTGGGAGCTGTAGGTACTGCCCAGATCCAGGTTATGCGTATCCGCCCCGATTTCGTGAGCACTGGCTGTTGAGCTGCCCTGGTCTTCGAGAGCCGTCTGGCCAAGGGGTGCCCCTCACCCCGGAGATTATTTCCCTCTCCCCTTCCCATCCCCACAAGCTCACGCCTGTAGCCACTGATGGCAGATGAGGGGATCAAGATGGTCTGTGTCCCTGCTCCCAGGTGGAACCAACTGTGGTGCTTACGCTCCCAGTGGGATGGGGTTGAAGCTCCAGCCCAGACCACATTCTTGTTTAGCTTTTTCCCTCTGCTCTGCTCCCCTCACTCTCTTTTTCTTGAGAGCAGCTCCTCAAACTATTATTTATCTCCAGTCTCTGTCTTAGACTCTGCTTTTAGGGAATCTGACTTAATACTTGCTGAATAAATTAATGAAGACTCAAGATATTCTCTGTGGGCTTTGCCGGTAGCTCTAATGGTAAAGAATCTGCCTGCAGCGTTAGAGACCTGGGTTCAATCCCTGGGTGGGGAAGATCCCCTGGAGAAGAAATGGCTACCCACTCCAGTATTCTTGCCTGGAGAATTCCATGGACAGAGGAGCCTGGTGGGCTACAGTCCGTGGGTCGCAAAGAGTTGGACACAGCGGAGTGACTCACACACACACACGCAATCTTTGGGGTGTAAGAATGGACAGTGCATATGCTTCATCTTTTTAGCCGGATGCGGTACAGTCCATAGGGGTCACAAAGAGTCAGAAACCACTGAATGTGCCCTAATGCGAACTTGCTTCACCTTTGGCCGCTTGTGCTTATATTTAGAAGGTAAATTTAGGCAAAGAATTAACTTTATAGGCTTACAATTATCTAATTCAGGTGGATACAGATTTTTCTGGTGCTAGATTATTAACTGTAGGTCTTTTGTTTAAAAAAGAATGGTAGGATTATACCATTCAAAGTGAGTTTATTAGTTTGAGGACGTCTATTCTGTCTCAGTTTGGAGCTGGAGTTGTCAATAATGGATTTGCTTGCACAATTGACCATCGTCTCTGAAGTTGTCATTTTCTCTTCTACACTCCTTGTGGTACAGTCTGTATCATCTTGCTCATCTTTGCATTGTTGTCAAGTGTTTTCTTTTCTTTTTTAATTGGTGTATAATTGATTTACAATGTTGTGTTGCAGGTATACAGAAAAGTGATTTAATTATACATATACATATATTCATTTTTTTCAGATTATTTTCTCATGTAGGTTATCACAGAATATTGGCTAGAATTCCTCGTGTTACACGGTAGGTCCTTGTTGGTTATCTAGTTTGGTTGGTTATTGGTTATCTATCTATAGAAGTATGTGTGTGTTAATCACAAACTCCTTATTACTCTCCCTCCCCTACCACTGTTTTTCCTTTGGTAACCAAAATATTGTTTTTGATATTTGTAAAAATGTTTCTGCTTTATGAATAAGTTCATTTGTTTCATTAAAAAAATTAGATTCCACATACGTGTAATATATGATATTTGTCTTTGTCTGAATTATTTTACTTAGTTTGGTAATCTTTAGGTCCATCCATGTCGCTACAAATGGCATTATTTCATTCTTTTTATGGCTGAGTAATATTCCTTTGTATATATGTACCTTATCTTTATCCATTCCTCTGATGATGGATATTTAGGTTGCTTTCGTGTCCTGGCTATTATGAATAGTGCTACAGTGAACATTTGCGTTCATGTCTCTTTTGAATTATGATTTTCTCTGGATATAGGGCTTCCCTGGTGGCTCAGATGGTATAGAATCTGCCTGCAATGCGGGAGACCTGGGTTTGATTTTGGGTAGGGAAGATCTGCTGGAGAAGGGATAGGCTACCCACTCCAGTATTCTTTGGCTTCCCTGGTAGCTCAGAGGGTAAAGAATCCGCCTGCAATGTGGGAGACCTGGGTTCGATCCCTGGGTTGGGAGGATCCCCTGGAGAAGGGAACCCACTCCAGTATTCTGGCCTGGAGAATTCCATGGACTGTGTAGTCCATAAGGTTGCAAAGTTGGACATGACCGAACAACTCTCACTGGATATATACCCAGGAGTGGAGTTGCTGTATCATATGATAGCTCAGTTTTTTAGTTTTCTAAGGAACCTCCATGCTCACAGTTGTTCAGTTGCTAAGTCGTGTCTGACTCTGCGACTCCATGGACTGCAGCATGCCAGGCTCCTCTGTCCTCCACTGTTTCCCAGAGTTTGCTCAGATTCATGTCCATTGAGTCGGTGATGCTATCTAAACATCTCATGCTCTGCCTGACCCCTTCTCCTTTGCTTTCAGTCTTTTCCAGCATCAGGTCTTTTCCAATGAATCAGCTCTTCTAATCAAGTGGCCAAAATATTGAAGCTTCAAGTTCACATTCAGTCCTTCCAATGAATATTCAGGATTGATTTCCTTTGGGATTGACTGGGTTGACCTCTTTGCAGTCTAAGGGTCTCTCAAGAGTCTTTTCCATCATCACAATTCGAAAGCATCAATTCTTTGGCTCTCAGTCTTCTTTATGGTCCAACTCTCATATATGTATATGACTACTGAAAAATATCGTAGCTTTGACTATATTGACCTTTGTTGGCAAAGTGAATGTCTCTGCTTTTTAACATGTTATCTAGTTTGGTTATCACATTCCTTCCAAGGAGCAAGCATCTTTTAATTTCACGGCTGTGGTCACCATCTGCAGTGATTTTGGAGCCCAAGAAAATAAAATCTGTCACTGCTTCCACTTTTCCCCTTCTATTTTCCATGAAGTGATGGGGCCAGATACCATGATCTTAGTTTTTTTCAATGTTGAGGGTGAAGCCAGCATTTTCACTCTCATCTTTCATCCTCATCAAGAGTCTCTTTAGTTCCTCTTCACTTTCTGCCATTAGAGTGGTATCATCTGCATATCTGAGGTTGTTGGTATTTCTCCCTGAAATCTTGATTCCAGCTTGTGATTCATTCTGTCTGACATTTTGTATGATGTACTCTGCAATGGCACCCCACTCCAGTACTCTTGCCTGGAAAATCCCATGGGCGGAGGAGCCTGGTAGGCTGCAGTCCATGGGGTTGCTAAGAGTCAGACACGACTGAGCGACTTCACTTTCACTTTTCACTTTCATGTATTGGAGAAGGAAATGGCAACCTGCTCCAGTGTTCTTGCCTGAAGAATCCCAGGGACGGGGGAGCCTGGTGGGCTGCCATCTATGGGGTTGCACAGAGTCGGACACGACTGAAGCGACTTAACAGCAGCAGCAGCAGCAGCATATAAGTTAAGTGAGCAAGGTGACAATAAATAGCCTTGTCGTACTCCTTTCCTAATTTTGAGCCAGTGAATTGTTCCATGTCCGATTCTAACTGTTGCTCTTTGACCCACATACAGGTTTCTCAGGAGACGGTTAAGGTAGTCTGGTATTCCCATCTCTTTCAGAATTTTCTGCAGTTTGTTGTGATCCACACAAAGACTTTAGCATAGTCAATGAAAAAGAGTAGGTATTTCTCTGGAATTCCTTTGTTTTTTCCTATGACCCAAGGAATGTTGGCAATTTGATCTTTGGTTCCTCTAACTTTTATAAGTCCTGCTTATATATCTGGAAGTTCTCAGTTCATGTATTGCTGAAGCCTCGCTTGAAGGATTTTGAGCATTACCTTGCTTGCATGTGAAATGAGAGCAATTATATGGTAATTTGAACATTCTTTGGCATTGCCCTTCTTTGGGATTGGAATAAAACTGATCTTTTCCAGTCCCGTGGCCACTGATGAGTTTTCCAAATTTGCTGGCACATTGAGTGCAGCACTTTAACAGCATCACCTTTTAGGATTTAAATAGCTCAGTTGGAATTCGGACACCTCCACTGTCTTTGTAGTAATGCTTCCTAAGGCCCTCTTGACTTAAGGATGTCTGGCTCTAAAAGAGTGACCACATAATTTTGCTTATCTGGGTCATTGAGACCTATTTTTTTGTATTCTCCTGTGTTTGTTGCCACCTCTTCTTAATCTCTTCTGCTCTGTTAGGTGCTTACCGTGTCTCCATAGTGACTGTAGCAGTTTACATTCCTGCCAGTAATGTAGGAGGGTTCCCTTTTCTCTACACTCTCTTCAGCATTTATTGTTCGCAGATTTTTCGATGATGCCCATTCTGACTGGTGGGCTTCCCAGGTGGTACAGTGCTAAAGAATCCTCTTGCCAGTGCAGGAGATGCAAGAGATGGGGCTTTGATTCCTGAGTCAGAAGATCCTCTGGAGTAGGAAATGGCTACCCACTCCAGTGTTCCTGTGTGGAAAATTCCATGGACAGAGGAGTCTGGCAGGGTACCATCCATGGGATCGCAAGGAGTGGGATACGACTGAGCACAGCACGGGCAGCACATTCTGACTGGTGTGAGGTAGTGCCTCCCATTAGTTTTGATTTGCATTTATCTAATTAGTGATGTTCAGCATCTTTTCATGTGCCTTTTGGTCATCTATATGTCTTTGGAGAAATGTCTATTTAGATCTTCTGCCTAATTTTTATTTATTTTTATTTATTTTTATTTTTATTTTTTTTTAGAGAGAGCTGCATGCGCTGTTTATAGATTTTGGAGATTAATCCCTTGTCAGTTGCTTGCAAATATTTTCTCCCATTCCATGGGTAGTCTTTTTGTTTATGATTTCCTTTGCTATGCAGAAGTTTTTGAGTTTAATTAGGTCTCATTTGTCTGTTTTTGTTTTTACTTTAATTACTCTAGGAGGTAGGTCAGTAAAGATCTTGCTGTGGTTTATGTCAAAGACTGTTCTGCCTATGTTTTCTTCTAAGAGGTTTATAGTGTCCAGCCTTACACTTATGTCTTTGATCCATTTTGAATTTATCTTTGTGCATGCTGTTAGGGAGTGTTCCAATTTCATTGTTTTACATGTAGCTGTCCAGTTTTCCCAGCACCACTTATTGAAGATGCTGTCTTTTCTCTGTTGTATATTCTTGCCTCCTTTGTTACAGCTTAGGTGGCCCTGTGTGGGTTTATCTCTATTATACCATCTATCTTTGTTCCATTAATGTATATATACTTCTGTTTTTGTGCCATTATACTGTTTTGATTACTGTGGCTTTGTGGTATATTCTGAAGTCAAGGAGCCTGATTCCTCCAGCTCCATTCTTTCTCAAGATTGCTTTTGCTATTTGGGATCTTTTGTTTGTCTATACAAAGTGTAAAATTTTTTGTTCTAATTTTGGAGAAAATGCCCTTGGTAATTTGATAGGGATTACATTAAATCTATAAGTTGCTCTGAGTATTATAGTCTCTTTCACTGTATTGATTCTTCCAATCCAAGAACACGGTATAGCTCTCCATCTGTTTGTATCATCTTTGATTTGTTTCACCAGTGTCTTAAAGTTTTCTCAGTATTGGTCTTTTGCCTCCATAGGTAGGTTTATTCGTAGGCATTTTATTCTTTTTGATGTGATGGTAAATGGGATTATTTCCTTAATTTTTCTTTCCTGTCTTTCATTGTTAGTGTATAGAAATGCAAGAGATTTCTCCATATTAATTTTGTATCCTGTGGCTTTACTGAATTCATTGATGAACTCTAGTAGTTTTCTGGCAGCATCTTTGGGATTTTCTATGTTTATTATGTTATCTGCAAATGGTGACAATTTTACTTTTTCAATTTTGTTTCTTTTTTCTTCTTTGATTGCTATGTCTAGGCATTCCAAAATTACGTTGAATAAAAGTCATAAGAATGGACATCCTTATTTTGTTCTTGAGCTTAGAGGAAGTACTTTCAGTTTTTCACCATTGAGAATAATGTTTGCTGTGGGTTTGTCATATATGGCCTTTGTGATTTTGATATATATTCCCATTGTGCTCACTTTCTGGAGATTTTTTTTATTATAAATAGGTGTGGAATTTTGTCAAAAGATTTTTTGCATCATTGAGGTGATTATATGGTTTTTATTCTTTTAGTTTATCAAGGTGGAGTATCACATTGATTTTACATATATTGAAGAACCCTTGCTTCCCTGGGATAAATCCCATTTGATCATGGTATATGATCCTTTTAATGTGTTGTTAGATTCAATTTGCAAGTATTTTGATGAATATTTTTATGTCTGTGTTAATCAGTGATCTTGGCTTGTAGTTTTCTTTTGTTTTTGTGTGGTATCTTTATCTGGTTTTAGTATCAGGATTATGGTGGACTCTTAGAATGAGTTCGGGAGTATTCCTTCCTCTGCAATTTTTGGGAAGGGTTTTAGAAGGATAGGTGCTAACTTTTTTCTAAATATTTGATAAAAGTTGCCTGTGAGGCCATCTGGTCTTGGACTTTTATTTGTTGGGAGCTTTTAAATCGCAGTTTCAATTTCAGTACTTGTGACTGGTCTGCTCATATTTTCTATTTCTTCCTGGTTCAGTCTTGGGAGATTGAACCTTTATAAGAATGTGTTCATTTCTTCCAGGTTGTCTATTTTATTGGCATATAGTTACTTGTAGTCTCTTATGAACTTTTATGTCTGTGGTGTCATTGTAACTTTTTTCATTTCTCATTTTATTGAATTGAGCCCTCTCCTTGTTTTTTTCTTGATGAGTCTCTCTAAAGGTTTATCAATTTTGTTTATCTTCTCAAGGAAACAGTTTTTAGTTTCATTGATCTTTACCATGGTTTTATTCATCTCTATTTCATTTATTTCTGTTCTGATCTTTATGATTTTTTTCCTTCTACTAACTTTAGGTTTTGTTTTGTTTTTCTTTCTATAGTTACTTTAGAAGTAAGGCTAGATCGTTTAGTTGTGACTTGTTTTCTGAGGTAAGATTGTTTTGCTATTAACTTTCCTCTTAGAACTGCTTTGGTGTACTCAGTTGCTTCAAGCATGTCCAGCTCTTTCCAACCTTCTGGAGTGTAGCCCACCAGGCTCCTCTGTCCATGGGATTCTTCAGGCAAGAATACTGGAGTGGGTTGCCATACGCTCCTCCAGGGAATCTTCCTGACTCAGGGATCAAACCTGGGTTTCCTACATCTCCTGCATTGCAGGCTGATTCTTTACCACTGAGCCACTACGCTTTCCATCATTGTGCTTTCATATTGGTCTGTAGGTATTTTTCCATTTCCTCTTTGATTTCTTCAGTGAGCTATTGATTGTTTAGTAACATACTGTTTAGCCTCCACAAGTTTTTTTTTTTACAGTTTTATTTCTGTGTAATTGATTTCTAATTTTATAGCTGTGGTCAGAAAAGATGCTTGATATGATTCCAATTTCTTATATTTACCAAGGGTTGCATTGTGGCCCAGCATGTGCTCTATCCTGGAGAACGTTTCATGTGTACTTGAGAAGAAAGTATATTTTGTTTTCAGATGGAGTGTCCTATAGATATCAATTAAGTCTGTCTGGTCTAATGTGTCTTTTCACGTTTGTGTTTCCTAATTAATTTTCTGTCTGGATGATCTGTCTATTGATGAAAGTGGGTGTTAAAATCCTCCACTATTGTTTTGTTACTGTCAATTTCTCTTTTCATGGCTGCTAGCATTTGCCTTATATATGTGTAGTGCTGGCTGTGTTTGATGCATACATATTTACAATTGCTGTATCTTTTCTTGGATTGATCACTTGATCATTAATGTGGTGTCCTCCTTTGTCTCTTGCAACAGTCCTTATTTTAAAGTTTATTTGTCTGATATGAGATTTGTTACTCTGTTTCTTTTGATTTCCATCTTCCTTTTTCCAGGAAGAAATGGAATGGAATACCTTTTTCCATCCCCTCACTTTCAGTCTCTATGTGTCCCTAGGTCTGAAGTGGGTCTCTTGAAGACAGAGTATATAAGGATCTTATTTTTGTATCCGTTTAGCCTGTCTGTATCTTTTGGTTGGAGCATTTATTCCATTTACATTTAAGCTAATTATCAATATATATATTGCCATCTTGTTAATTATTTTGAATTTGTTTTTGTAGATCTTTTTTCTTCCTCTTTTGTTGTCTTCGCTTGTGATTTGATGGCTAACTTTAGTGTCGTATTTGGATTGCTTTCTCTTTTATGTGTCTGTATCTGCTGTTTTTTGGTTTGCTTTTCCCATGAAGTTTTGATATAGCCATCTCTCTATATACACATGGAGAAGGAAATGACAACCCACTCCAGTATTCTTGTCCATGGAGAATCTCCATGGACAGAGGTGTCTGGTGGGCTACAGTCCATGGGGTTGCAAAGAGTCAGACACAACTGAGCTACTAAGCACATGTATACACAAGAATTTTTTAGGTTGCTGGCGTCTTATTTCAAATGCAGTTCCAACATCCTGCATTTGTACTCTCCTCATAAGGGCTCAGAGAAGGCAATGGCACCCCACTCCAGTACTCTTGCCTGGAAAATCCCATGGATGGAGGAGCCTGGTGGGCTGTAGTCCATGGGGTTGCTAGGAGTTGGACACGACTGAGCGACTTCACTTTCACTTTTCACTTTCATGCATTGGAGAAGGAAATGGCAACCCACTCCAGTGTTCTTGCCTGGAGAATCCCAGGGACGGGAAGCCTGATGGGCTGCCGTCTATGGGGTCGCACAGAGTTGGACACAACTGAAGTGACTTAGCAGCAGCAGCAGCATAATGGCTGGTCTTGATCTATTTGTGTGTGGATGATTTCCTACCTTTATTGTATGCTTACTTTCCCAGGTGAGCTTTCCCATTCATAATTTTCTAGTTTCTAATTGTGGCCATTTCTTCTCTGCCTAGAGACATTCCTTTAGCATTTGTTGTAAAGCTGGTTTGGTGATGCTGAATTATATCAGCTTTTGCCTATTTGCAAAGCTTTTGATTTCTCCATCAAATGACAGTTTGCTGAGTATAGAGTATTCTTGGTTGAAGGTTTCCCCCTTTCATCACTTCAGAAATATTGTGCCACTCCCTTCTGGCCTACAGAGTTTCTGCTGAAAAATCAGCTGATAACCTTATGGGGATTCCCTTCTATGTTATGTTACTTTCCCTTCTTGCTTTTAATGTTTTTTCTTTGTCTTTAATTTTTGTCAGTTTGATTACTGTGTGTCTCAGTGTGTTCCTCCTTGGGATTTTCCTGTATGGAATGAGACTCTCAGCTTCCTGGACTGGATTGAATGTTTCCTTTGTCATGTTAGGGAATTTTTCTGCTATTATGTCTTCACATATTTTCTCAGGTTGTTTCTTTCTCTGTTCTCCTTGTGGAGCCTTATAATGTGAATGTTGATACGTTTAATGTTGTCCCAGAAGTCCATGGGGTCACTAAGAGTTGGACACGACTGAGCGACTTCACTTTCACTTTTCACTTTCATGCATTGGAGAGGGAAATGGCACCCCACTCCAGTACTCTTGCCTGGAGAATCCCAGGGATGGGGGAGCCTGGTGGGCTGCCATCTGTGAGGTTGCACAGAGTCGGACACGACTAAAGTGACTTAGCAGCAGCAGCAGCAGCAGAAGTATCTTAGACTGTCCTCACCTTTTCATTATTTCTTTATTCTGTTTCACAGCAGTCATTCCCACCAATCTGTCTTCCAGGTCATTAATCTGTTCTTCTGCCTCCTTTTTTTTTTCCCCTGCTATTGATTCCTTGTAGTGTATTTTCATTTAAGTTATTGTATAATTTATCTCTATTTGTTCTCTAAAACTTCTAGCTCTTCATTAAACACTTCTTGTGTCCTCTTGGTCTGTGCCTCCCTTCTTTTCCCAAGATCTTGGATAAGCTTTACTATCATTACTCTGAATTCTTTTGCAGGTAGATTTCCTATCTCCCCTTCACTTAGTTATTCTCCTGGGAGTTTTAACTTGTTCTTTTGTCTGGAACATATTCCTCTGCTGGCTCATTTTGTCTAACATTCTGTGTATGTGTTCTCTGCTCCTTAAGTTGCAGTGTTGTAACTCTTCTTTTTGTTTGGAAGCTGCCCCCTGGTGGGTGAGGTTGGTCCAAGGGGACTGTGCAGGCTTCCTGGTAGAAGGATTGATGCCTGCCCATTGGTGGGTAGAACTGGATCTTCTCCCTCTGGTGGGCAGGGCCATGTCACAGAGTATGTTTGCAGGCAGCTGTTGGTTCAGGACAACTTTAGGCAGCCTGTCTGCTGATGAGTGGGGCCGTGTTCCCATCCTGTTGGTTGTTTGGCCTGAGGCATTGCAGTACTAGAGTCTGCAGCCAGTTGGTTGCAGCTAAGTCTTGGTGCCAAAATGGCAAGGGCATTCCCCTGGGCATCTGCCACCGGTATTCTTGCCCCTACAGTGAGACACAGCCAACTTCCACCTAGCCAGGAGACCCTCTAAGACCCACACAGAGGTCTGACAGGCTCCTATGAACTCACTGCTTTGCCCCAAGTCCCAGTACACATGAAACCTTGTGTGTACCCTTCTAAGAGTAAAGTCTTTGGTTTCCCCAGTCCTGTGGAGCTTCTGCTCTCAAGCTCTTCTGGCCTTCAGAGCCAAATGTTCTGGGAGCTCCTCCTCCCAATGCCAGACCCACAGGCTGGGGAGCCAGTTGTGAAGTTCAGAACTCTCTCTCCTGTGGGAGAACCTCTGTGATGTAATTATTTTCCAGTTTGTGGGTCACCTCCTTAGTGGGCATGGGATTTGATTATATTGCTAAAGCCCCCCTCCTACCATCTCACTGTGGCTTATTCTTAGTCTTTGGGTATAGAATATGCTTTTTCATAGATTTGAGTCTTTTTGTGTTGATGGTGTTTTAGCAGTTAGTTGTGATTTTGATTTTTTTATGATAGGAGATGAGCTCAAGTCCTTCTATTCCACCATCTTGTCCAGAAATCTGATTCATTAATTCTTGTTTACTCCAGGTCTGCACAGTAAAATCGCCCCTTGATTTCCTTCATTGCTCCCCATCTACAACCTGATACAAACAAGAGGGTCAGTCCTTTGGTCTTTTTGTATCTTGTTCATTATTTGCCCAACTGTGCATGCACACAGAGTTTCTCTGTATTTTGGTGCTTGAGGAGATGATTGGCCATGTATAAGCATTATATGAAAGGGTCCAGGTCCCAGCCCGTCTCATTCCCCCCAAGAAATTCTACACCCCTTATTCTTAAGGGGTAAGGGGCCAAACATTTATTCTTCTGTAACTTCTTCCTTCTGGACAAAAGCCACAGACTGTAGCCTACCCTAGAGGTGTAGAAGTCCCTTGCTGACTTTTCCAAGAACCTGTAGGGACTTGGGCCACTGTCTGCTGTAATGGGTGGGAATTCCTTGAGCCATCATGAGTCTTACTTGAAACTGTTGGAGCCTAGCAGACACAAAGTTAGCCAAAAGGTTGAACAAGCAAGGGCCTAAAAGGAGAACAACAGCAGCCACTAATGGGCCTTGAAAGGGAAGGAACCAGGTTAACTTTAGGAGGACTCCCTTAAGTATTGATCAGATAGTGAAAATGACATCATCCTTGGCAAAACTGTGAAGTGACTCTGCCTGAGCATGTGTTTCCTTAATATTAACTTCTACCTGTCTTGTCACATGGATCCAGGTGCAGTAGGAAGTATTAGTTATCACACAAACTCCACATTGTTCTGCCAGAAGTTTCTCAAGAGTTAGACGATTGTCAAGAGCTATATTAGCCAAAGAAACGAGAGAAGTATTCAGTCCCTTTAAGGCTTGTCCCATCTGTTCCATCATATAACCAAGGTGTCTGGTGAGATTTCTCAATTTTGCTTCATGGTAAGTAAAGCCTCCCCATGGAGCTGCAGTCCTATGGCCAGCTCTGCCCCTCTTAAGATCATTCCTAGTGCTCTCCAGGTTCGGTGGTGAGCTGGAGTGATCCTGTTACAGATAAAAATCCCTCTTATCCTGTAGTCCCTATGGTGGACTACAGGGTGGGCTATTCTCCTATAAAGTGGATGTTATCAGTACATTTATAGGCTCTAGCTTGGTTGGAAAAGAACAGGGCCTGGCCATAATTCTGTAACGCATGGTTTGCGTGTCTGCAGAGGAAAACAGACCCTTCAGGTGTGCAGACCTAAATGTCTGTCTGACAGTTGTTAAGAATGGACACTCCTTGAGGGATGTAACTGTTGTTATACTTAAAAAATTAGGGGACAGCAGAACATTATGTTGATAATTAAGCATATAAAGCTTTACAACATTAAAAAAAATTGATGTATTTAATTTTATTTGGTATGCACCAGTATGACCTTCTGGTAATTGAAATCCAATATGGAATTTTTTAATGATTAGTCAACTCCACAGAGGCAATATACTGCCGTGGAACACTGAGGGGGTAAAAAACTGATATATTTATTTACAGTTCTCTATATTGTAAACATTTGATCTATACACTGTTAGCAACTTTTAATGAGAGCTTTACACAGACAAAGAAACAATACCCTGCATTTCTATTCATATTTGGCAAAAGCATATTAAATAGAATATCAGATTTTCTTTTTCACTAGCATTATGCTTTCTTTAGATAATTATCTAAACTTTCAAAAGACCAAAATATATGCAAGTTCTATACAACTAAAAGTACTTAAGCCAAATATTTGGCTTATAATTTCTTTTTTAGAATAAAGTGCTATAAACAACTTGGCAATCAAAACTACCTTTAAACATTAATTTACAATATACAACATTTATCTGGAAGAGCTTAAATTTCAGCACAAGGTCACTATCATGTGTATAACAGCAGGATTCTTTTTTATGTAAATGAGGCTTAAAAATTACTGATGAATTCTTGCCTTAATGCCTTATTATTGGTTTCCTACAAAAGAGGATAAGAACTACTGATGTATTATATCTTTTCTCTTCTTTGAGGTCACTTGGCATTAATTTTCAGATTCAGCAAGTCTACTGAGTTATAATATTCCCCTATAATCATTGCCCTTTTATAACGGCAAATGCTAATGGTAATTAATAACATATACCACTCAAAAAAAACCAAGTTGTTTTTTTCCTTTTGAATAGGAACCTATATTTTGGGAGTTGTGCGACAAAGCTAAAACAACAGGACTATAAAATAGTTTACCTGAAATAGCATGTTGACAAAATATACATCTATTTCATTGTTTTTGTAGTTATGATAATGCCCTGCTAAGCTACCAGTATGTAAATAGTATATTTTATTTATATATTAAATCCAGTAGAATCAAGTTCTCAATCTCCTTTGTCATTTTATAACTCTTTATCAGATAATTGAATTATGAAAGCATATGCCAAGACCTGCGGACGATGTGCATTGTGGCCTATTACAATCAGAATTCTCCTCAAATTACATTTTTATTAAAGTGAAATTGAACATACAGGAAAAATTAATACAGAGGATGCTATAGTGTGGATTGAAGCTAGAACTCAGTGATCTAAGAAGTATGCATTGGTTTGGCATGTGTTTTTTCTTTCTAAGATTAAGTTGAGCATGTCCAAAAGTCATCTGTGCCAACCTCAGAGATATGACAATATCAAGTATTCATTCCCTCGTTATCTTAAGTTAGATTACTTTAGTAAAACAGTCAGTTCAGTTCAGTCGCTCAGTCGTGTCCGACTCTTTGCAACCCCATGAATTGCAGCACACCAGGCCTCCCTGTCCATCACCAGCTCCCAGAGTTCACCCAAACTCATGTGCATTGAGTCAGTGATGCCATCCAGCCATCTCATCCTCTGTCGTCCCCTTCTCCTTCTGCTCCCAATCCCTCCCAGCATCAGGGTATTTTCCAATAAGTCAACTCTTCGCATGAGGTGGCCAAAGTATTGAAGTTTCAGCTTTAGCATCAGTCCTTCCAATGAGCACCCAGGACTGGTCTTCTTTAGGATGGACTGGTTGGATCTCCTTGCAGTCCAAGGGACTCTCAAGAGTCTTCTCCAACACCACAGTTCTAAAGCATCAATTCTTCTGTGCTCAGCTTTTTTTATAGTCCAACTCTCACATCCATACATGACTACTGGAAATACCATAGCTTTGACTAGATGGACCTTTGTTGGCAAAGTAATGTCTCTGCTTTTTAATAAGCTC
>NW_011495022.1:2344449-2354268 GCF_000754665.1 Bison bison bison | reverse complement strand
GTTTCCACTGTTTCTCCATCTATTTCCCATGAAGTGATGGGGCCAGATGCCATGATCTTAGTTTTCTGAATGTTGAGCTTTAAGCCAACTTTTTCACCCTCCTCTTTCACTTTCATCAAGAGGCTTTTTAGTTCCTCTTCACTTTCTGCCATAAGGGTGGTGTCATCTGCTTATCTGAGGTTATTGATATTTCTCCAGGTCAGTATGGTTTAAAAGATAATATACCACAATAGGTTCAACAGAACAACACCATCTAGTTCAGTTCAGTCACGTCCAACTCTTTGCAACCCCATGGAATGCAGCATGCCAGGCCTCCCTGTCCATTACCAACTCCCGGAGTTTACTTAGACTCATGTCCAATGAGTCGGTGATGCCATCCAACCATCTCCTTGTCTGTCATCCCCTTCTCCCACCTTCAATCTTTCCTAGCATCAGGGTTTTTTCAAATGAGTCAGTTCTTCGCATCAGGTGGCCAAAATATTAGAGTTTCAGCTTCAACATCAGTCCTTCTAATGAACACGCAGGACTGATCTCCTTTAGAATGAACTGGTTGGATCTTCTCAAGAGTCTTCTCCAACACCACAGTTCAAAAGTATTGATTCTTCAGTGCTCAGCTTTCTTTATAGTCCAACTCTCACATCCATACATGACTACTGGAAATACCATAGCTTTGACTAGATGGACCTTTGTTGGCAAAGTAATGTCTCTGCTTTTTAATAAGCTCTCTAGGTTGTTCATAACTTTCCTTCCAAGGAGCAAGCGTCTTTTAATTTCCTGGCTGTAGTCACCATCTGTAGTAATTTTGGAGCCCCCAAAAATAAAGTCTGTCACCGTTTCCCCATCTATTTGCCATGAAGTGATGGGACTGGATGCCATGATCTTAGCTTTCTAAATGTTGAGTTTTAAGCCAACTTTGGTGTCATCTGCATATCTAGGGTTATTGATATTTCTCCTGGCAGTCTTGATTCCAGCTTATGCTTCATCCAGTCCAGCATTTCACATGATGTATGCTGCATATAAGTTAAATAAGCAGGGTGACAATATACAGCCTTGACGTACTCCTTTTTGGAACCAGTCTGTTGTTCCATGTCCAGTTCTAACTGTTGCTTCTTGACCTGTATACAGATTTCTCAGGAGGCAGGTCAGGTGGTCTGGTATTCCCATCTCTCTCAGAATTTTCCACAGTTTGTTGTGATCCACACAGTCAAAGGCTTTGGCATAGTCAATAGAGCAGATGTTTTTCTGGAACTTTCTCGCTTTTTTAATGATCCAACAGATGTTTGCAACTTGATCTCTGGTTCCTCTGCCTTTTCTAAATCCAGCTGGAACATCTGGAAGTTCACGGTTCATGTACTGTTGAAGCGTGGCTTGGATAATTTTCAGAACTACTTTGCTAGCATGTGAGATGAGTGCAATTGTGTAGTAGTTTGAACATTCTTTAGCATTGCCTTTATTTGGGATTGGAATGAAAACTGACCTTTCCAGTCCTGTGGCCACTGCTGAGTTTTCCAAATTTGCCGGCATACTGAGTGCAGCACTTCCCACAGCATCATCTTTTAGGATTTGAAATAACTCAATTGGAATTTCATCACCTCCACTAGCTTTGTTCATAGTGATGCTTCATAAGGCCCACTTGACTTCACATTCCAGGATGTCTGCCTATAGGTGAGTGATCACACCATTGTGATTACCTGGGTTGTGAAGATCTTTTTTGTATGGTTCTTCTGTGTATTCTTGCCACCTCTTCTTAATATCTTCTGCTTCTGTTAGGTCCATACCATTTTTGTCCTTTATTGTGGCCTCTTTGCATGAAAAGTTCCCTTGATATCTCTAATTTTGTTGAAGAGATCTCTAGTCTTTCCCATTCTGTTGTTTTCCTCTATTTCTTTGCACTGATCACTGAGGAAGGCTGTCTTATCTCTCCTTGCTATTCTTTGGAACTCTGCATTCAAATGGGTATATCTTTCCTTTTCTCCTTTGCCTTTCGCTTCTCTTTTCATAGCTGTTTGCAAGGCATCCTCAGATAACCATTTTGCCTTTTTCATTTCTTTTTCTTGGGGATATGGTCTTGATCACTGCCTCCTGTACAATGTCATGAATCTCCATCCATAGTTGATCAGCCACTTTATCTCAGATCTAGTCCCTCAAATCTATTTCTCACTTCCACTGTATAATCATAAGGTATTTGATTTAGGTCATACCTGAATGGTCTAGTGGTTTCCCCTACTTCCTTCAATTTAACTCTGAATTTGGCAATAAGGAGTTCATGATCTCAGCTACAGTTAACTCCTGGTCTTGTTTTTGCTGACTTATAGAGCTTCTCCATCTTTGGCTGCAAAGAATGTAATCAATCTGGTCCCATATTGATCATCTGGTGATGTCCATGTGTAGAGTCTTCTCTTGTGTTGTTGGAAGAGAGTGTGTGCTATGACCAGTGCGTTCTCTTGGCAAAACTCTGTTAGCCTTTGCCCTGCTTCATTCTGTATTCCAAGGCCAAATTTCCTATTACTCCTGGTATTTCTTGACTTCCTACTTTGGCATTCCAGTTCCCTATGATGAAAAGGACATATTTTTTTTGGTGTTAGTTCTAGAAGGTCTTGTAGGTCTTCATAGAACTGTTCAACTTCAGCTTCTTCAGCATTATTGGTTAGGGCATAGACTTGGATTATTGTGATATTGAATGGTTTGCCTTGGAAATGAACAGAGATCATTCTGTCATTTTTGAGACTGCATCCAAGTATTGCATTTCGGACTCTTCTGTTGACTATGATGGCTACTCCATTTCTTCTAAGGGATTCTTGCCCACAGTAGTAGATATAGTGGTCATCTGAGTTAAATTCACCTCTTCTAGTCCATTTTAGTTCGCTGATTCCTAAGATGTCGATGTTCACTGTCGCTGTCTCCTATTTGACCACTTCCAATTTGCCTTGATTCATGGACCTAACATTCCAGATTCCTATGCAATATTGCTCTTTACAGCATCGGACTTCCATTACCAGTCACATCCACAACTGGGTGTTGTTTTTGCTTTGGCTCCATCTCTTCCTTTTTTCTGGAGTCACTTCTCCACTGATCTCCAGTAGCATATTGGGCACCTACTGACATCAGGAAGCTTCCATAAGCCTCTTATCCTTCTCCATCAAAGGGCAGACAGACTGAAATACTAACCGATCTGATCACATGGACCATAGCCTTGTCTAACTCAATGAAACTATGAGCCATGCTGTGTCAGTCAGTTCAGTTCAGTCGCTCAGTCGTGTCCGACTTTGTGACCGCATGAATCTCAGCATGCCAGGCCTCCCTGTCTATCACCAACTCCTGGAGTTCACTCAGACTCACATCCTTCAAGTCAGTGATGCCATCCAGCCATCTCATCCTCTTTCGTCCCCTTCTCCTCCTGCCCCCAATCCCTTCCAGCATCAGAGTCTTTTCCAATGAGTCAACTCTTCACATGAGGTGGCCAAAGTACTGGAGTTTCAGCTTCAGAATCATTCCCTCCAAAGAAATCCCAGGGCTGATCTCCTTCAGAATGGACTGGTTGGATCTCCTTGCAGTCCAAGGGACTCTCAAGAGTCTTCTCCAACACCACAGTTCAAAAGCATCAATTCTTCGATGCTGTATAGGGCCACCCATGTCGGACAGGTCATAGTGGAGAGTTCAGACAAAATGTGGTCCACTGGAGAAGGGTTGACAGTTTACTTTTGTTTAAATCCTATTGCTTCCTGACAAGGAATACTTTTCTTTTTCAACTCCTTCTTGCTGTAGTGAATTCTCATTCAGAGGAAAATCCTGGTTACCTTTTATGCCTAAGTTTGTTCTTTAGGACCTGATGTTTCTTGAAGACCTTCTGTAGCCTGTTCTCCTTCCTTAGTGGCCATTTCAAGATTATTTAAGCCAGTTTTAGGAGAGAGTCCCCACTTCATTGGTAGTATGTCCAGAATCAGATTTAAGTGACCAGGAGCTCTAGCAGCCTCTGATATGACTGTCGAACATTCTGCTGCACTCTGTTTGATGGTCTGCATAGACTTGATGCACCAGGTGATTTATGTTGCTGCAGCTCATCTGAAGAAATAAAAAAGAAAGAAACTCTCTCCTCTTGTAAAGGAGAGAGTTCTGATTCCATCAGCGTCTTCAGAAAGAGACTCTTGGTGCTCCTAGGAGCAGTGCTGGCACTATCATTGCCTGTATCACGGATTCTTGAGTCTATTTCATCAGTGTTACTTCTTGTCATTTTCTTTAGGTGGCAGAAGTCCCTTCCTGATGACTGATCTATCTCCATGAGTAAGGATTCCTTTATTTTTCCATCCAAAATTTTCTTTGTAGATTGCAGATATACAATTCCATTGGCTACATGATGCCATATTCCTCACAGCCGTTCTCTTGAACCAAGGGGTCTGTTTTATGTGGATCAAATGTTATATTATTTGGTGTAACTAGCAACATACCACTGACTGTGCTCTTGCCACTGGTAGTATATCTGCAGTTAACTTTAAGAAATTTCTCACTAAGTGTTTCTTCCTCTTCAGAAGTGGAAGATACAACTCATGCAGGTCGAATACCAGTAAAAGCAGTTGAGGGAGTTCCTTCTTTTGAGTGGACTACATCAGGATTAGTAGTCTTATCAAATTCAGCCTCAGATGATGTTTGTGACAGAGGACTTATGGGGCTTAGAGATGGAGGGTGCTCAACACTGGAGACTTATTCAGAATTGAGAACATTATAAAACCTGTCCATTAACAACTGCTAGGGAGAATATTTAATTGAACAAGTTTGTTGAGCTTGTATCAAATTTCAGGGCTATACTATTCAAAGAATCCTTTGATTCAACAGTATATTCAATAGTCCCTTTGGGTTTCTGAAAAGGCATTCTTCTCTCATCTTTCTTGTCTAGAGTTTTTTTGGCCAGTGTCCCAGACAGGAATGCAAGTCCACCAGAATGTGTGGTGGGGTGGGAGCTGGAGTGTAGGAATTGGAGAGCAATCCCAGAGTGAGGACTACTTTTGAGTGCAGGGAGATGGCCTGAGGAGACAGGAGGGAGGAGAGTGTGGTGGGAAATGCTTTTGGAGGAAAGCCAGGCTGTCCCAGAGGCAGAGCGCTACTGCTGAGTCGCATGCAGCGTGTGGAGCCTTCACTGTTAGCCTCTCTGCGTACGCTCTACAGCATTTTAAACTAGATGCTCATGCATGATCCTGCTGACACCAGTTGGGGGTTGCATTCCATAGGCCTGATCACTGTTTGTCTGGAATCCCACAGGTGGGTTTACTTGGATTGACCGGGTGGATGGAATGTTGCCTTCCCATCACTCACATCGCCCTTCTGTGTTGTTTAGGGATGTGGGGCCATAGTTTGAAACATGGCATCAGTGGGTAAGGTTGTAGGATATCTGGTGTATTATGCCTCGGAAGAGTTTTCGGAGCATGTGAAACAAGTGCTGTATGTACAGTTTAATGTAGCGTGCCCCACACCTTGGATCCAGTTGTATGTGGGAGTTAGGTTAAAGCATTGGAATAGCCCCCTGGAAGGTGTGTGTGTGTAACTAGTGGAGGTGAAGGGGTGGCAGTTTTACCCCATTTAGATTGTTAATTACCGCTGGACCCAGCAGGTTCAGGGGAAATGCATGAAGAGGGTAATAGCCAGCTGGGGTTGTTAATGGCGTATCCAGCATTCTTTTAAATGGCCTCCCTGGTAGCTCAGCTGGTAAAGAATCTGCCTGCAATGCAGGAGATCCCAGTTTAATTCCTGGGTTGGGAAGATCTGGAGAAGGGATAGGCTACCCACTCCAGTATTCTTGGGCTTCCCTGGTGACTCAGCTAGTAAAGAATCCCCCTGCAATGTGGGAGACCTGGGTTCCATCCCTGGGTTGGGAAGATCCCCTGGAGAAGGGAAAGGCTACCCACTCCAGTATTCTGGCCTGGAGAATTCCATGGACTGTATAGTCCATTGGTTCACAAAGAATTGGACAAGACTCTTTTAAATGTTCCGCTTGAAATACGATTCTCGAATATCAATAGTAATAAAAGGCCTTCCATAGATCATTTCAAATGGGCTAAGACTCAGACCACTCCTGGGGTCTACATGGACCTTTAGTAGTGCAATAAGAAGAAAGTTGGTCCAAGGTTCATGAGTTTCTTGACAGAGCTTTGCTGTGGTTTTCTTTAAAGTGTGGTTCATTTTCTCTACCTTCCCTGAAGACTGGGGCAGCCAAGAGATGTTTACTTTACGGTGTATCCCTAGGGGCATAGTAAGTCCCTGTGAGATTTGGGCTATAAAAGAGGGCCTGTTACTGTTCTGGAGGGACTTTGGAAGTCCAAATCAAGGGACTATTTCTTTTAAAAGGGACTTATAGATTTCCATAGCCTTTTCAGATCAGGCAGAAAAGGCTTCAACCCATCTAGTGAAAAGTATCAGAAGATATTTATATCCTGATTGTGGGGGCATTTAAGTGAAATCTACCAGTCTCCGCCCACCTCCACCCCAGATATGTCACTTGGCATTGGATTGGCCTGAGTAATGATGGGGATATTGAGTGGGTCTGTGGGTTATTCTGGTCACATAAATCACAGGCAAGCATTACTTGTTTTTCTGTTCTTTTAAGCCCCTTCCCTGAGAAAGCCTTTTGTGTCAAGTCCCATAGTGCACCCCTCCCATAATGGGTGGCATCATGTAAACTCTTAGTTTCCATTGTAGGGACTCAGGAATTAGAACCTTACCCTCCTTTTTATACCAGACTGTGCTTCCCTTCTCATAGCCCTGTTTCTCAGCATTTTCTTGTTCTTTTGGAGAATACTGGGGAAGGCTACAGAGTTCAGGGTGATCAATCACTAGGGCCATAACTTGTTCAAGCTCTTGCAGATGAGCTGCCTTTTTTGCAATTTGATAAACTTTGCTGTCTCCTTGGCTCACAAGAGATCCATTCCTCTGATGGCCCCTACAGTGGCTACCCGGGTTGGGAGCTGCACCCCATCTAAATGAGCCAGAATCACATCTTTATGTTTTATAGGAGAATTTCTAGTGGTTAACATTCCTCTTTCTTTCCAAATGGTAGTATGAGCATGTAGCATGTGGAACCCATAGTTAGAGTCAATAGAAGCATTTAATTTCTTATCCTTCCCTAACTGCAAAGCTCCCATTAGTGAATTAGTTCCACATCTGTGCTGATGTCTGGGTTGGTGGGGCCTTTGCTTCTGTGACTTGATCTAGACTAGCAATGGCATGCCCCACCTTTCAGGTTCCCATTTCTATAAAACTGCTCCCATAAGTAAACCATTTGACCTCATGGCTGTCAAGAGATTCATCTAGAAGATCAGATCTGCTGGAGTAAGTTTGTTCTATGGTGTTTATACAATGATGCAGTAAGTCTCCACTCTCAACTACTGGAAGCAGAGTTGCTTGGTTCAGGGTTTGGCACACTTATAATGTTGAGGGTCTCTGTTAGGAGGGCCTGATATCTTGTTAACCTTCCTCCAGTCAACCAATGATGATCTTTGACTTCCAGCACTGACTGTACCTGATAAAGGCTTAACACATCTTCGTGTTGACCCAGGGTAAGCTTGGAAGCCTCATTAACCAGCAAGACTATGGCTGCTATTGCCAGCAGGCAGTTTGGTCATTCCAAGGCCACTCTGTCCAGTTGTTTTGAAAAATAAGCCACTGGTCTCTGATGTGGTCCCAGATTTTGGGTCAGGACTCATAGTACTATCCCCGATCTCTTGTGAATGTATAGGGTAAAGGGCTTGTCCAAATTTGGAAGTCTCAGTGCTAATGGTCTGCTTAACACAGTCTTTAGAGTCACTGGTGGTTGCTCTTTCAACGAAGGGATTCCCTTTCTTCTTCCTTTAGAGCCTCAGAGAAGGCTTTGGCTTTAAGGCCATAATTTGGAATCCAGATGTGACAGAACCCAGTCATCCTGAGAAAGCCTTAGAGTTGCCTCTTTTTGGTTGGAGATCATAATCACCAGTTGCTCTTTTCTGACCTGTGGCCCCAGGGGTCAAAACAGATCCTAAATATTGAACCCATTGCTGTGATATTTGAGCCTTGGTTGATGAGATATATCCGTTTTTGACCAGAAAATTTAAGACCTTAACAGTATTTTGATCTGAGTCTTGTTCGGTCTCACTACTTATCAATCAATCATCAACATATTGTAGCAGAGTTCCCTTTTTAAGGATCACATCCCTTGCTAATGCATTTCCAAAAATAATGGGAACACCCTGTGGAAGCACTGTCCATGTATATTGGGTAGCCTCCAGGGTGTCAGGGTCCCTCCATACAAAGACAAAAAGATACTGGGAGTATGGATGGAGGGGAATACAGAAAAATGCATCTTTGAGGTACCAAACAGAGAAATACTGAGCGCTCCGCAGCATGCAGTGACAAGGTGTGTGGGTTTGGCATCCGTGGGTGAACAGGGATGACTGCCTCCTTCATTGCTCTAAGTCTTGCACAAACTGACGATGCTGTCCATTAGGCTTCTGACTGGGGAGGATCAGGGTGTTGCAAGGGGATTGGCAGGGCCTAATGAGTCTGCATTTTAGAAACTTGGTGACCGGTGGCTGGAGTCCCCTCAGGGCTTCTTACTTTCAAGGATATTCTCTCTGGATGTTCCCTCCCAGGCCTTACTCTTATTTCTGTACAGGGGAACATGTTTTGCCCTGCTTGGCACTGAAGTATCTTAAACTGCTGTTATCTACTTGCTCTCTAATTTCTTGGGGGATGTCTTGGAAAATATTTTGATGACCAGCAGGTGGGTCATTGGGGGCTACCAATAGATGCATTCTCTGTTTGAATTCTCTGCCTGTTTGGACTTCACCCTTTAGGGGACTGGAATGCAAAAGTAGGAAGTCAAGAAACACCTGGAGTAACAGGCAAATTTGGCCTTGGAATACAGAATGAAGCAGGGCAAGGACTAATAGTTTTGCCAAGAAAATGCACTGATCATAACAAACACCCTCTTCCAACAACACAAGAGAAGACTCTACACATGGACATCACCAGATGGTCAACACCGAAACCAGACTGATTACATTCTTTGCAGCCAAAGATGGAGAAGCTCTATACAGTCAGCAAAAACAAGACCAGGAGCCGACTGTGGCTCAGATCATGAACTCCTTATTGCCAAATTCAGACTTAAATTGAAGAAAGTAGGGAAAACCACTAGACCATACACGTATGACCTAAATCAAATCCCTTATGATTATACAGTGGAAGTGAGAAATAGATTTAAGGGCCTAGATCTGATAGATAGAGTGCCTAATGAACTATGGAATGAGGTTCGTGACATTGTACAGGAGACAGGGATCCAGACCATCCCCGTGGAAAAGAAATGCAAAAAAGCAAAATGGCTGTCTGGGGAGGCCTTACAAATAGCTGTGAAAAGAAGAGAAGTCAAAAGCAAAGGAGAAAAGGAAAGATATAAGCATCTGAATGCAGAGTTCCAAAGAATAGCAAGAAGAGATAAGAAAGCCTTCTTCAGTGATCAACGCAAAGAAATAGAGGAAAACAATAGAATGGGAAAGGCTAGAGATCTCTTCAAGAAAATTAGAGATACCAAGGGAAAATTTCATGCAAAGATGGGCTCAATAAAGGACAGAAATGGTATGGACCTAACAGAAGCAGAGGATATTAAGAAGAGATGGCAAGAATACACAGAAGAACTGTACAAAAAAAGATCTTCACGACCCAGATAATCACGATGGTGTGATCACTGACCTAGAGCCACACATCCTGGAATGTGAAGTCAAGTGGGCCTTAGAACTCATCACTAGGAACAAAGCTAGTGGAGGTGATGGAATTCCAGTTGAGCTATTCCAAATCCTGAAA
>NW_011495022.1:2343772-2344349 GCF_000754665.1 Bison bison bison | reverse complement strand
ACAGCAATATGCCAGCAAATTTGGAAAACTCAGCAGTGGCCACAGGACTGGAAAGGTCAGTTTTCATTCCAATCCCAAAGAAAGGCAATGCCAAAGAATGGTCAAACTACCGCACAATTGCACTCATCTCACATGCTAGTAAAGTAATGCTCAAAATTCTCCAAGCCAGGCTTCAGCAATATGTGAACCGTGAACTTCCTGACGTTCAAGCTGGCTTTAGAAAAGGCAGAGGAACCAGAGATCAAATTGCCAATATCCGCTGGATCATGGAAAAAGCAAGACAGTTACAGAAAAATATCTATTTCTGCTTTATTGACTATGCCAAAGCCTTTGACTATGTGGATCACAATAAACTGTGGAAAATTCTGAAAGAGATGGGAATACCGGACCACCTGATCTGCCTCTTGAGAAATCTGTATGCAGGTCAGGAAGCAACAGTTAGAACTGGACATGGAACAACAGACTGGTTCCAAATAGGAAAAGGAGTATGTCAAGGCTGTATATTGTCACCCTGCTTATTTAACTTATATGCAGAGTACATTATGAGAAACGCTGGACTGGAAGAAGCACAAGCTGG
>NW_011495022.1:2341110-2343672 GCF_000754665.1 Bison bison bison | reverse complement strand
TCATGAGAAACGCTGGACTGGAAGAAGCACAAGCTGGAATCAAGATTGCCGGGAGAAATATCAATAACCTCAGATAGGCAGATGATACCACCCTTATGGCAGAAAGTGAAGAGGAACTCAAAAGCCTCTTGATGAAAGTGAAAGTGGAGAGTGAAAAAGTTGGCTTAAAGCTCAACATTCAGAAAACGAGGATCATGGCATCTGGTCCCATCACTTCATGGGAAATAGATGGGGAAACAGTGGAAACAGTGGCTAACTTTATATTTTTGGGCTCCAAAATCACTGCAGATGGTGACTGCAGCCATGAAATTAAAAGATGCTTACTCCTTGGAAGGAAAGTTATGTCCAACCTAGATAGCATATTCAAAAGCAGAGACATTACTTTGCCAACAAAGGTTCATCTAGTCAAGGCTATGGTTTTTCCTGTGGTCATGTATGGACGTGAGAGTTGGACTGTGAAGAAGGCTGAGCACTGAAGAAATGATGCTTTTGAAGTGTGGTGTTGGAGAAGACTCTTGAGAGTCCCTTGGACTGCAAGGAGATCCAACCAGTCCATTCTGAAGGAGATCAGCCCTGGGATTTCTTTGGAAGGAATGATGCTAAAGCTGAAACTCCAGTACTTTGGCCACCTCATGTGAAGAGTTGACTCATTGAAAAAGACTGATGCTGGGAGGGATTGGGGGCAGGAGGAGAAGGGGACAACAGAGGATGAGATGGCTGGATGGCATCACTGACTCAATGGACGTGAGTCTGGGTGAGCTCCGGGAGTTGGTGATGGACAGGGAGGCCTGGTGTGCTGCGATTCATGGGGTCGCAAAGAGTCAGACACAGCTGAGCGACTGAACTGAACTTATTTAGCGAATCTCTCCCAAGGAAGGCATTCTGGCATATACAAAAAGGAGTGAGTAATATTAATGGACCCGACTTCATAGGCAAGGGGAGACATAAATTACGAGGAACTGGGGCCCATCAAGTTGCCCCTGGGTCATCCCATAGGAGGGCACTCAGGACGTTCCCCTTCCAGTGACCTCCTTCTGACAAAAGGTACCCTGATCCGGGCCCAGGAAGCTTCTTGGCAGCCTGTCCAGCCTTCTCAGCCCTCTGGGGTCCCCTCAAGGTGGTGGGTGAGTCAGAGCAGCCAAAAGCTCTGTTTTCTTTATTAACCTCTTATCCTTATTGGTCTTGTCTGTTAAGTCTTGGTTGTTATAGACCTTGAAAGACCTCCTTTATCAAGGTTGACAATGAGGTTTGGGGCCCAGCCTTGAGCTTTCGTATTTCTCTCCTAATGTCAGGAGTTGTTATTGCTGTTCATTCACTTGGTTGTGTCTGAATCTTTGCACCCCATGGACTGCAGCATGCCAGGCTTCCCTGTCCATCACCATCTCCCAGAGTTCACTCAAACTCATGTCCATTGAGTCAGTGATGCCATCCAACCATCTCATCCTCTGTTGTCCCCTTCTCCTCATGCCTTCAATCTTTCCCAGCATCAGGGTCTTTTCCAATGAGTCGGCCCTTCCAATCAGGTGGCCAGAGTATTGGAACTTCAGCTTCAGTCCTTTCAATGAATATTCAGTATTGATTTCCTTTAGGACTGACTGGTTTGATCTCCTTGCTGTCCGAGGGACTCTAAAGAGCCTTCTCCAACACCACAGTTCAAAAGCATCAATTCTTTGGCACTCAGCCTTCTTTATGGTCCAGCTCTCACATCCATACAGGACTATTGGATAAACCATAGCTTTGACTAGATCGACCTTTGTCAGCAAAGTAATGTCTCTGCTATTTAGGTTTGTCATAAATTTTCTTCCAAGGAGCAAGCATCCTTTAATTTCATGGCTGCAGTCGCCATCTGCAGTGATTTTGGAGCCCAAGAAAATAAAGCCTGTCATTGTTTCTGTTTTTTCCCCATCTATTTGCCATGAAGTCATGGGACCAGATGCCATGATCTTTATTTTTTGAATGTTGAGTTTTAAGCCAGCTTTTTCGCTCTCCTTTCACTTTTATCAAGAGGCTCTTTAGTTCCTCTTCACTTTCTGCTGTAAGGGTGGTGTCATCTACATATCTGAGGTTATTGATATTTCTCCCGGCAATCTTGATTCCAGCTTGTGCTTCATCGAGCCCTGCATTTCACGTGATGTACTCTGCATATAAGTTAAATAAGCAGGGTGACAATATACAGCCTTGACGTACTCCTTTCCCAATTTGGAACCGGTCCTTTGTTCCATGTCCAGTTCTAACTGTTGCTTCTTGACCTGCATAAAGGTTTCTCAAGAGGCAGGGAAGATGGTCTGGTATTCCCATCTCTCTTAGAATTTTCCATAGTTTGTTATGATCCACACAGTCAAAGGCTTTAGCGTAGTCAATAAAACAGAAATAGATGTTTTTCTGGAATTCTCTTGCTTTTTCTATGTTCCAATGAATGTTGGCAATTTGATCTCTGGTTCCTCTGCCTTTCCTAACTCCAGCTTGTACATCAGGAAGTTCTCAGTTCACATACTGTTGAAACCTGGCCTGGAGAATTTAGAGCATTACTTTGCTAGCATGTGAGATGAGTGCAATTGTGCA